>NC_136477.1:73107511-73239734 GCF_902686455.1 Sciurus vulgaris
TTCTTCTTGGAAAAGGAGCTACATAAGACAAGGTAATTTATTTAGTAAAAAAAACTTGGCCATGAGAACCACTGTGACTGCTGTCCTCCTGTATCCCTTAATTCAGCAATTTAGATATTAACCAGATGGACCTAGTAGAAATGGTCACGTGAGATTATTTGTCTATTGCTTTACTGCAAAAATAAGAATAGTCTTAGGTCATATAGAGTTTAGATATTAAGAAAATAAACATTGTGTTAGCTCATTGACATAGTTAGATATTGTTAAAATAATTGTGATTAAGTAAGGATAATCTGTAAGGTTACTGTTTTCTCATAATCTTTCAGTGAAAACAATTTCTGCTTATGCTTTGGAAACTTCTTTGGTTTTATTAATCACAAGCCTGTCATCAAAGCCTGAAGAAAAATGTATATAAGCCCAGCCTTCCCCAGAATACAGTGGGATTGATTGCTCCAGAACTACAGTCTGTGTCTTTCATTCTCCATCCATTGCCGACGCTATCTCCCCATGTCCCGTTTACCAGTGTGGAACCCATGGACTCCTGCTAGGGCTGGACCCCAGCAAGTGGCGCCCAACGTGGGGCCCTCTGGTAAGCCCCCCATTTAATTTCCTTCCTTTTTGAGACAGCTAGGCTCCTGCCTGTGGTGTTGCGGACACCTCGGTAGAGAAGGCTGAGAAAGGATAGGCAGGGATAGAAAGAACAGCTACCATGGGAGGTAGTGAAAGCAAAGAAAGAGCACTATTTATTGATATTGCTAAGCACTTATTAACTAAAAGAGGAATGCATGTAGGAACAGCTCAATTAAAAAGATGTTTTCATTTTGTACAAGAATGTGCCCCTTGGTTTCTTGAGCAGGGTACCTTAGGTGTTAATACCTGGAAAAATATAGGCGATGCTATGCATTCACATCATAGATTATGTGGCAATGAAATAGTCCCTGCCAATGCTTTTGCATTGTGGAATCTTTTTAGGGACTCTTTAGACCCTAGACAAGAAAATGAACAGCTACATAAAAGGGTAAGATCACTGGACGAAATGTAAGAAAAGGAGCCTTTGCTGACAGCCTCAGTTAAAAAATATACAGAGGAAACTCAGAGTGAAAGTGAAAGTGAATCAGAGGATGATGAAGATGGGAAAAAGGAGAAAGGTCTACCTGATCAGCTCTCCCCGTCTGCTGAGGAGGACTTGGAAGAAGCTGCTTTCAGATATCATAATGAGGATCCACCTTTGGTGGCTCCTGTTGTGCAGGCCCTTCCTAAACCCCCAAATAAAATAAAAAGGAAAGTCCAAAAGGTAGAATTTCTGAGTGCTGTTAGTGAGGCATAAAACTCTCAACTAATGATTTAAAACCTTTGTTTGAAATACTAAAAGCTGATTCAGATCCTAACTCAAGTAGAATATTAACTAAAGAAGGAGAACAAGCCTTGGAAGTTGTTGAAATTGCAATTCAAAATCATTACTTACAACAAGTTAATTATAACTTGCCTTGGGTTTTTATTGTGCTAAAAATGAAACATACTCCAACAGGTAGTTTATGACAAAATGATCCACTTGAATGGATACACTTACCAGTATCAGGAAAGAAAATATTAATGTCTTATCCTACTATGGTAGCTTCTTTGGTATTAAAGGCCAGATTTAGAAGCAAAGAACTGTTTGCTTGTGAAATGCATGAGATCATTATTCCATATACTAGGGAACAATATAATCATTTACTTTAGAATGATGATCAATGGATAACAGCTTTTCTTAACTACACAGGAAAAAATTTCTTTTCATTTACCAAATAATCCCTTGTTATATTTTCTAACACTAACAGAAATCATTTTCCCAGATGATATGTAACAACTCCTATTACTAATGCAACCATAATATTTACAGATGGATCTTCTAATGGAAAAGCAGTAAAAAAAATTGATTCTCAACCTACTGTGCAATGGACCCAAGAGACTTCAGCTCAAACAGCAGAATTGGAAGCAGTTATATTCGCATTTAAAACTGTAACTCAACCTTTTAACCTTTATACTGATTCATTATATATAGTCAAATTATTTCCAACTATAGAAACAGCAACCCTTTCCTTTTCATCAAAAATTATTTGGTGCTTCTCTCTTGCAGTTTTTAAAAGTCCTTCTTCTTTATTTTTAGCATTTTAACTATAATGTTCATGGAGAGGTTCCATTCTGATCATTTCAATTTGGTGCTCCATTATCATTTCAAGATTGGGAAATTTTCTTGTTACTTCACTGAATATGTTTTACATGCCTTTAATCTGTATCTCTATTCCTTCCTCTAGAACTATGAGTCTCTTGTTTTATAATTTTTTTTTTTTTTTTTTTTTTTTTGCGGTGCTGGGGATTGAACCCAGGGCCTTGTGCTTACAATGCAAGTACTCTACCAATGAGTTATATCCCCAGCCCCGAGTCTTTTTTTTTGTTTGTTTAAACTATTTTTTTTATTTGCTCTAATTTGTTGTACATGAAAGTAGAATGCATTTATACATTTTGATTATTCATACATAAATGGAGGTAATCTCATTTTTCTGATTGGATACATTGCAGGATAACATCAGTCATGCAGTCATACATGCATATGAGGTAATAATGTGTTTCACTCCACTATCATTCCTTCCCCCATACCCCTTCCACTCCCTGCACTCCCCTCTACCCAATATACAGTAAATGTTATTCCCTATCCCTCCCTTCTTCTTATGAATTAGCTTCTGCATATCAGAGAAAATATTTAGCCTTTGGTTCTTTGTGTTTGGCTTATTTTACTTAGCATGATATTTTCCAACTCCATCCATTTACCAGCAAATGCTATATGAGTCTTAAGCTTGATCTTTTTAATGTTGTTCCAAAGTTCTTATATGAACATACTGTTTACAGTTTCTTGGTAACACTTCCTTTTTAATAAGTCTGAATGTTCTAGTTCATCCACCCTGTGTTCAAACCCTGAAAGTTTGTTTTCTGCTTGGTCTAGTCTATTGGTGAGACTTGAAACTGGGGTTTTTATTTTGATTTATTGAACTTTTTATCTCCACAATTTCTGTTTGTTTTCCCAGAATCTCTCTTTATTAAATTGCTGTTTCATATTGCATTGTATTTCCTAATTTATTCATCTGCTTATTTGTATCTTCTTTGAATTCATTTAATTTTTTTATTAAAAATCATAAATTTACATAGGGCAATGTTATTTGATTCATTTTGTTATTTTTTTTCTTTTCCCCCACCCCTCCCCCCTCTTTTCCCTCTATACAGTCCTTCCTCCATTCTTACCACCCTCCTTATCCCTAACCCTAAACCTAACCCTAGCCCTAACGCTAAACCCTCCTACCCTCCATTATATGTCCTCATCCGCTTATCAGCGAGATCATTCATCCTTTAGTTTTTTGAGATTGGCTTGGCTTATCTCACTTAGCATGATATCCTCCAATTTCATCCATTTGCCTGCAAATGCCATAATTTTATCATTCTTCATGGCAGAGTAATATTCCATTGTATATATATGCCACAGTTTCTTTATCCATTCATCAACTGAAGGGCATCTAGGTTGCTTCCACAATCTGGCTATGGTGAATTGAGCAGCTATGAACATTGGTGTGGCTGTATCTTTGTAGTATGCTGATTTTAAGTCCTTTGGATATAGGCCAAGGAGTGGGATAGCCGGGTCAAATGGTGGTTCCATTCCAAGCTAACAAATGGGATATATGTTGTTTCTCTGTTTGTACATGGTGATACTTACTTCTTTTCTTGTTTTTATTTTTATATTTATACCTTTATTTTAAATGAGTATTTTAATTGAATAATTTCATATTTCTATTTTTTAGCAGAAGATTTTTTCTTTCAATCTGAACTTGAAATCAATTTATAATATAAATTTGGTTTTGGATATTAAGGACTATTGTTTTTATTTTTATCTTTGTTGTGAAGGTCATGCAATTGCAGTCAAAGCAGTGTAATTTTACTTTGGAGTTTAGATAATCTCTCCTTTCTAATAGATTTTTACTCTCTGATGCATTCACTCATTCTCCTTCGTTCATTATAACATTGTAAATTTTGTAAATTGTGTTCCACTCCCTTCATTTGGCACATTGTTGTTTTAAGAGTCATTTTTCTTGTTCTAAAACCAAAGTCCTTAATCTGAGGGTATCTCTTTTCTGATTAATCTCATGTTTGAGATCACTGTTTTTTATTTCAGACTTTAAATCTTGTTGGGAAGAAATATTACTACTTTCTTTTAAGTTATATATATCAAAATTCTTCTTTTCCTGTGAACTAAAGCACAATTTCTTGTTCTTTGGAAAGTAAGTCCTAGATGTCATTTTGATGTTTGACTTTCATCACAATGATATGGGGCAGCAGCCAGTCTGGCAGTGTACGATTTGACTTTTGTTTCCATTTTTTTTGCATTTTTTTCACACTCCAGTATAAAATTTTGAATTTTATTCTCCAATTTTGGAATATCAAACTGTTTTTTATGCTGGAATGCTGCTTTAGTAAGTGTTTCCTCAATCTATTTGTGTATCCTTTATAGGTCATTGCTCTTTTCTCCTCAAATTTCAATAATATCAAGGCATTTCTTTTCTAGCTCTGATACTTTATTCTGTCTATTTCCAATCTCATCATGGAGCTATCCTTCATCCAGTTATATTTATACTATAGCTTGCTCTCTCTCATATCACTACTAGAAACCTAAGTAAAATAAAAGATATATTTAGTTAACATATAACAAAAATGACATATCAAAATTTTCTCTAAAATTAGACAATAACCTGTATATTTGTACAATAAAGTGTTGCATTAAATAGGTATCCCACTGGAGAAATATTAGGTGTAAACTTCAGAGCATGTAGAGTCAATAATCCCCAAGAGTTCAAAAAGTTAATTCACAAAGTGGATTTATGAGAGGAAAAGAAAGTTAAAATTTAAAGAATATAAAAATTGAAAATGTTCTAAATTACATTAGATACAAGGAGTAGAATATGTGATTACTATGTATGGTTGTAAAAAAAAATGTGTGCTCTCTGACATCTTATGTCTATGACCAGTCCATGGTAAGAGCCTCAACTCTACATGTGCTTGGGCACACAGAATTTTCCTAAGTTTTTTCCCTGAAAATATTCTATGCTCTCTTCTTTAAAAATTTCATAACCAGTTATGAGAAGTGCACATTAATATATGAGAAAACTAGTAAGAATACTGTTTATCTATATTAATCAATGAACACAATTGTGTAAAGTAGGATGAAGCCAAAACTATAGGCAAGTTGTGGGATTGTTTCTAAATCTTCCATCTCTTCTTCTAGTGCTCATCCACCAAGCCAGTTATTTTTTTCCTGTGAATATCTAAACACCAGAGGATTGTGTTGCAAATACTAAAGGTAATTAAGGTAAAATATGTAAACCTCTACTACAAAAAAATTTCCTAAGTTTCTGCTCAATAAAATCTATTTCTTCTTAGTAAAGTTTGAAACATATGTGTGAAATATGAAAATAAACTGACCTAATTTATTAGAAAAAATACCAGTACATCATATCTAATTACATTCTACAGTGCATCATTGTTTCCAAAATTTCTGTATAAAACAGAAGATTGTTTGCTGCAAAGGGTTTTTCTTCTCAAAAATAAGGTAATGATGTTCAAATCCAGGGTCTCTGCTGGCCATATTGCTCCTTGTTACTTAACAATGAAAGTAATAAGCACATCACTACATCAACACACCAAGGAAGTGATTTTACTTCATCAAACTAGAAGATCTTTTGTTAGAATCAAGAATTTTGAGATCATTGAAAAAATCACCAATTATCATGAAAAAACATTAAAAACCTTTTCTGTGAATGAGGCCACTGTGAAAGCCACCAGTGGACTGTTGCAGATAAATGGAGTTGAATTAAAAACATTAGTTAATCCAATGGGACAAAACCACCCACATTCCCTAAATATGCAACTTACGGTTATAATACATATATGGATTTAAAATCCTCTATAATTCTCCATGATGGAAATAGTTAATGTTTAAATACACACACACACACACACACACACACACACACACACACACACAATTGAAAACAACAGGGGAAAATACTTCAGGAATTATTTCCATTTTTGCCATGTACATTTTTTTCTGTTTGAAGATATTTTTGCTAGCACTCCATCTTGTAAATTCTTGCAATCTATTAAGAAGGAACTGTAGGTGTCACTTAGTGGTGATGAAACCTGGAGATTCTTTTTAGTAAGGTTTTGACTTTATCTCAACAGGATGTAGGAAGTCAAAAATTTTAATTAGGAATGGTATCTTCAAAATAAATGACCATTGAAAATAAGTAGATTATTAAAGCACATAAATCTTTATCACACATTAATTACTCTAATTCCAGCTGAAAAAATGATAGGAAAAATCCTCAAGGAGTAAAAATATTTCTTAAATATAGGCAGAGTTGCAATTGTGAAAGAGAATTTTTTAAAAGAATATTTGTTCTAATACACCACACTTGTCAGTAGAATGCACTTATACATTTTGATAAATCATACATAAATAGAATGCAAATTCTGTAAACTTTCATTTTTTTCTGATTATTCATATAATAGGATCACATCTGTCATGAAGGCATGTATATACATGAGGAGATAATTAAATATTTAACTAGTTTCAAATCTATTTACTCTGTATCTTAACATAAAAAGCCTCAAATTGATATTTATATCAATGAATAAATCTAACATTTTAATTCACAAAACAAATGAAGAACATCTACCAGATGCCAAAATATGCAATAATTAATTTTACCGCAAATGTCATCACTTAATTTTAGGGTGAGCTAACATTTTGTTTTAAACCTAAATAATAATCTAATACCCTCTTTCCAATGCTGTGGGGAAAAGTGCACTGTATACACAATGGGGATACTGAAAGATTTTAATGCCTGCTATTGTTAGAGATGTCTGAAATTTGGGGAATTACACACTAACATATTTTATTGGTGAAATTGCCAAAGAGCATATTTCTCAGATTATATCCCCATCATGAATTGAAACATGGCTGCATATAGTATATTTAAGGAATATTATAAATAAGTTCATTGAAGTAAAATAGAAATTTGAAACTTTACTGGAAGCTCATTTACCTGATTAAACTTATTTCTTGTAGTATTTTATTCTTCATAAAATTTTGTAGCAGATATTTCACGTTTCTTTTTCACTCCTTTATTGAATTCATTTTCTTTTTCTTTTAATTGTTCCTTATTTTGTTCAAATAACAGACAGTCATTTCTTCTTTTTTTAAGGCTCATTTGTAACAAAATGTTTATCTTTAAATTTACCTTTCCAGATAAAAATAACTTTATTGAACTTTTTCTTCTGTTTACTTTTTCACTATTTTTTTATTGTAAACAAATGGGATACATGTTATTTCTCTGGTTGTACATGAAGTAAAGGCATATCATTTGTGTAATCATACAGTTACATAGAGTAATGGTGTTTGATTCATTCTGTTATTTTTTCCTTCCCACCCACCCCACTTTATTGAACTTTCTATGTTACTTTTATGGTAGCACTTTCAACTTACCTTGTTCAGCATTATGTATTTTACAAAAAACTGAAAATCCCCTTTGGAACAAGACAGAACCTAATATTTAATCCAATAATTAAGAATACAGATTTTTTTCAACAAAGAAGAAAATTTATATATAAACTAGAGTTCATTTGATTAAAATAATCTGTAACCACTTTCCATGTCATGTCTAAATGGAAGCTAGTATTAAATCTACCTGAGGGTCTAGCTCAGCACTAGCATATCTACTTAGTTGAACTAACCCCTTGGTTTGATCCCAAACATCAGAAGACAAACTATAAATCTTTAAAAACATGTTTCTGGACAGTGAAAAGTACTCATTTTATCATATTTGAGATAAATTTAAATTAACATAAGCTTTCTTAAGAGCAATTTAGAATCTTGATCAAATACCTTTTTAAAAAATTTCTCTAATCAAATAATTCTACATTGAAAATATATTCAGAAGAAAATTTAGACAGTAATTTTTCTAAATGGTATTCCTTGAAACATTGATTGCAGTATAAAAAGAAAAAAATATAAATTAAAACATGCAAATTACTACTAAATTCCTAGTTGGGTGTGGTGGCACAGACCTCTAATTTCAGCAACAAGGGAAGCTGAGGCAAGAGTATCTCAAGTTCATAGCCAACTCTGCAAATTAGCAAGACCCTAAGCAACTTAGTGTCTCAAAAAAAAATTATAAAAATTAATAAATTTCTGTTCCATAGGAATCTGTACAGTGATTTTACTGTGATTGGGAAGAATATGCATTTAATATTTAGAAGAAATGATGATTAACAGTCTGTTATCTTATTCATTAGAATTTTATATTTTATATGAGTGAAATATTTTCTTTCTTTCAAAATGGCAAAACATAAGTCAGCAGTTACAAATGTTTCCCCAAGAACCAGTAGTGTAAAGGAAAGAGTTCTATTCCTTTTTTCACTCCAGCTTATCATACCTCAAATTTTGGAGTTCCTATTTTAATACTACATTTTTCTGTGTAATATTTGAGAACACTATTTTTACTTCCAAATGCTCCTTTTTTAGTTCACAAAGTTCTTTTTCAGTTTTGTCATTATATTTACAAGTCATGAACAATGTGAGCAGTGAATATTTTTAAGTTTTATTATGTGAAATGAAGAATCTGAATTCAGATGTGTCAGTAGAGTAACAGAATCTGTATTAGGAAGGAAACAAAAAAGAAATAATATGTGAATAATTTATATATACAATGGACTGTATATATTCAAAATCTTTACTCATATACTGAAAAAAATGTGGAGTACCTAAAGCATGTTTGTACTATGTTCTACAGATCAAAGAGAAGATATAAGACCCCTTCTCTTGTTCAGCATGAAGTCTTGTGAATGTGCTCCATTGTGCACAATAAATTTTATCTTCTTTAGGTAATAATTCTGATTACCCAAAACTTAAAATATTCACTTGGTGGGAAAAGAGATTGTCAGCATGTTCACTGCAAAGAAATACCTCAAAGATTCATCCACAATCCTAGTCAATATAATTGGACCAATTTTCAGACACAAAATTTAAAAATACATAAAAACAGAATTTCACATTGTTCACTATTTTCTATCTCATAAAAATAACCTTTAAGCAACTCCTGTTCATCATTAATGGTTTCCAAAGTGAGTAACAATTTTTACAATTTTATTGTGACTCTCCTGTTTCTTAGCTGAAAAGTTTTTAACCAAAAATTTGACTAATTTCCTTACTACTCTGAAGACTCAGTGTGCTTCATACAGCTATACTTGATTTGAGCTCTATTTCTCTCAATAAATTTGTTTCTCTACTCAAGCCAATATTAACACCTTATAAGTTTTTCTGCTGTATCCCTATGATTTAAGCTGTATATTGTTTCTTTTTTAATTAATTAATTAATTAATTAATTAATTTTGATTCATTGTACACAAATGGGTTATAATTGTTGTTTCTCTCATTGGACACAAAGTGGAGTCATACTGTTTATGTAAATATACATGTACATAGGGCAATAATGTTTGTCTCATTCCGTTATTTCTTATTTCCCCCACTCTCTACCCACCACTATTTTACCTCTATACAATCCATCCTTCCTCCATTATGTCCTCCCTGCCACGCTCATAGTGTATCATCTTCTGCTTATAAGAGAAATCATTCTACCTTTGTTTTTTGGGGATTGGCTAATCTCACTTAGCATAATATTCTCCAACTGCATCCATTTACCAGGAAATGGCATAATTTTATTTTTCTTTATGACTGAGTAATATTCAATTATATATATATATATATATATATTAGAGCGTCTTTATCCATTCATCTCTTGAAGTCCATCTAGGTTGGTTCCACAAGTTCGCTATGGTGAATTGAATAGCTATGAATATTTATGTGGCTGCACCACTGTAGTATGCTAATTATAAGTCCTTTAGGTATAGGTGAAAGAGTGGGAGAGCTGGGTCAAATGCTGGTTCCATTTCAAGTTTTCTAAGAAATCTTCACACTGCATTCCAGAGTGGTGGCACTAATTTGCAACCCCAACAGCAATGCATGAGTATACCTTTTTCCCCACATTCTCATCAACACATAATGGTGCTTGTATTCTTGATAATAGTCATTCTGATTGGCATCAGATGGAATCCTACTGTAGTTTTGATTTGCATTTCTCTTATGCTAGAGATGTTGAACATGTTTTTACATATATGTTGATTGCGTGTAGATCCTTTTCTGTCAAGTGTCTGCTCATTTCCTTAGACCATTTACTGATTGGGATATTTGTATTTTTGGTGTAAAGTTTTATGAGTTCTTTATAGATTCTGGAGAATAGTGTTCTTTCTGAAGTATGTATGGCAAAGATTATCTCCCACTCTGTTGGTTCTCTCTTCACATTGTTGATAGTTTCCTTTGCTGAGAAGAAGTTGTCTAGTTTGAATGTACCCGTTTATTGATTCCTGATTTTATTTCTTGTCGTTTGGGAGTTGTGTTAAGAAACTCTTGTCCTAAGTCAACATGATGAAGATTTGGACCTACTTTTCCCTCTAGAAGATGCAAGGTCTTGGGTCTGATTCTGAGATCCATAATCCATTTGCAGTTGAGTTTTTTGCAGAGTGAGAGATAGGAGTTTATTTTCATTTTGCTGCATATTGATTTCTGGTTTTCCTAGCACCATTTGTTAAACAGGCTATCTTTTCTCCATTTTCTGTTTATGGCACTTTTGTGCAGTAAGAGAAAACCATATTTATGTGGGTATGTCTCTGTTCCCTCTATTCTGTACAATTTATCTACCTCTCTATTTTGGTGCCAAAATCATGGCAGTTTTTGTTACAATTTTTCTGCAGTATAGTTGAAGGTTTGGTATTGGGATACCCCCTGCTTCACTCTTGCTGATTCACTCTTCCAGTTAAGGACTGTTTTAGCTATTCTAGGTCTTTTATTATTCCAAGTGAATTTTATGATTGTTTACTCTATTTATACTAGGTACATCATTGGGTATTTAATTGGAATCGCATTGAATTTGTGTACTACTATTTGTAGTGTGTCCATTTCATCAATATTACTTCTGCCTACCCAAGAACATGGGAGATCTTTCCATCTTCTAAGATTTTCTTTAATTTCTTTCTTTAGTGTTCTGTAGTTTTCATTGTAGAGGTCTTTCCCCTCTTTTGTTAGATTGATTACCAAGTATTTTATTTTTTTGAAGCTACCATAAATGGGAAAATTTTCCTAATTTCTCTTTCAGAGGATTAATCACTTATGAATAAAAATGCATTAGGTTTTTGAGCATTGATTTTATATCCTGCTACTTTACTGAATTCATTTATATGTTCTAGAATTTTCCATTGGAAATTTTTGGATCCTTTAAATATAGAATCATGTCATTGACAAACAGGGATATTTTAAATTCTTCTTTTTCCATGTGCAATCCTTTAAATTCTTTGGTCTGTCTAATTGCTTTGGCTAGAGTTTCAAGGATGATGTTGAATAGAAGTGGTTAAAGAGGACATACCTACCTTTTTCCATATTTTAGGGGGAAGGTTTTCAGTTTATTTCTCCTTGTAGAATAATGTTAACTGTGGACTTAGTGTATATAGCCTTTACAATTTTGAGGAATGTTCCTACTATCCCTATTTTTTCTAGTGTTTTGAGCATGAAGCAGTGCTGTATTTTATCAAATGCTTTTTCTGCATCTATTGAAATAATCATGTAATTCTTAACATTCAGTCTGTTGATGTGGTGAAATAATTTATTAATTTTAAGATGTTGAACCAATCTTACATCCCTGGGATGAAATCCACTTGATCATACTGTACTATTTTTAAAATATGTTATTGTATGTGATTTGCTAAAATTTTGTTAAGAATTATTGCATCTATGTTCATTAGGGATATTGGTCTGAATTTTTCATTTCTTAAAGTTTCTTTGTCTGAATTTAATATCAGGGTGAAATTAGCTTCACAGGATGAGTTGGGAATGGTTCCCTTTTTGATTTTATGGAACAATTTGAGGAGTATTGTAATGACCTCTTCCTAAAGTCTTACAGAACCTGACTCATAATGCATCTGGTTCTAAACTTTTCATTTTTGATAGACTTTTGATGACTTCTTCCATTTCATAGTTAGAAATTGATCTATTTAAGTTGTGTGAGTCATCCAGATTCAGTTTGGGTGGATCATATGTCTCAGGAAACATACTGATGTCTTTGAGATTTTCTATTTTGTTAGGGTATATATTTTCAAAGTAGTTTTTATTTATTTTGCATTTCATTAGTGACTGTCTTGGTATTTCCTTTTTCAGCCCAAATTTGAGTAGTTTGATTTTTCTCTCTCCTTCTGTGTTAGTGTGAATAAGGGTCTATCAAGTTTGTTTATTTTTTCAAAGAAGCAACTTTTTGTCAATTTTTAATTGTTTCTTTTGTTTCAATTCCACTGATTTTACTTCTGATATAAACACTTTTCTGTCTTCTACTACTTTTGGTTTTGATGTGTTCTTTTTCTAGGACTTTGAACTGTAATGTTAATTCATATTTTTTTACTTTTTCTTCTATTTTTGAATGCACTCCATTGAATGAATTTTCCTCTTATTACTGCTTTTATAGTGTCCCAGAGATTTTGATGTGTTGTGTCTTTGTTCTCATTAGCCTCTAAGATTTTTGTATTTGCCCCCTGATGTCTTCTGTTATCCAAGCAACAATCAGTAGTGTTTTATTTAATCTCTAGGTATTAGAGAAGTTTCTGTTTTTATTTTGTCATTGATTTCTTATTTTATTCTATTATGCTTTAATAGATTACAAGGTAATATATCTATATTTTTGTATTTGCTACAAGTAGCTTTGTGCAATAACACATGGTCTAATTTACAGAAGGATTCATGTACTGCTCTGAAGAAATTGTACTTACTCATGGATGGAATACTCTATGTTTCTTTAAGTCTAAATTATCAATTATGTTATTGAGATCTATGGTTTCCTAGTTGAATTTTTGTTTGTATTATCTGTCCAGTGATAAGCATGGCATGTTAAAATCACCTAGTATTATTGTGTTGTGGTCCATTTGGTTCTTGTAATTGAGAAATATTTGTTTGATGAGCATGAATGAATCATTGTTTGGAGCATAAACATTTATGATTGTTATGACTTGCTGATGTATAGTTCCCTTAAGCAGTAGGAAATATCCTTCTTTATCCTCTCTAACTAATTTTCACTTGAAGTCTGTTTTATCTAATATGAGGATGGATACTTCTTGCTTTTTTACTGAGTCAATGTGCATGGTATGTGTTTTCCCATGCTTTAATCTTCAGTTTGTGGGTATCTTTTTCTTTGAGATGAGTCTCTTGAAGGCAGCATTTTTGGAGGGTCTTTCTTTTTAATCCAATCTGCTGGTCTATTTCTTTTGATTGATGAGTTTAGAACATTAACATTCAGGGTTATTATTGAGATATAATTTTGTATTCCCTCTCATTTTGGCTTATTCTTGGCCTTTAACTTGATTTGGTTTCGCCTTTATTTGGCTATTCCTTTAGGGTGGTTCCTCTGTATGTTGACTTACAATATTGATTCATAATTTTCCCTCATGTTATATATTGCTGAGAATGGTCTGGAGTGCAGGCTTTATATTTGCAAATACATTTAGCTTTTGTTTGTTAGGAAAGGATTTCATTTCATCTTCAAATATGAAGGTAAATTTTGCTAGTACAAGATTCTTGGTTGCTATTCAATTTCTTTCAGAGCTTGTAAAATGCTGTTCTAGACCCTTCTAGCTTTTAGGGTCTGTGTGGAGAAATCTGCTGATGTCTGTATTGGTTTCCCCCAGAATGTAATCTGATTTTTTTCTCTCATAGCCATTAAAATTCTATCTTTATTTTTTGTGTTAGATATTTTCATCATAATATGCCTTGGTGTGGATCTGTTGTAATTTTGTTCATTTGGTGTCCTATCAGCCTCTTGTATTTGATTTTCTATTTCATTTTTTAGATTTGGGAAATTTTCTGATATCATTTCATTTAATAGATTGTTCATTTCTTTGGTTTGTTTCTCTAAGCCTTCCTCAATTCCAATAATTCTTATATTTGGTCTTTTCATGATATCCCAAAATTCTTGGTAGTTCTGTTCATGGTTTCTTACTAACCTCTCTGGTCAACTTTGTTTTCAAGATTAAATATTTTTTCTTCAGTGGCTGGTTATGACTTCTATTGAGTTTTCAATTTGGTTAATTTTTTTTCTTCATTTCAAGGATTTCTGTTTTTCTTTTGTTGTTGTTGTTTGTTTTTCAGAATCTCCATCCTTTTTGTAATGATATTTTGTTTCTTGCATTTGCTCTTTCAACTGTTGATTTGTGTGGTCATGCAATGCCTGCATTTGCTCTCTTATCTCATTGTTTGCTTCTCTGATCATTTCAGTTATGTACATTCTGAACTCCTTTCCTGACATTTCTTCTGCCATGCTGTCACTATATTTTATTGATAGAACATCTAGATTTTTTTGGGACACGTTCTTTCTGTTTTTCTCATGTTGTTCTTTATCTTCCCCTCTAGGGGTGCAAATGTGAGGTAATAACGTTTCCCCCTTATAGACTTATACTGTCCCTGCAGGTTTCCAATACCTCACCTTGAAGTGAGAGATCAATATTAGCAGCACACCATACAAACAACATGCTCCCTTGACTCCAATAGTTCCTTTTAAGACATTAAACATATTGTCTTAATGTCAAAATCAGAGATTATGAGTTATATTATTATCTACAGCTTAGCCAATAGGTTTGCAATAAGGATGATGATTTCTAATGGTGGACAAAGTGAATTGGGAGGACCGTACTATATAATGTTAATGAGATGAGAAATGTCTCTATAGGTCTACTATGTCATAGAAGTAGTGAAAGCAGAATTAAAATAAATTGGTGGTTAGCATGTGAAGAGGGAAAAAGAACATCCAAGAAGACACATAGATATGAGTAAAATAGATTGAATGAGAAAAATATTAATAAAGAAAGTAGGGATAATTGTAGTTATAATAGGAACAACTGTAATATTGCTATTAATAAAAAAATCTACAATAAAACTCTACAGTACTGTTCAAACATCTTAGTCTTCAGTAGCCTGATGTCTGGGAAGAGCCTGATAATGCTGTGACCCAAGGTGTGTGCTGCCTCTCTAGGTATGGTGGCCTCCAGGTGGGGTATAATCCCTGCTATTGGGTGGAGGAGCCCTCACGTGTTGACAGATGATAACCACAACACAGGTGCTAGACTATGGGCTGGGGTCCTGCTGGGCTTGTCCTGCTTTTCTGGAATGGGTGTCCCAGTTATGGAAGTCTTGTACAGTGGTGCTGGGATGGACCTGTTTCTCTGGTTTAGGCCTCTCTGGCTTGCAACTCTCTGGATCTCTGGACCTGCCCCTCAGCATGGAGGTTTCTGGTAGTGGTGCTGGGCTGGGACTATCTCTGGGTGGGTCTCTATGGAGCAAAACTCTCACCCAGTGGCACTGGACTGGGCCTGGATCTCTGGGCTTTGCCTTCCAAGCATAGAAGTCTCCCACAGCAGTGCTTTGCTGGGCCCGGATCTCTTTATATGGTTTACTTGTAAATCCATTTTACTCATGAAGGGGAGGGGATCTTTTAAGTAATCTCTGTAAAATTAGTGTTTATTTATTTGACTCATTATTTTTTGAGTTATTGGTAAGTGCTAATGTAAATAATGGTGTCAGAGATAATGTGTAGTAGTAATGCCTGAAGAGAGAAATAAAAACTGAGGTTAACAGTGAGAAAAAATGATAAGAGTTTGAAAAGCCTTAGTAATTGAGAAAGTTTACTATTAAATTGGGTCTTTATTTTTCTAAATATATATGTATCTGTGAAGAGTAATGTCAGAAAAAGTGTACAGTGGGGAATAGGATAAAGATAAGTAGAAAGAAATTTTGTAATAAAATATTTACAGATAATTTTAAAATGCTTTGAAATTCTTGTTCTAGAGAGTGCTTCATGTCATAATTGAATTGGAAGTAAATCACCCAGAATCTGGGAAGATAAATGTGAGGGCATAAGCATGCATCAGTGAAAAATAAAGATGGTACAGGCCTAAACTAAGGGAATGTTTCCAGGACATTTGGGATACAAAATTTTCAGTAACCCAGTGAACAATCAAGTTTTATTTAATGAGTTAAAAACCAATTTGGGGTCACTGGAAAATGAGACTCTACTCATTAGTGTACCAACAAAAGGAGTTAAATAACATGGAAAATTAAGCACCTGAGCTGTTTAAGTTGCTTATTGTGTGATTTTTTTTCTTTAAATATCTTCCTATTTTGAGTGAAATAATTTAAATATATTCACTGAACAAAATAAATAAAAAAAAATTTACAGGATCATCAACTTTGAAGAGAAGGCTAGCAGCCAATCTCATTGGAAGAGCAACTGCTCATCTTGTGAAAAGACCTGGTTTCAATCTTCCCCACCATTGAAAAGAGAACACTGTTAC
Source organism: Sciurus vulgaris (assembly GCF_902686455.1). Lineage (NCBI taxonomy): Eukaryota > Metazoa > Chordata > Mammalia > Rodentia > Sciuridae > Sciurus > Sciurus vulgaris. The sequence continues at coordinate 73,124,033 of NC_136477.1, forward strand.
CTAAAGTACAACATATGTTCATAGTAATTACTCAATAATTTGGTTCTTGTAATAGAAATAAACTAAATTATTCTAAGCGATATCTTCTCTATATATCCAAAATGAGCCCTACCTTCTGCCTCTAGTAAAGTTTGTAACTCAGTCTTTTACAAAACTGGGAATATAATTTTCCCCACTGTGTATCTGTACAGTAAGAATTTTTAAACTACATTAATTTTTAAAAAGTACAGTCTGACAATTTACCTTTGAAAATTCATAAATGGTGAAGGGGTACACTGGAGAATTTAAGCAAAAGAAAATCTGAGAAATAGTTTATATTTTAAAAAAAATCATTTTCTTATTCAGGAATATATTATTTAAGAAAACATGAATACCAATATTGACATTGGTCTTTTGGAAGATAAATCCTCTCATTAAATTGGGAAAAAATTGGAGTAGGAAAACTGCGAGGTTTTCCAATGTTTTTAGTCAAATTTCCAGAGAAATTGTACATCAAAATTTACCTGATTTGAGTTTCATTGTTTCCTTCTTCAGTTTTGATTTATATGGAAGAGCACATCCAATTATGATGGTAGGGTTCATGTGCTTGGAAATAAGATATTACATAAATAGTGTGTATTTAGTCCAGTACCCAGTTAATAATATAAAATAATCATAGAAGAACAATAACATTGCAGAAATCATGATAGTCTTGAGATACTGAATTGGAAAGGAAATATTGAATAAAATCTTAATATATAAAAAATCCTCATCTTTCCACTCAATAAATATAGAGATGAGTCCCAGTGGTTATGTATAATATAGATGATTTTAACTTTAGGGTTTCTGTGTTTGCTAAGAACTTTCTGTTGAATAGTCTCATGTCTTAAGTGGTAAATACATATTGGGAATATAGGTTTTGTAAAACTTGCAGTTATGTTTCAAATGTTAATGTCTATGACCATAAACACATAGCAAAAGGTATATATAACAATGGAAAGATGAAGAATGCTGGAGAGCACAGAGATCTCTATTCAGAGGAACAAAAAATAAATATAAAAAGTTCAACATGAGAGCTGAAGTAAAAATGTAGTCACATATATCTTCCATAAAACATATCAGAATTATTTAATCCATTTTATTACAAGTGCAGAACCTCTCTTCATTTGTCTATTTAGTTAGTCCAAATTTGTGAGGAGGTTTCAGAGGGAGGTATACTTAATTTGTTAATAGAATTTTTTGAATTAATTAACTCAGAAATATGCTTTCAGATTAACAGCCAATACACATGTGCTTGTTTTTCATTTCCACGTGGGAAACTGGTGCATCTTTTTTCCTTTATCCTAAGGTATAGCCAACATCAAATATCTCTTTCTAATCTTTTGCAAAGATACACACCCCACATAAGAAAAAATGAATGATAAGGCATAAAAAATGGAGATATGGGAATCTAAAGGAAAAAGGGACCTGAAGGCTCACAGAATTATCAGACATGAATAAACTTTTGTATTTCAGTCATTGGTACATGGACTAATGGTAACAGTCCTGTTATTCAAAATATATACTTCATAAAAACTTTGAGTTGAAAATTAAGTCTGATGTGGCATATCTTGATAATTTATTAAGTTTTTAATAAAAGGGATGACTGATCAAACTTAGGTATATATAGATGAGAATTTTGTTGAGCAATAGAGTGAATTACTGTGATTCCAAAGAATTTGGTTTTATTTCAAAGCACCTGGAGAAGGGGGACAGCACAGAGTCACTGGGGGAGACATCCCTTCTGGGGAAGTAGGTCCAGAAAACTGGGACCAGACCAGTCAAACCCCAGCCAACAGTCTAGTGCCCCTGCAGCTGACCATCTCTCAACACACGGAGGTGCCTTTGCCCACTAGCAGGAAATATATGCCACCTGGAGTTCACCATCCCTGTAGGGGCAGCAAACTCTTTGGGTCACAGCATTATTAAGTTCCTCCAAGACTTCAGGCTACTGAAGACTAGGAGAGGGGAAGATACATGAGCAACATGAGAAAACAAGGGAAGAAAATGTCCCAAACTAACCTAAATGCTACATCAATAAAATCCAATGACAGCATGGCAGAGAATATGTCCAAAACAAAGTTCATAATGTAAGTAGTTACAATGATCAGAGAAGCAAAAAATGAGAAAATAGAGCAAAAGCAGGCATTGAATCAACAGTTAAAAGAGCAAATAAAGGAAGCAAAGGATCATTTCAATAGAGAGATAGAGATTCTGAAAAAAATAAACACAAATTCTTGAAATGAAGAAAACAGTAAACCAAATTAAAAACTTCATAGAAAACATAATAAGTAGGATAGAACACCTGGAAAATAAAATTTCGAACACTGAAGATAAAATATTTAAACTTGAAAACAAAGATGAAAAAACAGAGAAGATAGTAAAAAATCATGAACAGATTCTCTAAGATTTATGGAATATTATGAAAGGACCAAACTTAAGAATTGTTGGGATTGAGGAAAGCACAGAGGCACAAACCAATGGAATGAACAATATATTCAATGAAATTATATCAGAAAAATGTCCCAAATCTGAAGAATGAAATGGAAAATCAAATACAAGAGGTTTATAGGACACCAAATTTACAAATTTGCAACAGACATACACCAAAGCACATTAAATTGAAACTACCTAACACACTAAATAAAGACAGAATTTTAAAGGCTGCAAGAGAAAGAAAATCAAAATACATTCATGGAGAAACCAATACCGACATCATCAGATTTATCAACACAGAACCTAAAAGCTAGAAGGGCCTGGAACAATATTTTTCAAGCTCTGAAAGAAAATTGATGCCAACCAAGAATCTTATATCCAGCAAAACTTACCTTCAGATTTGGAAACAAAATAAAATCCTTCCATGATAAACAGAAGCTAAAAGAATTTACAAACAGAAAGGTGGCACTACAGAACATTCTCAGCAAAATATTTCATGGGGAAGAAATGGAAAACAATGATGTTAATCAGCAAAGGGAGGAACTACCCTAAAAAAATAGCCAATTAAAGGAGAAACCAAGTCAATGTGAAAAACAAATATAAGCTAAATGACCAGTAATACAAATCACATCTCAATAATAACCCTGAATATTAATGGCCTGAAATCTTGAATCAAAAGACACAGTCTGGCAGATTGGATTAAAAAGAAAGATCTAACAATATGCTGCCTGCAAGAGACTCATCTCAGAGGAAAAGGTACTCACAGACTAAAGTTGAGAGGATGGAAAAAAACATACCATGCACACAAACTCATCAAAAAAGCCAGGGTATCCAAACTCATATGAGATAAAGGGGACTTCAAGCCAAAGTTAGGCAGTTTTGGTAAAGAAGGACATTTTGTACTGTTTATGTTAGGCATAAATTGGCAAGACATAACAATCATAAACATTTATGCCCCAAATAATGGTTCATCAATTTACATCAAACAAATCCTTCTCAATTCCAGGAAACAAATAGACCACAACACAATAATAATAGGTGAATTTAACACACCTCTCTCACCAATGGGCAGATCTTTTTTTTATTGTAAACAAAAGGGATACATGTTGTTTCTCTGTTTGTACATGGGGTAAAGGCATACCATTTGTATAAGCATAAATTTACATAGGATAATGTTGTTTGATTCATTCTGTTATTTTTTCCCTTCCCCCCACCCCTCCCACCCCTCTTTCCCTCTATAGTATTTCCCTTCTCCATTCTTGCCCCCCTTCCTAATGCTAACTCTAACCCTAACACTAATCCCTCCCTCCCCTCGTATGTGTCATCATCCACTTATTAGTGATTTCATTCACCCTTTGGTTTTTTGAGATTGGCTTATCTCAGCATGATATTCTCCAATTTCATCCATTTACTGGCAAAGCACATAATTTTATCATTCATTATGGCTGAGTAATATTCCATTGTATATATATATATATATATATATATATAACAGTTTCTCTATCCATTCATCAATTGAAGAAAATCTACGTTGGTTCAACAATCTGGCTATTGTGAATTGAGCAGCTATGAACATTGATGTGGCTGTATCTCTGTAGTATGCTGATTTTAACTCCTTAGGGTATAGGCCAAGGAGTGGGATAGCTGGGTCAAATGGTGGTTCCATTCCAAGTTTTCTAAGGAATCTCCACACTGCTTTCCAGAGTGGCTGCACTAATTTGCAGCCCTCACCAGCAATGTATGAGTGTACCTTTCTCCCCATATCCACGCCAACACCTGTTGTTGCTTGTATTCTTGATAAACGCCATTCTAATTTGGGTGAGATGGAATCTTAGGGTGGTTTGGATTTTCATTTCTCTTATTACTAGAGATGTTGAACATTTTTCCATATGTTTGATGATTGCTTGTAGATCATCTTCTGTGAAGTGTCTATTCATTTCCATAGCCCATTTATCGATTGGATTATTTGTACTCTTGGTGTAAATTTTTTTGAGTTCTTTATAGATGCTGCAGATTAGTGCTCTATCTGAAGTATGAGTGGCAAAGATTTTCTCTGACTCTGTAGGCTCTTTCTTTGCATTGCTTATAGTTTCCTTTGCTGAGAGAAAGCTTTTTAGTTTGATTCTATCCTGCTTATTGATTCTTGCTTTTATTTCTTGTGCTATGGGAGTCCCGTTGAGGAAGTCTGATCCTAAGCCAACATGTTGAAGATCTGCACCCACTTTTTATTCTATAATCTGCTGGATCTCTGGTCTGATTCCGAGGTCCTTAATCCATTTTGAGTTTAGTTTTGTCCATGGTGAGAAATACGGGTTTAGTTTCATTCTGTTGCATATGGATTTCCAATTCTTCCAGCACCATTTGTTGAAGAGGCTATCTTTTCTCCATTGCATATTTTTGGGACCTTTGTCTAGTATGAGAAAATTGTATTTATTTGGATTTGTGTCCATGTCCTCTGTTCTGTAACATTGATCTACCTTTCTATTTTGGTACCAATACCATGCTGTTTTTGTTACTATTGCTTTGTAGTAGAGTTGATGATCTGGTATTGCGATACCCCCTGTTTCACTCTTCCTGCTAAGGGTTGGGTAAGCTATTCTGGGTTTCTTATTCTTCCAGATGAATTTCATAATTGCTTGCTCTATTTGTGTAAGGTACATCATTGGGATTTTAATTGGAATTGCATTGAATTTCTATAGCACTTTAAGTTGTATGGCCATTTTGACAATATTAATTCTTCCTATCCAAGAACATGGGAGATCTTTCCATCTTCTAAGGTTTTCTTTAATTTCTTTCTTTACTGTTCTGTAGTTCTCATTGTAGAGGTCTTTCACCTCTTTTGTGAGATTGATCCCCAAGTATTTTAATTTTCTCGAGGCTATTGTGAATGGGGTAGTTTTCCTAATTATTCTTTCCAAAGATTCATCAATTATGGATAAAAATGCTTTAGATTTATGTGCATTGATCTTATATCCTGCTACTTTACTGAATTCACTTATGAGTTCTAAAAGTTTTCTGGTGGAATTTCCTGGTTCCTCTAAGAATATAATCATATCATCAGCAAATAGGCATAGTTTGAGTTCTTCTTTTCCAATTCGTCTCCCTTTAATTGCTTTGGTCTGTCTAATTGCTCTAGCTAGAGTTTCAAGGACCATACTGAATAGAAGTGGTGAAAGAGGTCATCTCTGCCTTGTTCCAGTTTTGGGGGGAATACTTTCAGTTTTTCAACAACTAGAATGATATTAGCCATGGGCTTAGCATAAATGGCCTTTACGATGTTAAGGAATGGTCCCACTATCCCTATTTTTTCTAGTGTTTTGAGCATGTAGGGGTGCTGTATTTTATCAAATGCCTTTTCTGCATCTATTGAAATAATCATGTGATTCTTGACTTTAAGTCTATTGATATGGTGAATTACATTTATTGATTTCCTGATGTTCAACCAACCTTGTATCCCTGGGATGAAACCCACTTGACCATGGTGTACTGTCTTTTTAATATATTTTTGTATGCGATTTGCTAAAATTTTGTTGAGAAATTTTGCCTCGATGTTCATTAAGGATATTGGTCTGAAATTTTCTTTCCTCTATGTGTCTCTGTCTGGTTTAGCTATCAGTGTGATATTGGCTTCATAGAATGAGTTTGGGAGGGTTCGCTCCTCTTCTATTTTATGGAATACTATGAGATGTATTGGAATGAGCTCTTCTTTAAAGGTTTTGTAGAACTTGGCTGAGAACACATCTGGTCCTGGATTTTTCTTGTTGGTAGGATTTTGATGACTTCATCTATTTCATTACTTGAAATTGCTCTATTTAAATTGTGTATGTCCTCCTTGTTCAGTTTAGGCAATTCATATGTCTCTTGAAGCCTATTGATGTTTTTGAAAATATCTGTTTTGTTGGAGTATGGGTTTTCAAAATAGCTTCTAATTATGTTATGTATTTCATTCATGTCTGTTGTGATATTTCCTTGTTCATTCCGAATTTTAGTGATTTGGGTTATCTCTCATCTTCTCTTTGTTAGTGTGGCTAAAGGTTTATCAATTTTCTTTATAGTTTCCAAGAACCAACTTTTTATTTTGTCAATTTTTTGTATTGTGTCTTTTGTTTCAATTTTGTTGATTTCAGCTCTGAGTTTAACTATCTCCTGGCTTCTACTACTTTTGGTGCTGGTCTGTTCTTCTTTTTCTAGGGCTTTGAGCTGTAGTGTTAGGTCGTTTATTTGTTGAGTTTTACTTCTTTTATTAAATGTGCTACATGAAATAAAATTTCCTCTATGTACTGCTTTCATAGTGTCCCAGAGATTTTGATATGATGTTTCTTTATTCTCATTTACCTCTAAGAATTTTTTAATTTCCTTCCTAATATCTTCTGTTATCCATTCATCATATAATAGCATATTGTTTAATCTCCAAGTGTTGGAGTAATTTCTGTTTTTTACTCTTTCATTTATTTCTAACTTCAATCCATTATGTTCTGATAGAATACAAGGTAGTGTCTCTATGTTCTTGTATTTGCTAACATTAGCTTGGTGGTATAATATATTGTCTTTTTTAGAGAAGGATCGATGTACTGCTGAGAAGAAAGTGTATTCACTCTTGGTTGGATGGTATACTCTATAAATATCTGTTAAGTGTAAATTATTGATTGTGTTATTGAGATCTAAGATTTCTTTGTTCAATTTTTGTTTGGAAAATCTGTCCAGTGGTGAGAGATGCATGTTAAAATCACCTAGTATTATTGTGTTATGGTCTATTTGGTTTCTGAAATTGAGAAGAATTTGTTTGACATACATGGATGAGCCACTGTTTGGGGCATAGATATTTATGATTTTTATATATTGCTGATTGATGCTTCTCTTAAGCAGTATAAAATATCTTTCTTTATCCCTTCTGACTAACTTTGGCTTGAAGTCCACATTATCTGAAATGAGGATGGATACTCCAGCTTTTTTGCTGAGTCCATGTGCATGGTATATTTTCCCCCATCCTTTCACCTTTAATCTATGGGTATCTTTTTCTATGAGGAGAGTCTGTTGTAGGCAACATATTGTTGGATCTTTCATTTTAATCCAATCTGCCAGTCTATGACTTTTGATTGATGGATTCAGGTCATTAACATTCAGGGTTATTATTGAGATAGAATTTGTATTTCTCGTCACTTGGTTCATTTATTTTATTTATTTATTTATTTATTTATTTATTTATTTATTTATTTATTTATTTGACATGACTTTGTTTCTTGTTTATTTGACAATTCCTTTAGAATAATTCCTCCCTTTGCTGATTTGCTTCTTTGTTTTTCATGTCTTTCTCATGAAATATTTTGCTAAGAATGTTCTGTAATACTGGCTTTCTTTCTGGAAATTCTTTTAGCTTTTGTTTATCATGGAAGGATTTTATTTCATTGTCAAAGTTGAAGGTAAGTTTTGCTGGGTATAAAATTCTTGGTTCGCATCCATTTTCTTTTAGGGCTTGAAAAATGTTGTTCCAGGCGCTTCTAGCTTTTAGGGTCTGGATTGAAAAATGTGCTGATATCCATATTGGTTTCCCCCTGAATGTAATTTGGTTCTTTTCTCTCACAGCCTTTAAAATTCTGTCTTTATTTTGTATGTTAGTGTTTTCATTATAATGTGCCTTGGTGTGGGTCTCTTGTAATTTTGTGTATTTAGAGTCCTATAAGCCTCTCGAACTTGATTTTCCATTTCATTCTTCAGATTTGGGAAATTTTCGGATATTATTTCGTTGAATAGATTGTTCATTCCTTTGGTTTGTTTCTCTAAGCCTTCCTCAATCCCAATAATTCTTAAATTTGGCCTTTTCATGTAATCCCATATTTCTTAAAGATTCTGTTCATTATTTCTTACCAACTTCTATGTTTCTTCAACTTCACTTTCAAGGTTAAATATTTTGTCTTCAATGTCTGAGGTTCTGTCTTCCATGTGTTCTATCCTATTGGATATGCTTTATATGGAATTCTTAATTTGGTTTATTTTTTCCTTCATTTCAAGGATTTCTGTTTGTTTTTTTTTTATTATCTCTAACTCTTTATTGAAATAATCTTTTGCTTCCTGTATTTGCTCTTTTAACTGTCGATTGGTGCAATCATTCAATGCCTGCATTTGACCTTTCATCTCATTTGGTTCCCTGATCATTTTAATTATGTACATTCTGATCTCCTTTTCTGTCATTTCTTCTGCCATGCTGTCATTGGGTTTTATTGATGTAACATCTAGATTTCTTTGGGGCATTTTCTTCCCTTGTTTTCTCATATTGTTCAGGTATCAGTGGACCGCTGAGATATTGCAGATTCCTCTATTGACTTATTATGTCCCTGAAGATTTCTAGTATATCCCCTCTTAGCCTTCAGTGGGCTGATGTCTTGGAGGAAGTTGGTAGTGTGGTGCTCCACAAGGAAGCTGCCTCTCTAGGGGTGGTGACCTTCAGGTGGGGTATATTCCCTGCTAGTGGAAAAGAGGTGCCTCCACTTGTTGACCAATGGTCATCCAAAGGAGGACTAGGCTGTGGGCTGAGGCAAGGCTTGTTTGGGTCTGTGTCTCTGGTTTTACCATCCTTGTGGGAAAATGTCTTCTGGTACGGAACACTCACCTGGTGGGGAGGTCTCGCTGGTCAGTTCCCCTCCTAGAGGTTCCCCTCCATCTACAGCTACCACCTGGGCTGAGCTGCCTTCCTCTGCAATGATCCCAGGGGCCCAGACCTACCTCCTGGGCCTGGGAGCCTCACCCTTTGCAGACAGGTCTCCTTAGGCTGCCCCTCCTCAGATAATCTGCCTGCAGTCCTGGCACATTCGCTCCACCCCTAAGCCTGTCTCTGTGCGGCTCTTCCACCAAGAAGCCTCTTAGGGCCTAGGACCCTGTTCTGCACCTAATGCCTGGCTATGCGGCCCCTCCTCTGAGCAGCCACCTGGAGGCCTGTACAATCACTCCGAGTCCCAGCAACCTGCCATGCACCTCTTCCTCTGGACAGTCGCCCAGTGTTCTGGTGCAGTCACTAGGAGTCCAAGCAACTCACTGTGTCCCTCCTCCTCCCGCCAACCTCCTGTAGCCCTTGGCAGTCACTCTGAGTCCAAGTGACCCACCCCGTGCCTCCTTCTCCTCCAGGCAGTCCCTTGGTGTTCAGGTGCAGTCGCTTTGAGTCCAAACAGCTCACCAACACCGCAGCTCCTCTTCTGGCAACCACCTGTAGCTCTGGTGCAGTCACTCCGAGTCCAAGCCACCGCACTCCTCCTCCTGCTTCTCCGGGCAGGCCTCAGTGTTCAGGAGTGGTTGCTCTGAGTCCAAATAGCTCTCTGCCCAGCTCCTCCTCTGGGCTGCCACCCAGAACCCCAGTGGTTGCTCCGAGTCCAAGTGCTGTGCTGAGCAGCCTCCTCTACGATGCTCCCAGTTGTCTGAGTTCACTGCTCCAGTGGAGGGAGGGGTGTCTTGCTGGGCAGCTCTATTTCACAAAGTTCCCTGCTTTCCGGGACTACTGCCCCATCTGGCATACCTACCCAATGGGAGAGACTCACCTGGCTGCTTTGAGTTGGTCCCAAGTCTCTCAATATCTCTTCTTTTGAATCCTGAGTCCTGGAGCAACATGAAATGCAGCCACCCTCTAGTCCGCCATCTTGAAAACCCTGGGCAGATCTTAAAAACAAAAATTCAACACACAAACCTCAGATCTCAATATCAAAATTCATAATTGAGACTTAGCAGACATATAAAGAATATTCCATCCAACAATGAGCGAATACACTTTCTTCTCATCAGTACATGGATCCTTCCCTAAAATAGACTATTTGTTTGTCAGAAAGCTACTCTTAGCAAATATAAAAAGATAGAGATATGACCATTCATTCTATAAGATCATGATGTAATGAAATTTGTGATCAATAACAAAATAAAAAACAGAAAATATTCTAAAACATGGTGATTAAATTATGTACTATTGAATGATAGATGAATAACAGAAGATATCAGAGGGAAATAAACAAAAGGATCTGACCATATGAGTAGTGGAGAAATGAAATAAAATGTGCATAAAGTAGAACAAATACTTCATGCATTTGGCAATTTTCTCAGTGTCATAATAGAGTAGACATTGCTTTTAAGACAAGAGTTTCCTGTGTTTTGCAGACTGAACTTAACATAATGTATTCAAGCAAAATATGTTTCCTCAGTCTCAAAATCATTTGAGACTAGAGTATAGCTCTCCTGTAAATATTTAATATTTTTGGGAAAGTAAAAATATCTCAAAAACTAACAGAGAGGTATAATAATTCAGTCGGGGATCTGCAACCCCAATTAGAATGGCAATTATCAAGAATACAAGCAACAATAGGTGTTGGAAAAGATGTGGGGAAAAAGGTACACTCATACATTGCTGGTGGGGCTGCAAATTAGTGTAGCCACTCTGGAAAGCAGAGTGGAGATTTCTTAGAAAACTTGGATTAGAACTAGCATTTGATCCAGCTATCCCACTTCTTTGCCTGTACCCAAAGGACTTAAAATCAGCATACTATAGTGATGCAGCCACATCAATGTTCATAGCTGTTCAATTCACAATAGCCAGATTGTGGAACCAACATAGATGCCTTTCAATTGATAAATGGATAAAGAAACTGTGGTATATATATAAACACAATGGAGTGTTACTCAGTCATAAAAAAAATAAACTTATGGCATTTGCAGGCAAATGAATGAAATTGGAGAATATCATGCTAAGTGAGATAAGCCAATCTCAAAAAACCAAAGGATGAATGATCTCACTGATAAGCCGATGATGACACGTAATGGGGGGTGGGAGGGGGGCAAGAATGGACGAATGTATAGAGGGAAAAGAGGAGTGGGAGGAGTGGGTGGAAGAAAAAATAACAGAATGAATCAAACACCATTGCCCTTTGTAAATGTATGATTACAAAAATGGTATGCCTCTACTTCATGCAGAAACAGAAACAATATGTATCCCATTTTTTACAATAAAATAAAAAATATCTAAGTAACAAATTATATTTGAAATTTTTAAAAATAATTTTTCTTAAAAAATTAATATATTGATGCAAACATAAGCACTTATATATTGGCCTAAATTCTCTCAACTTATTGTGATAGTCATAGCAATACAAAAAGGACCAAGACAACACTCAACAAATACATCATTGAATGAGTGAATGCCTGGTGTTTACATTCATTCTTAAACTCTGTGTCACGGAAATCTTTGTCTTACGATTGAGCTTCATTTCTGAGTCCAGGGTTAAATATGAAAGCAGTTTGGCAAAAGTAATTTGGCAATTCTAATTCAAAATAATGCTGGGGGGATCCAAGATGGTGGACTAGAGGGAGGCTGCATTCCTTGTCACTCAGTAACTCCAGTTTCAAGCAGAGGATATCTTTTTCTTGGTGAGGCAGCTTTTGCTACTTATTGATTCCCTGGTGATTACCCCATTTATCTGCTGTGATGACCTGCAGTCTACCAGCATATCACCGCCTTTTCTGAGTGCAGATTGCTCACTGTGAAGCGCCTATCATCTGCCATTTGCCTGCCCCTGGCTGGTCCATCACCTGTCTTACACCTATCCATCACCCAACGCACAAGGTTCACCTCCCAATTGTCTGACAAGAGTCAGCAAACTGATCGCTGACTGCCAGTGGAGCACCAGCTCCCTGCTGTTGCCTGGAAGTTCTCTGCCACAGTACCTGCAGGTTTCATTACACATGACTGCCACCATTTTGAGACAACAGCCAAGCCCCCTAGGACTCCTGGCCAGACTGAGCCCCAACTCCAGGATCCTTCAGCCCGACTAATCACTCCCTGTCTCTGGGGCTCTCACATTGACTGACTGCTCCCTGCCTCCAGGACTCCCAGAACAACTGACTAAGCCCTAGCACAGGGACCCCAGACTGACGGATTGTACCTGACCTCCAGGATCCCACAACCACACCAAACACACCGGACCTCCTGGACCCCTGCCTGACCAACTGCATCTTGCTTCCAGGACCTCCAGCTGGCCACATCCACACCCTGAGATGCAGCTCCCCATTTGCCAACACATTTTGAAGACAGAGCAGCCATCTTGGACAACCCTGGAAGCTGTAGCTCCAATCTTGAGGTGGGGCAAATCCCATCCTGAGATGCATACTGGAGGCTTGAAGCTCATTGTCAGGTGCCTCTCATGCATCAGGCTACTAAAGACTGGTTGGTTTCATTACTATATGATTATTATTCTGCAGATTTTTTCTCCTTATAGAAAACAATTTAGTTTTTATTTCTTGACTTTTCTTGCTCTCTTTTCCTTTTGTTTACCTGTTGCCTCACAGTCTATTTCTCCCTTTTTTGCATGCTAACATTCAATTTCTTTTGAGTACACTCTCATCCTTTCTATTATCTAGAACTTTCTATAACCTTTTCTTATCCCATTTTCAGCCACATTCTACATCCCTCTGCATCATCTTTGTCCTCCATTAGAAACTGCAGACCTTATTGCAAATTTGTTTGTTATATTGAAGATAATATTTGAATTCATTCTATTTATTATGACAATTTTGTTATTGTCCACAAAGGGGCTATTTGTTCTAGGACTGCACAGTGTCTGAATTGGGCACTGCTAATATTGATCTCCACTTAAAGAAAGGGTTTTGGAAACATATAGGGCCATTATAAGCCTATAGGGGGAAATCTGCCAAACCCCAGATCTACACTGCTAGAGGGGAAGATACATGAACAACATGAAAAAACAAGGGAAGAAAATGATCCAAACAAATCTAGATTCTATATTAATAGAATCCAGTGCCAGTATGTTAGGAGAAATGTCAGAAAAGGACTTCAGATTATACATGATTAAGATGATTCATGAAGAAAAGAATGAGAAAAGAGAGCAAATGCAGGCAATAAATGATAATACCAATAAGCTGAAAGAGCAACTGCAGGAAGAAAAAGAGCATTTCAACAAAGAGATTAGAGATACTCAGAAAAAAAAAGAAAAGAAAAGAAGAAAATCCATGAAACGAAGGAAACAATAAACCAAATAAAAAACTGAATGGAATGTATCACCAAAAGACTAGACCACTTGGAAGACAGAAATTCAGACTGTGAAGCAAAATATTTAATCTTGAAAAAAAAGTTGCCCAAACAGAGAAGATGGTAATACATCATGAACAGAAACTCCAAGAACTATGGGACATCATGCAAAGACCAAATTTAAGTTTTATTGGGATTGAGGAAGGTACAGAGATACAAACCAAAGGAATGAACAATTTATTCAATGAAATAATATCAGAAAAGTTCCCAAGCCTGAAAAATGAAATGGAATGTCAAATATAAGAGGCTAACAGAACACCAAATGCACAAAATCACAACAGATCCACACCAAGGCACATTTTAATAAAAATGCCTAACATTCAAAATAAAAATATAATTTTGAGAGCCACAAGAGAAAAGCATCAGATTACATATACAGGTAGACCAATACAGTTAGTAGCCAACTTCTCAAACCAGACTCTAAAAGCTAGAAGAGCCTAGAGCAATGTATTTCAAGCTCTTAAAGAACATGGTTGCCAAACAAGCATCCTAAACCCAGCAAAAATGTCCTTCAGATTTGAAGATAAAATAAAATCCTTCCATGATAAAAAAATGTTAACATAATTTACAAATAGAAAGCCTGCACTACAGAATTTTCTCAACAAAATATTCCATGAGGAGGAAATGAAAAACAACAATGGAGGTCAGCAAAGGGAGAAACTACCTTAGAGAAAAACCATGCAAAGGAGCAACCAAGCCAAATTAAAAACCAAATATAAGCCCAAATGACTGGGAATACAAATCATATCTCAATAATAACCCTGAACATTAATGGCCTAAACTCATCAATCAACAGAAATAGGCTGGCAGAATGGATTAAAATGAATGGCCCAACAATACACTGCCTGCAAGGACTCATCTCATAGTAAAAGACATTCACAGACTAAAGGAGAAACAATGGGAAAAAAAACCTACTATGCACATGGACTCAGTAAAAAAGCAGGGGTTTCCATCCTTATATCAGATAAAGTGGACTTCAAGCCAAAGTTAGTCAGAAGGGGTAAAGAAAGACATTTCATACTGCTTAAGGGAACCATAAATCAGGAAGACTTAATGATAGTAAATATTTATGCCCTAAACAATGGTGCATCCCTGTACATCAAACAAATCCTTCTCAATTTCAGGAATCACATAGACCACAACACAATAATTCTGGATGGCTTTAATGCATCACTGTCACCACTAGATAGATCTTCCAAATAAAAACCTAACAAAGAAACCATAGAATTCAATAACACAATCAATAACCTAGACTTAATATATATATATATATATATATATATATATATATATATACAATATTCCATCCATCAATGAGCGAATTCACTTTCTTCTCAATAGCACATGGAACCTTCTTGAAAATAGACCATATGTTATGCCACAAAGCAGCCCTTAGGAATTGCTAAAAAATAGAGATACTGCCTTTTGTTCTATCAGATCATAATAGACTGAGAGTAGAAATCAATGACAAAATAAAAAAGAGAAATTATTCCAACACCTGGAGACTAAATAATATGCTTTTGAATGAAACATGGATAACAGAAAACATCAGGGAGGAGATTAAAAATTCTTAGAGGTCAATGAGAATGATGATACAACATATCAAAATCTCTGGGACACTATAAAAGCAGTACTAAGAGGAAAATCCATTGCATGGAGCACATTCCAGAAAAGAATGAAAAGTCAACAACTAAATGACCTAAGATTACAGCTCAAAGCCCTAGAAAAAGAAGAACAGAATAACAGCAAAAGTAGTAGAAGACAGGAAATAATTAAAATCAGAGCTGAAATCAATGATATTGAAACTAAAGAATCAATTCAAAAAATTGACAAAACAAAAAGTTGGCTTTTTGAAAAGTAAACAAAATTAAAATCCCTTAGTCACACTACCAAAGAGAAGGAGAGAGAAACCTCAAATTATTAAAATTTGTGATGAAAAAGGAAATATCACGACAGATACCACTGTGATACAGAACGTAATTAGAAGCTACTTTGAAAATTTGTATTCCAAAAAAATAGAATCAACCGAAGACATTGACAAATATCTAGAGTCATATGCTCCTCCCAAACTGAACAGGGAGGACATACACAATTTAAAAAGATGAATTTCAAGCAATGAAGTAGAAGAAGCCATTAAAAATTTAGCATCCAATAAAAGCCCAGGGCCAGATGGATTCTCAGCCAAGTTTTACAAGACCATCAAAAAAGAATTCATTCCAATACTTCTCAAAGTATTCCAGGAGTTAGAAAAAGAGGATACCCTACCAAACTCATTCTATGAAGCTAATATCACCCTCATACCCAAACCAGGCAAAGACACATCAAGGAAAGAAAATTTTAGAGCAATATCCTTGATGAATATAGATGCAAAGATCATTGACAAAATATTGGCAAACTGTATCCAAAAGAATATTAAGAATATCATGCACCACGATCAAGTGGGGTTCATCCCTGGATTCAAGGATGGTTTAACATCCATAAATCAAAAAATGTAATCCATAATGTCAATAGACTTAAGGATAAAAATCATATGGTCATTTCAATTGATGAAGAAACAGCGTTTGACAAAATACAACACCCCTTCATGCTCAAAACACTCAAAACACTAGAAAAAATAGGGATAGTAGGAACATACCTGCACATTGTAAAGGCTATTTTTGCTAAGCCCATGGTCAACATCATTCCTAATGGAGAAAAACTGAAACAATTTCCTTTAAAAACAAGATAGGGATGTCCTCTTTCACCACTTCTATTCAACATTTTCCTCGAAACTGTAGCCAGAGCAATTAGACAGACTAAAGATATTAAAGGGATATGAATAGGAAAAGAGGAATTTAAGCTGTCACTATTTGCTCATGACATGATTCTATATTTAGAGGATCCAAAAACCTACTCCAGAAAACTTTTATACCTCATCAATGAATTCAGCAAAATAGCAGGCTATAAAATCAACACGTGTAAATCTAAAGCATTTTTATATGCAAGCAAGGAAACATCTTAAACGGAAATGAGAAAATCAACTCCATTTGCAATAGCCTCAAAAATAATAAAATACTTGAGCATCAATCTAACAAAAGACTTGAGAGATCACTACAATGAAAACTACAAAACATTGAAGAAAGAAATTGAGAAAGACCTTAGAAGATGGAAAGATCTCCCATGTTCTTGGATAAGCAGAATTAATATTGTCAAAATGCCATACTACCAAAAGTGCTATACAGATGCAATGCAATTCCAATTAAAATCCCAATGATGTACCTTACAGAAATAGAAGAAGCAATTATGAAATTTATCTGAAGAATAAGAAACCCAGAATAGCTACTACAATCCTTAGCAGGAAAAATAAAGTAGGGGGAATTGCAATACCAGAACTTCAACTATACTACATAGACACAGTAACAAAAACAGCATGGTATTGACACCAAAATAGACAGGTAGGTCAATGGTACAGAATAGAGGACATGGACAAAAAACCAAATAAATACAATTTTCTCATACATGACAACAGTGCCAAAATTATGCAATGGAACAAAAACCTCTTCAACAAATTTTGCTGGGAAAACTGGAAATCCATATGCAACAGAATGAAACTAAACCCCTATATCTTACCCTGCACAAAAATCAACTCACAATGGATCAAGGACTTCAAAATCAGACCAGAGACCTTGCATCTTATAGAAGAAAAAGTAGGTACAAATCTTCACCTTGTTGGCTTAGGATCAGACTTCCTTAACAGGACTCCCATAGCACAAGAAATAAAAGCAAGAATCAATAACTGGGATTGATTCAAACAAAATAGCTTTCTCCCAGCAAAGGAAACTATCAGCAATGTGAAGAGAGAGCCTACAGAGTGGGAGAATATCTTTGCCACTCATACTTCAGATAGAGCACTAATTTCCAGAATCTATAAAGAACTCAAAAAACTCTCCACCAAGAATGCAAATAACACAAAGAACAAATGGGTTAAGGATATGAACAGATGCTTCACAGAAGAAGATCTACAATCAATCAACAAACGTATGAAAAAATGTTCACCATCTTTAGTAATAAGAGAAATGCAAATCAAAACTACACTAGGATTCCATCTCACCCCAATTAGAATGGTGATTATCAAGAATACAAGCAAGAACAGGTGTTGGTGAGGATGTGGGGAAACAGGTACACTCATACATTGCTGGTGGGGCTGCAAATTAGTGCAGCCACTCTGGAAAGCAGTGTGGAGATTCCTTAGAAATATTGGAAGGGACCCACAAAATTTTGTCCAGATCTCCTACTCCTTGGCCTATACCCAAAGGACTTAAAATCAGCATACAACAGAGATACAGCCACATCAATGTTTATAGCAGCTCAATTCACAACAGCCAGACTGTGGAACCAAACTAGATGTCCTTCAATTGATAAATGGATAAAGAAACTGTGGTATATATATATATATATATATATATATATATATATATATATACCATGGAATATTACTGAGCTATAAAGAATAATAAAATTATGGCATTTGCAGGCAAATGGATGAAATTGGAGAATATCATGCTAAGTGAGATAAGCCAATCTCAAATATCCAAAAGGCAAATGATAAGCGGATGATGACATATAATTGGGGGTGGGAGCCTGGCAAGAATGGAGGAAGCAGGGACTGTATACAGGGAAAAGATGTGGTGGAAGGGGAGGGCGGGAAGGAAAAAATAACAGAATGAATCAAACACCATTACACTATGTAAATATATGATTACGCAAATGGTATGCTGTTTCTCCATGTACAAACAGAAACAGCATGTATCCCATTTGTTTACAATAAAAATAAATTTAAAAAAAATATTGTGCTAAAGTAGAGTGTGTGTGGAAATTCTGCTAGCACTTCCAATGTTTAACATGTTTCTTTGCAGAAATTTGTTCTAAGACAACTACCTGAATTGAGTGTTGATTATTTTTTCTTCACTTGTGCTTCAGTTGGAAGAGGATGTCATTCTCAATCTCCTTACAGACAAAATATTTAGAAAATATTGTGTACTTCATCCAGTTACCAGTTAAACATTTGACATAAACATAAAAGTTGAATTACCTTCCAGGAATCACTTGGGTCCTGAGATACTGAAAGGCAAACAGGATATATACTCAACAAAACTTAATTGTGACTAAGGCAACATTTTGTTACTGCTGAATTACTATATGCCTGATTCTGGAAGGTAGTGTTGATAACAATTTCTTTAGCTTTTGGTTTTCTGTTTCCTTTCTCATTTTTATACCAGTCATGTGACAAAAATATTGTAAAACTAATCAGGAATATAGATATAATTACACAAGCACCTTATTCTCCAAATGTGAAATCATGTTTTTGCTAAACACAAATAAAATATGCAAGGGTATATACACCAATATCCAGAAGAAAAATAGTGGAGGGTAGAATGATCTCCAGTCACAAAGGTGAAATAGAACCATGAGAGTTGCAATGTCACAGCTGAAGTTATAATGCACTAGCAATTACCTTGAGTGGACACTATCAGACTTACTTAATCCTTTTTTATTTTAACTATATATACTCTCTCATCATTTATCCTTAAATTCAGCAAGTCCAAAAATATGACAGGATTTCAGGCTAGAAAAGTATCATTTCTCATCAAAGAAATTTAACTGAAGTAATTTGTTCAGATATGTAATTTTAGAATGCCAGATAATTAATGTATTTTTTTTCATACCTGTGTGGAACCCCTCTGAAATTTCTTTTCTTGTATTCTCTTCTTTAACCAATATAAAGTTTTCTGACACACTCTCGTAAGGAGATACAAGTCCCATACCTAAAGAGAATGTATAATAATCATAAAGAATTATGATAAGACAATCCAAAGGGGAAATGTTCTGAAAGTTTACAGAATATCAGTTATCAGTAAACTTTTATTTTTCAAAGTTAATGGCATATATACTGAGAGAAACAGTCTTGGTTTCCAGAGTATGAACTCAACAAAGACTTTCATTTACAAAATGATTCTGCTTTAGTATATCTTGTCAGCTTTTCACTTATTTTCATAGGCAGGCTGCATTATCAGAAAATTAGTAGTCTAGAGATGGGTATGTCATTAAGTAATGAGAGTGCATTTCTGGAATATCCAGCATCAAGTTTTCATTTTGAGAAGTCAACCAATAAATAAAGGAACAACTAGTTGTCTTTACAACAACAGATGTACCAAAAATACTATGATTCTTATTAGAATGTCTCATATTGATGCCACTTGCATATGGTTCCTTGTAGGTTTGAAGGTAAGAATTTTGTAGCTGAAAGTTGCATAAAGATATGGATACAATAATCCAAAGAAAAAAATAATCTGAAAGCTTTCAGAATGACAAGATATAAATAAATGCCCTTATTTCAAAGCCATTGATAGATACACTAAGAATACCACCTTGGTGTTCAAGGAATAAACTCCCTAACATTTTTACACAAGAAAACGAGGTTGGCATGGCATATCTTGACAAGTATTTAAGTATTCTCAAAATGTTTGGCTGAACAGAAAATTAGCTATCTAGAACTATCAATGAAAATTTAGCTCAGTAATAAACTGCATTACTTGCAGGTTCATGGATATGGTTTTATTTCAAAGCCCCAATAGAGTAATAATAATAATATCAATAATAAAATAATAACAATAATAGAAAATGTAGATCTCCTTAGAACAACCAAAGAATAAAAAATACTATATTTCTTATCCAAATGACTGAAAGGGATGCCACACATATCATGGTGTTTGGTAGATATGAAGGGGAGAAATTGACCACTGAAAGTTGTCTCTATTCTTCCAGTCCATACTGTTCAAATAATCCCTGGACCAGAAATAGACTCATCTTTCATTTGAAGGCAGATAAACAGAAAGAATTTGAATTTCATTTTCTCAGTTTCAACATGATTCCCTTCAAAATTACCTACCAATTCTTTTGTTCCTTCTTCATTTTCCCTTTTTGTAACACTTCCAAAGCAACTTCTAGAGGTTTGTGCTTGTAACTGTAAATTTTACATTTTTTGGTTGGATTATTCCCACTCCTTCTTGCCTCCCTATATAACAAATATATCATAGAAATAAAATCTCTGTGTCTTTATATTTTGAGACCATCCCATTTGCCAAGCTTCCTGCTCAAAAGGAAAGGAAGATTTATGTCTGCACTTTATCTGTTTTTCTCCTGAAGTATAGGAAAAATAGGATTCATTTTCAGGTCCTAAATGGACACCATTTCCATGGCTACAAACAATGTTGTCTGTGGATGAGAATCATTGGAATCACCTTAAAATGTAAAGGATATGTAGAATGAAAGATCTGATGTATCAGAATGAGATTCTGAACTTGGTCACCAACAATCAATACATTACACTTTTAGATTTCCTGTGAGACTACAGTCTACTTCCAATTCTTCTACCCTAACATGAATTTAGCTCTGGTTTCCTCCCTATGATGTCCTCCTAAATGAAAGTTTAAATGACATCATAATCTTCACAATGGGAATTTTAGATATCTGTGGCTTGGAGATCACTCCATAAACATTCATACTTCTTTATACTTCCCCATTTGCTCTTTTTGTCATATATATATATATATATATGGCAGAATCAAATATATATATATATATATATTTGATCTAGGTAGTAACAACATTTTACATTACTTAAAGTATATACATACATAATAATTTGTACTAAAAGAGTTTAGTTCTGAATGATTAGGTCTTCACTCCTCAAATGTTTTCAAAACATACTAAGTTAGGAAGTTTGGAAAAATTTTACTTATGCATCAATCAACATTTTAACAGAAAACATTTTTTACATTTTAAATTCTGTTTATTTTCCTTCTCTGAGCTTGCTTGAATTTTCTAGATTCCACTGAGTACAACTGCTTTTTTTCTTCATTGACTCACTATACTATGTTTCTCACTCTCCCTTTCCTCTTTCTCTCTTTTATTTACTTCCCATTTTCCTGTGATCAATGTATGTATCAAAAATAAGTTCATAGTTTATTTCTTTTAGCAATACTCCTAATTTATTCTGTACCTGAAATGAAAAAAGATACACCTCATATTACATTTCTTGTTTTCTTTTCCCCCATTTAAATGGACCATTACTTGAATAATAACATATTAGTGCTCAAGGTAGAAGGCAATATTCTATCAAAATTATTTTGTACTATATATATAGATAACATATTTTATTCTATATACATGTATATATTATATACATATATAATATATACATGTATATAATACATTATCTTGTATATTTCTTTTTTCTCTCTTCTTTGCACCTTGAAAGGGATTACCAGATATACCAGAATCACATATCTCTAGATGTTGCTCAGTGACACTCTGATAAAATTAATGCCATTAATGCATTGTATAAATGTTTTATCACTCTTTAGAAATTAGCATATTTCTAGATGTGAAATCATGAAAATTGGAAATTAGACCAATATATTTGGAGCAACAGCACATTTCATAAGACTATCCTATGCACTTCAGTTTAAACTGAGTTCTTCTCTTCATCTGATGGCTGATAGAGTAAAACCTGGATGGAGAATATAGAAAATGCTTTCCCTGATAACAAAGTCAATGATGTTCCTATATCCAAAACTACTATACCAAGTGTTTGCTTAGTCAATTTTGTATTTTCCACCAAATCTATTCCTAGAGAAGAAATTGCATTTAAAACTGTTTATAGAAATGAACTTGACATTATTCAGTATCCAAAATTTTTAACACTGGATGGCCAAAAGTTTTCATGGTAAATTACGATACTGGATGTAATAAGAGAGTTTCAATTCTGGCACCTTTAAGAACAATGAGCCACTGTTTTACTTGCTTCATTTGAGTCATCGGAGCCTTTTAAGTTTAATATCTTTCTGCAAAATATTTATGGAGCTAAAATCACATTTAAAAAATGAAGAAAGTAGAAAGAACAAAGGGGATATATTTTACTTGTAAGTAACAGCTCATGCAATTTGGATATAATATGCAACAATTTCTATTCAAGAATTAACATATATCCAGTAAAGAAAGATGTCAGCACAGAATCATAGAGTATTATTGATTCTTTCCGGAGATAAATGTCAGATGAGTCAGTGTGTTGCTACATAAGGAAAAAAGATATGCTGTGAGAAAACACTGGAGAGCCACTACAGAGAGGCTGCAACAAGATGAAACACAATGTATTGGTTTTGAAAGAACAAATACATTCATAGAAGGAAAAGGCTAGAGCACTGCCAAGGGAAATTGACTGGGTGCAAGGGAGGAATTTTCCTTCTGGTGGTCTGAGGAGAATCTTATCAACTCAAGTAGGAAATGAAGAAAAGTAATAGATCTCAGAACAAGAAATACAAATTGTTTAAAAAATTATTAAAACTTTTCCATGTCCATAACATTCAAGGAAATAACATGCAAAACTCCATTGACATTTCAGCTCACCCAGTCACATTAGCTTTTATGCAGCTTTAGAATTACAAGTTCTGGTGAGTATGTGGGGAAAAAATACACTCTGAGACAAACTTAGGACTTCCACCCTGGAAAACAGAATGATGATATCTCAGATTACTAGGAATATAACCACCATACATTCCAGCTTTCCCACTTCTTGCTTTGCAATTCAATTTAATAAAATCAGCATAATTGCATGATACATGGCACTGAATTTATGCAAATTAGTTTTCAATGATACATTATTATATCAAAATAAAACCCCAAACAATATACAAAATGGCCCTAAAATTTCTAAAATACAATAAGGATTGTAAAATCAAAATCATTCTCATTTTATAGAAGGATAACTGTTTATAGGAAAAAAAGGTTTTATAGATTATCATTAGTTCCAATACAACATTTTCAGTGAAAAAAATTCTTGGATTTTACCTAATATGTCATGTAAAATGGGATGCACTGTAAAATCTTCTGATTGGAATCAGAGTGTGTGTTCAGGAGCCCCTTCACTCAGGGTCATTTACTGAAGCTTTCCTGTGGGGATATCAGAACAAAAATGTCTTTCTTTTTTTAGCATTTCTAAATCTAAATTGTGTCCTAAAGTGGAGAGTTGAAGGCACTCACAACAGAAATCCTGGTGGATATAGGGGAAAAAATGAGTCGTAGATCTGCTGAGTACTCTCTTCTAGTAAAGCATGGTCCTGTGTTCTAGCTAAATGCAGATGCTCATGGCACTTCAATTTAAAAGGGTGGTGGCAGCTCTGTGACACAAAGAGCCAGTGATGTGTCTGGTAGAAAACTGGCTTCATACAGAACCACAAACATGAGCAGATATCTCAGGTACAATCAACCAACTCTGCAAGAATATTTGGAATTGTTGTTCCATTTTGACCACAAAATATTTGGAGGCACTCTTCTCATGATTAAAAGAGAGTCCTGAGGGCAAACCACCTTTATAAGGGCCATATCATAAGGACTCTCTGTGTGGGAGATCAGAAATGACTACATGTTTATACCTGCAAGATACAGTAGACAGTTAACCTCAAAAAATGCTGAATGTTCATACTGATTTTATGGGTTTTGGAAAATGACTAACAGGAATGTGTTGAAAACTCTCATCAGGAAGATGGGTGTAGTGCCTGTTGAAAATTTGTAGAGTAGATGTCCACCTGTGCACTACACTTTCAAATGGTTCTTTTGAGAATAATGATAATGTGGGAGAATGACTGTTTGAAAATTCAAGTGAGAGAAAAATCCAGGGTTGGTGGAGCAGAATCAGTTGCAATAATTTTCAGCAGTCCCTAGAAGAAATCACAGATTCTGCAAGAAGGCCATATATGCCAGGCTATAAGAACATACAGTAGAAACCCTTACTGACTTGAAATATAACAAAACCCAAGATCGCTGCCCTCAGAGTTTCAGAAGAGATGTTCAAATTTCAGACTTGTCTCCAGGATCCATGGACCAGAGGGTTTGTCAGGCAGTTTCTACATTAGATGGACCCACGTCTCTGAGTACAAAAGCAAGTACTGAGGGTAAGTTTTCCCCAGAAACTTGCACAGTTCCCTCAGCACTTCCTGTGTGTCATAAGAAAGAAAGGAGCAGAGGAGCTAATGACTGATACTTCTTACTCATTTGTCAATGAATACCTTCATATCTAAAATGTTTCTCCACTCTTCTGACAAATTGCTTTTCTTCTTTTAGAAGTCAAACCATCTATTCAGTCCTTCAGGGCTATGGTTTTCCTTCCCAATATTTTTCCCCCTTGGGGATTCCTTAGTATCCCAGAAACTACCCTTACTTGGGACCTACAAATTGGCCTGTAAAATTACTTGTAATAATCTAATGCATTTGCTCCCAGATTGTTGGGGATAATTTTTATATCACCTCTGTGTCAACAGTTCTAATTATTTGAAAGCATATTTGAATAAGTTCTTGGTAAGAAGTAGTAGACAAAAAAAGGATGCCTTTTCTGGAACTTGGTATGAAGAATCTAAAGCTCTTGGTATAAAGAGCTTGGTATTAAGAAGTGAGATTATCAGTCAGAGACAGGAAATGTTAAGAACAGAGAAGCCTGTTGCATGACACAGAGAAAAGTATTAAATGGATCCATATTTGTTAGACCATATAGGAACAGATGAGGAGTTATGACAGATGACAGCATGAGCAGTGAAAGGGAAAAAGAGGACTGATGGCTACATATGCAGTGTAGCTTGACCAATATCAATGCTATGGGCAGGTAGACATGAACAGCCTATGTGTGAATACAGATGAATAATGAGAAGGGAGCAGTGCAGTGTGACATTCATGCAGGTCTGAATGGAGGGAGTGTTTCCAGAAATACAGATAAAAGACAATTTTCAGTGCTCTGTGTAGAATTAAATTTAATTAAATGAACAAAGTTTAAGAAACTGAGCCAGCTGAAATTCATCCTCTGTTTCCTTTGCATTACCTGCAGATTTACCTAGCTCATTTTCCCTTCCCTTTAGCTATTCAAAGGCAATACCTAGAGCTTTGGTCTTGATTTATTTTATTTTATATTCTTGGTTTGGATTATTCCTACTATCAGAGAATTAACCCAGGAGACCAATATGACTGAACCTCATCCTCAACTTTATTTATTTATTTATTTATTTATTTCTGAGATAACTTCTTGCTAAATTGCTTATGGCTTCACACTTTGCTGAGGTTGGCCTTAAATTTGCAATCCTCCTATACCAGTTTATGAGTTTATTGTGATTTTAGTTGTGTCATCATACTTGAGTAGAAATATATTTTTTGTATCTTCCTTGCTTTTGTCCTTTTCCATTTCCCAGAGATATGCTGAAAAATAAAATCAATATTTTTGTTTTTACTGCATCTGGTTATGACTGAACTAACATGCAATTGCACTTCAATTAACCTTTCTCAAAGAAGTTCTATCACTTGCAAGGAAGAATGTGGTCATAGATCAGGAGCATTGGAAACATTTTAAATGTTTTAGAAATATGGAAGCAAAAATCTGCTGAGTACAATGTGCATTTTGAATATGGTTCCCGATATTTGATTCACTAAAGTTTGAACATTTTTGAGTATAGCTAATCTTCTACCAGTTCCTCTAACTAAACTTGTCTATTTGAAATCTTCATATTTTCCCCAAATTGTAGGTGTATTAGTATTCATAGTTTGTCAGTGAACATTTTATCATTGTATAATTTGCTGATCCTTGTATAGTATGTCCTAGATTTTGTAAATTTCTAGATTATATTATTCTGCACCATATTTATTTTTCTAGAAATTTATAACCTTTCACTTAGCATTAAATTATATACATTTATGGTGCATCAAATATGTTTATATTTCTTTATGGAAACCAAATTTAGCCCTGCATTATGTGGCATGGGTTTCTTAATTACTTTCCAATGTTGATAAAGAAAAGAACTGTTGGAAAATTTTACTCTATCTCTAGGACCAGTGTGTTACTGGATACTCAATTTTTTCTAATGTGCTCTTCCACTTTATAATGTTTAACCTGAGTTTACCTCCCTTAAAAATGTGTACCTACTTCTTTTTCTTTCTTTTGTTTTCTGTGATCTTTCACATTCTTACTCTTTGTCCTCTCTTCTCCCCTCCCATATTTTATTTACCAACTTTCATCTAATCCAAGCTACAGGAAGCCACCCTGATTTAGCAGAATAAAACTAGTTTGACCCATGGAGTGCAGATTCCTGATTTCCAGGGACAAACATGTATGAAGATCTGTCCAAGATTGACAGGAAGAATGTGGTGCTGCCTCCAGTTGTTCCCTGTCTACTTCTGGTATATTTCCCTTAAGATAATGGCTTCCCTAACTCCATTTTCATCACAGAAGAAACTCCTCCTGGGCTTAACCTCCTTTACCAATCAATTAAAAATAAAATAGTTTTTGGCGACTTGTTTTTGTTGTTAGAGGCCAGAGATAGTAGGGCCAGACCCATCATACCCCCTCTTATTTAAAAAGAGTATTGGTTCTTGTGTGTTTCTTGAGTAGA
The DNA here is from genome assembly GCF_902686455.1 of Sciurus vulgaris. Lineage (NCBI taxonomy): Eukaryota > Metazoa > Chordata > Mammalia > Rodentia > Sciuridae > Sciurus > Sciurus vulgaris. The sequence continues at coordinate 73,151,027 of NC_136477.1, forward strand.
TAAGATTTTGGGAAATAGATTGAAAAACAGCCGACATACTCATTCATCAGTTAACCCTTTCCACATCCACATGGAATTCAACTCCTTTATTGACACTCTCAATTTAATCTTTTACTGAATCTTAATAAGATATACCACTATTACCATTTCACCATTTTTCCTTTCTATATATTTATTATGTTTATTTCTTCAACTATTAGAATCTACAAGTACCTATGTTTTAAATGAACATTATAGCCAATGTTATTTTACAATATATGATTCTTACCTTCTATAGGTTCTGTTATGCCATGTTTTTCTCTTTGATATGCATCATTAAATAAATGACCAATGTATTTCTGAGGAAGACTCAGAGAGATGCCCTAGCAAAATTTATATCAATAATTTGGTGCATAAATTTTATTAATCACTAAGGTAATACCCAATTTTCCAGTTTTTAAATAAATTAGACTTAAAAAGTGGAGAATTACACACTGAAAATGGACACACTTTATACCTTAAGCTTGTATATCCTCTGCAAATGGGGTAAATTTTACCTCCTTTTCTTCAACTGGTAAGCATTCCATAACACTTGCTGGTAGAAAAGGATGAAAGTTTTTCACATTAAAGTTTCCATATAAAGCATTAACCTGTTTGGGCTACAATTGAGAAGAAACAAGTAGAAATATATTTGCTCCACAGAAACCTCTCCAAGCTTGTATTTTAAACAATGAGAAGTTGTGAAGACAAGTGTCAACATTTTAATTACATCAGGAAGAATAAAAGCATACACTTCTGTTTGTCTTTAATTTTTTTGTTTTTCATGGTTTTTGCTTATCATTTGTATTTTTTTATCTTTCTATTTTATATGCTCCTTTTATTGTTTTATATGTTTTCATTGAACTTGTTTTCTTGTCTTTCATCTGTATCTGCTCAATATTCCATTTGTAATATTTGTCTACATGCTCCCTCTTTTTCCCCTCCACCACTTATTTTTTGGTACCAGGGATTGAACTGAGGGGTGCTCAACCATGGAGCCACATTTCCAACCTTTTATGTTTTATTTACAGAGATTGTTTAGGGCCTCCCTAAGTTGCTGAGGTGGCTTTAGACACATGGTCCTTCTGTCTAAGCCTTCAGAGCTGGGATAACAGGTAAACATCACAATTCCCAGATCACATTTGCCTATATATTTTAATATTAATTTTGGAATCACTAATGGCTGAAGTTTACTTTTTTATTGTACATTATCATTCATCACTTTTCATTGGTTATTAAAGATTTCATTTTTTAAAATAATTTCAACATGTGCTTTGACTCAAAGCTTTGGCTACTACTGGTAGCTATTCTTTATTCTTAAAGAGTTTTGGATGAATGAGTGATTCTGGAACTTTGGTCACACTAAGTTAGGATTTTGACAATAAGACATAAACCATGCCCAGGTTACATCAGAAGTGAAATTGGCTCAATAATATGTACACAACTAAGAAGAAAAAATAATGCAATTCAAATGCATGCACAAACCTTTGCATATTAATACAGAAAACACGAGAGAGCAGGGCAGTAAGACAACTCCAAAATTCCTAGTTCCTCAATAACTTAATCAATAGCCATTTATGTGGTATATATGCTTTACAAAAATTCAAATAATTTGTTGTAAATAATTGAGGAACTAGGAGAAATAAGAAATGGTAATGAATACAGACTTTTTGTGCAGTGCTTAGGCTTAAACCCAGGGCCTTGTGCTTATGAGGCAACTGCTCTACCAACTGAGCTATATTCCCATTCCCCCTCAATACAGATTTTGAAAGAACATTTCAACAAGGAAATTGATATCCTGAAGAAAGTCTGAAAATTATAAATTCACTAATTCAAATAAATATCTAAGTGGGAAGTATCATCAATATACTATATCAGACAGAATAAAGAAGGTTAAATCTTGATGCTGTGGATGAAGTAGACTTCCATAGAGTCATAAAAATGTGAGACTTTTAACAAAAATATACACACGAGTTCTTGAACAATTTTGGAAGACCCAATGAAAGTCTCAGATCTTTAGGAAGGAATGGAGATACAGACCAATTTCACAGAAAACTTATTCAATGAGCATAGAACTAAACATTTCCTTAATTGTTAGAACAATGGACATCCAGGCACAGGATGCATTTTAAACCCAAATAGATGTGACCTAAGCAGAACTTGTACAGGTTATACTTTATTGAAAGTGTCAAAATTTCAGATCAAATAATTCCTTGTATAAATTCAAGAGAGAAGCACCAAGTCACTTATAAAGGCTGATACATCTGGAAATCCCAAAAGGTCAGCAGCACATTTCAGGTACTGAAACAGAAATATTGTAAACAGTGCTTGATGTCTGTGTCAAGGTAATTCTTCAGGATCAAAGCAGAAATAAAAACCAAGACAAGAATAAACTGAAATAATTTATGACAAATAGGTAAGCATACAGAGGGGATACAGAAGATACAGAGAGGATTCTGAAGTGCAAAAAGAGGAAAAGGAAAATCAATCATGAGAGCATAGGAAATGATACATTTTACTAGAAGAATAGATTGGCAGATGAGAATTAATAATGAATCCTATATAGAAAGAAACACACACCTCACAATTTTAACAATGCATGAAAAATGTCATAATTCTTAATTCTCCACTTAAAACATATAGCCTAAAATACAGCCAAATGTATATTGTCAAAAAGAAATACTGCTGACTTCCAAAGATGTTCACACACAAAAACTAAAAGGATGGAAAAGTGCTATTCCATGCAAATAAGTCAAAGGCAAGAAAGTGTTGTTATTCTTATAATTTATAAATGAGATTTCAAGGGACAATTGTACACAGGTAACAAAAAGATAGCTACATATTGATAATGGACACAGGTGACAAAAAGATAACTACATATTGATAATGGGAAAAAACAAAAGAGAATATAAATGATTATAAATATTTATGCTTGAAAAGTAGTGTAACTAATTTTATAATATAAACACTACTTATTATAAAGGGACAGATAGGCCCAAATGATTTAAGAGCAGGTGACTTAAATACAAAACTAATTAGTGAAAAGTTCACCTGAATAAAATATCAATAAAGTTTCTAGAATTTACCTCAGAATGACATAACAGTTGTCTACAGAATGTTTCATCTGATTACAGAATACATATTTTTAATAGCAAAGATTTTTTCTATAATATAACATGTATTAGAATACAAAACAGGACTTAGTAAATGCAGAAACAATTAAATGAAACCTCTCCAACACATCACATTACAATGGAAATATATTAGAAAACAAACAACACATGGTCCTTGGAAAACCATGTATCCATATGAAGATGAATAAAATTGATACCTATTTCTTAACCCTTCACATAAGTCAACTGAAAGTGGACCAAAGACCTAAGAATTACCCAAGAAATTCTGCAACTTCTATAAGAAAATTAAAGCTGAATACTGCAACATATTGTCATGGGCACCATTTTTCTTAACAAGAATCTTATAGTAGGACAAATAAAAATAAGAATCATGATTTGTGACAGCATCAAATTAAAATTTTTCTGCACTCCAAAGGACACAGTTAATAGCATAAAAAGAAATAATTCAGATAGGGTGAGGGTTTTTTGCCACCTTATTCTCAAAAATGGGATTAATCCATAATATGTAAAAATATTGAATAACATCTCCAAATAATAAACATCCCAAGTAATAAATGGAAAAGAGAACTACAGAAATACTTCTTAAAAAAACAGAAACACAAATGACAAAATTACATAAAAAATATTCACCATACCTAACAGTAAAGGAAATACACATCAAAATTGCATTGAAATTTTACTACAGTTAGAATGGCAGGTATTAATAAATGTTAACAGGAATGGAAGGAAAAGTTTCACTCACCTATTTTTGATGAAACTACGAATTAGCCCCATCATCCTGGAAAGCATAATAGAGAAACTTTAAAACTATAGTTTTGGGACCAAGATATGACCCAACTATTTCAGTTATTGATATATATTCAAAAGTTCTAAAATAAGTATGTCATATATTGGCAGAAATATAATGAATATTGCAGCACAATTCAACATACAAGCAATATAATCAGTCTAAGTACCAATCAGCAGATTAATAAACAAAGAATATATATATATATATATCTTATATACATATATGCATATGTATACATGTATGAGTATTTTAAAAATATTTTTAATTGTAGATGAAGATAATACCTTTATTTTATTTATTTTTATGTGGTGCTGTCAGAAGATCAAACCCAGTTCCTCACATGTGCCAGTCAAGTGCTCTATAACCAAGCTAGTCTCCCAGGCCCTATAATAAAGTTTTACTAAGTCATAAATGAGAATAAAATCATGGCATTTGCTGCCAAATGAATAAAACTGGAAAATATATCATTGTAATTGAAATAGATGAGAGACTTTGAAAATAAAAGATTGAATATTTTCTGTCATTTGAAAGCTAGACAAAAATAAAATGTGAAAAAGGAAATTTTGTGAAAAATAAAAGGTCAGATGAATAGAGGAAATGAATTAATGTAGGAGAGAGGAGGGAAAGCAAAGAGAACAATGGTGGAATGAATCTGAACAAATTTTCCTGTGTACATATGTGAATATTTCACTTTGACTTTGACCATTATGTATATCCATAAAGCACTAATTAATACAATTATAAATAAACAGAATAATGATCCGTGGATTAGAGGAAAGGTAATATCAGGATGGAGGATGAAAGGGAAATTATTGGGTGCCTAATTGGAGAAAACTTTATTACAGTCTTTATAATTATGGTCAAATGAACCCTGACCTTATGTTCAACAATAATGAAATAAGAAAAAAAAAATTAAACCACAATAAAATCTACAGAAACTCTATAAACACTTGAATGAACAACACATTTGCAAGTTCAATGGATCATTGATGAATTTGGGGTAAATTTTTAAAAACCTCATAACCAATGAGAGTAGAGATACAGAATTCCAGAATCTGTGGGATACAATAAAAACAGTTTTTTTTCAGTGTTTTATTTTTTTTGAAGCATCATATTTATGCATAATAGTGGAATTAATTATGACATATATATGAATTTGCATTGTAGTACCTTTATTTTCCCTTCCCATTTCTCTCCCCTTATCCAGCAAAAGCAGCTGTAAGAGGGAATTTTACATTTCTCTGCATTTAAAAATCTGAGAGGTTTCAAATAAGAGTACACCTTGGTTAAATCTCTGAATCTCTGGGGTCTCACACACACACACACACACACACACACATATCATACAGCATCATCCAGCTAGTTATTAGTACCCTGAATCCTTAAATTTATATCTAGGTTGTTTGGCATCATTATGTGCAGATGAGAGATGACATGTAAAAACAATTGGGATTTTTTTTTTTTTCATTTTACCTTTGGACCAACTGAGGAGAAGAGAAAATGTTGTTTGTTCTTTATGCTTAATCATTCTACAAGAGTGGTTTCTACTACATTTTTCTTTTTACAATCAGCATTACAGTTGTTCGGTAATGTTCTGATTTCTAGTTCCCCAGTGTCAGTGTTTGCTTCTACAATAATAAAAACAAAGTAGAGAGAATATGAAAAAGCTCCATAATTTCAAATCAATGAACAGCTTAGCAGCAGGTATTATTCAAATAGTTTACCCTCTTTCCTTGATTCTTTAGAAGCTTAATGTGATTCTTCTTCTTCTTTGAAGACATTCTAAGAAGAAAAAAATATTTAGGTGTAAATGCACCAAATCTGAAAAAAGAAATCATAAAAGTTTCCATTACTGGAGGATACATGAGAAAGAGAACATGTTTCTGAGTCATTCCAATGTAAAATCAAACTTCAGTTCTTCCACTTACTACGATATGACTTCTCATGGGGTGAGAATGATTAGAGATAAGAAAGATTTGAAATATCACTCCCTTTACTTCCAAGATAATTACACAAATACTGATATTCATTAAACTATTTTATTAATCCAAATTACCTAGGAAAAATTATAGCCATCTGTAGTTTAGAGTGCTTTTGAAAAAAAATTAGAAATTTAAATGTGATACTTTGAATATGTTTTTGTGACTTATATTGGCACAAATTATCTCAGGAAGTGAAAACATGAGACCTGAGCTTTGAGGCAACCTTATAAATAAAATCAATTGGAATCACAAATAGTATAAGCTCTGTCCATCTTATATGTCAAATAGCTAACAATAAATGTAAATATAAATGCTGATCCTTCCAAGAACGATAAGAAGAATGCCACAATCTTATGGGGCAGTGAATGGAAACCACACACAGTTACTAGATGAAAAGATTAACTAAATAAACAAAGAATGGTGAAAGAGATGTTTCAAATAACAGATTTTGAAGATATATTTTCTGTAAGGTAATACTGAGTCTTGGAGTAAATCATTTACAAAATAAGCAAATTTTCATTTTAAGTCCAAATATAAGCTTCTTGATTAGAGGATGCTTGAAGAATATCCTGATCACTACTGTCATATTTATGACATTTCTCTAACTTGGTTGATTCTTTTCATGACACCAATTCAAGATAACAGACTTGAATTCATATATCCCAGGAATGAAATTGGATACAAACTTAAAGCATAACTTTTAGAATTCAGTAGTTAGTTAATAATGATTTTATGCATGTTATGTTATTTAGAACACTTTGTTAAATAGTAATTTCTGTACACATTTATTTTTATTCAGAATATTAAGAAGCATTTTACGTTTGAAACTGTATTGTAGCTGTTCCAGAAAATATGCAAATATATTTATTAACTTTGAAAATCTCAGAAAAAATTGAAGTCTATAAAATGAATAGTTAAATAATGAAGTAAATAACTTTTAAAACTTGGGAACGTGTAAAATGACACAAGAGTTTGAATACTTTTAGACACTACGATAGAAAACATATGAATGTAATATCATATGGTTATTGAGAGTCTCTGGTTCTAGATATGGTTATTACTTTACACAAGATATCTATTTTTGAATTAGATGAAGAATTTTAAAGTGGAAAGAGTCAGAAAACATGGTAAAAATTCCTTTAAAATGCAAATATACTTATAATGTTATTGTATTTTTATACTTTTATTTGCTTAGATTTTTGTGATGCTGCAGACTGAGTCCAGTGCCTTGCACATACTAGGCAAGTACTGTACCATTGAGCTACAACTGCTGTACCTAACTCATAAATAAACATACATATGCTAAATTTCTATGTTTCCATAATTTCTGACATTATTGTAGTGTAAAAATGGATCCAAGAATAAATATAATGCAAAATTTCCCCTAGAAATGTATGGTAGTAAAATACAAAGGGTCCAATAATAAAACTGCAAGCAATGAACTTTACTTATTTCAAATTAAAGGCATGAGGGAAATTCCTTGATTCTACCAAAAATAATTTGAGCATGAGTGTTATAAATTATTTAAGTATGATTTAAATTTTACTCTAATGTAAACCTAACAAAAACTGCTTGACAAAATTTCCTATTTCTTCTACAAAAATAAAATTATTCCTAATATAATTTACTGACATATGCATTTTCCAGTCCAATGTTTTATCCGCCCTCCCTACACTAAACTACTCAATGGAACACTGGCATTTATACATGTTAAAATATCAATATAATTCTCTTAAAATGTTTTATTCTGAGCAAATTTGCAAAAAAAATTATCAGGAAAGCCATTGCTAATTTTCAAGTATTAACATCTCCAAACTAAATTTTCAGAGCAAGAAATTAATTGCACAAAAGATCACTTTACCTTGAACTGAGAACGATAGTATACCACAGCAGGATCAGTTTCAGTGTGAAGAATTTACAGCAACAATATATAATAATGTGGGTAGGTAGATTTTATTCAATAAACTCTGGCAAAAAAATTTGGACTCATGTATATTAAATGATATTTCTTGGGGCTGGGGATATAGCTCAGTCGGTAGAGTGCTTGCCTTGTAAGCACAAGGCCCTGGGTTCGATCACCAGCACCCAAAAAAATTATATTTCTTCACTGATTTGATTGAAATATAAGGTCTGTTTTATGAAATTCTGCCTCTATTATGTCAGACTATGAAATAGCCAATGAACACATACTTTTTGTTGATGAACCTTTAATTAATTAATTAATTAACTTTTATGTGGTGCTGAGATCAAAATCAGTGCCTCACATGTCAGGCAAGTGCTATATCACTGAGCCACAACCCAGCCCCTCAAGGAATGCACTCAATTCCATTTCAGACTGACAGTCACTATATTGGCAGAACTTGAGAACAGTTTAATCTCAGAAACTGCCTGTTTTGAAGGCTGGACTTTAAATTCAATTAACAGTTGCCATAATAATTTATTTTTACCCAAATGGAACAAATCTTTGATGACCCAAGACAAGGTAGCAAGATGCAAAGTGCACTCGGCTATCCAAGGAACAAAGATTAAGCTAGCTTGAAAATTGTGGTACTTGTTCTTCAGCATGGATATCACACGCAGAAAATGCCCCGTTTTGCAGGGTGTGGTGATGCAGGTTCCTAATCCCAGAAAATTGGGAGTTTGAGGCAGGAGTATTCTTAGTTCAAAGACAGCCTAAGCAAATTAGTGAGGCCATCTACAACTTGACAACACCTTGTCTCAAAACAAAACACATAACAAAAGGGCTTGGTATATGTCTAAGTGGTTAAACCTTTTTGGGTTTAGTCCCCAGTACAGAAAAAGAAAGGAAAAACAAAAACAAAAATGGAGGGAACTCAGCATAAGCAAGGTGCTAAGCAATTCAAAGAGACCCTTTCTCTAAATAAAATACAAATTAGGACTGGGGATATAACTCAGTGGGTGAGTTGACCTGAGCTCAATACCCAGGACCCATCAATAAATAAATAAATAAATAAACAAACCTATTTTTCCCTTTAAAACAGTATACTGAGATTCATAAAACCTTCAAAAATTTTTAAACATTAAATATTCAAGTATATGTTTTTATTGGGAATAATATTGTCAGGCACACTGAAATGTTATAAATTATAAAATACCTTTTTACCCATATAGGTCCCACTTTATTCACATCCACATAAACTATTAAGCACTTAGCTTTACAGGCAATCAGATACTCAAGGGTAAAAATTGCTAGAAAAGTAGAACACTGAAAATTGAGCCTGTGTTTCCCTAAATATTATCAAAATATTCTCTTTCCTCTCAGATTCCTCTCCCCAGTCTGTCATTTTCAGGATTCAGTGGCATTCTCCAACCTGTAAATCTACATTCTGTGAAGATGCAGATTCTTGACACAAGTTTAGACTCAAAGGACCAAGAGTCAGAGCTCTTTCTGTTTCTGTTTCTGATTCTAGAGAATAAGTTAAATGGATTCTCAATCACACATGTTATCATAAACACATTACCAACTACTGAAATGAAGCTCTTCGATGACTTGCCTGTCAGTTATCTCCATGATATACAATGATCTACTACACATATACATAGGAAGAACATTGGTGTGTTTGCAAAAGAAATGGAGAAGAATGGACACCTTTAGAGGTGGTAGATACATATATTCAACAGATTCTAGACCCCACTGTTTTAGTCTCTAAGCCACTCTCAAATTTCTGTAAACTCCTAAAACTGTTCCCAGTGGCTCAAAATACTTTGATATCTTTCAACAGAACCTTGAATTTTGTCACTTATTCCAATTAAATAACAACAGTATAATGGGACTATCAGAACTTCCTTCAAATTCTATTTTAATATGCCTTTCTAGAGAACATCTGATACTCTATGTCCTGAATATCTGTTTTGTGTTAATCAAACTGGTCATAAATCCCGAGGTTTGGTCTATTTTACATAACCCTTATTTCTACCCAATGCAGTGATATTCCTCCTCAGTCTTGCTCTTCCCTTCATTAGTTTCACTGTAATACTCTACCCCTGGGCTCACTTAGTAATCGCATTATTACCCACTTCAATTGCTTCCCACAGTCACTCCCAACATGTTATGTCTGTTGTAAACACATTCACTGCACAGTGATAATCAGGAAATGCACTGAGTTTAAAATGAAAGACCCTAAATTCAAATCTCACTGCTATCCATTTATGTACCCAGAAAAGCCCCTTTAATATCTCTAAGTTCTGTTCACCATCATGACCACCACTTGGCCAGCATGTCAAACAAATATTGAAGAATGAGTGGGTCCATTGATCAGTTGCTAAAATTCTTAAAATTCTGAAATTATTTGAGCTTTTGATTCAGTCAATGAAAAAATGAGTATTAAATTGAGAGAATAACAAAAAACACCAAGAAATCTCAACAGAAAGTAAAATTAAAAATTCAAGAAAAGATTTTAATCATAGAAAAAGAAAAAAATAGTATAAAAGAAAATTTTCTTCATAAAACTACATATGGATAGTAGCCTGAAGGGAAATGTAGATTTTGATTTATAAAACAGCTTTATAAAACCAGAGGTCAATACTACAAGGGGGTAGGGTATTGAAGGAAAACAAACTGGGAAATCAAAAAGTAGAGATATAAATTAAAATATTCTCTGTATAGGCACTTAATATATTTAATATAACAAGGCCTACACAAAGGTATTCTTTACTTCAAGTAAAATAATTCCACTACAGGACTAGCCTGATCTTGTTTATGAAGAAAACATGTGACCACGGCTCTGAGAAATTTTTCCTGAAACTCTATAACAAGGCTATTCAGATAAATTATGAAAAAGAATTAACATACAACTGATTTTTACAACTGAATTTTACTTTCTGAATTGGTCATATAGACCTGCATCTTGATTTTAGTTCTGCACTTGCATCAACCTACACAGTGGAGGAATACAATGGAGTTGTCAGCAAGGCAAACTTACAGTCTAACTGCAGGCCTGGCACATTAATTATGAGAACATGGAACAAATAGTGAACTTCTATGAATGATATCTGCTTAATTAGTACATAACAAGTTATAATAGCACAGGTACTTTCAAAGTCATCATGATGACTTCCATAAACAAGTGTTAGGAAAAATTATCTATCCCAGACTGAAACACTCAAAAATGTTTTACTCCTTTATCTTCATTCTGTAATCAGTTAGCATACAATTTTCTTAATATATAAAATCCTACCTGCTTATATGGTCGTCTGTTGAATTTTCATCCACCATTGGAGAAAAGAGTATAATGTTTATTTAAGCAACAATAGAAAATATAAAACATTAAAAGCATATGACTGTCATTCTTTGCTACAGAGTATTCCTCTGGGTCCCTACATGAAGAATTATCTATAATAGATACTAATTATATTCCTGATAGGCAATTAATGCATTAAGAATTCCTATGTCCCATATTTTGTAGTTTTCAAATTCAAGGAAGAAACATAGAATTTATTCAAATTTTGATACCTAAAAGTAAACAGTTGTTCCCATGACTGTACTCTGAACTAAAAGTTGGAAGATGGAAAGAAAACAATATCATTAGCAGATTCAGGAGCATAATGAAAGTGTCAAACAAATAACATAATTTTTCTGGATTAATTGCAGTATGAACATTTATTGGAGAATATTCTTGATTTTATGACACACAAAAGCTTCAGGTAGAGGAAACACAACATAATAATTTGAAAATATTTTTCTTATTTATATAAAAATTATAAGACTTCAGGGACCAAAATTAAATTAACATAAAATATCTTTAGACAATATAATTTCAGATTATAAATTTCCTACTAGTAGTCACTTAAATAATCATGAATTCTAGACTAATAAGAAATAAATTAAGAAAAATATGAATGTAATGTATATATCTATTTTTTAACTGCTCCTTTGCCATCAGAATATTCATATTCATATTTATTTATTTTCCCACCAGGAATTGAACTCAGGGGAGTTGAACCACTGAAAGATATCCCAGTCCTTTTCTGATTTATAAGGTTGTGTCTTGTTGAGTTGCTTAGACCTCAATAAGTTGCTGAGGCTTTAAAATTGCAATATTTTGCCTCAGCCTCCTGACCTGCCAAGATTACAGAATTGCTGACACCGCACCCAGCATACTCTTTTTTTTTTTTTTTTTTATAAGCCATGAACAACAAGAATAATTCACTTTCCGAAATCTTACCTGGGTTGATACTTTCAGAATTTTTAGGTTCTGCTTTCATTTATTGAAGAAATAATTTCCTAAGGCTGTGTATGAAAATTAATACATTTATAATTTTAATTTAATATTGATATAAAAAATAACCAAACATATTCAACATATAAAAATGTTTTAGATAATGTTAGATATAATATCAGGTTTTATAATATGCAGTTCAAATTTGTAAGCCAGGACATTTTGTTAACTTGACAATTATTTCTAAATTGTTCTAGCTGGAATTTTACATTGATGCCCACTCTGGTGTGAAATTCCTGTGCTCAAGCAATACTTATTCCTAGTCTCCAAAATAGCTGGGATAAACACACAAACCACTGCATCCGTTAACTATATTAAGAAAAAAGAAAGATGTAATTATCATGCATTGAGGACAATAAAGTAAGTATATTACATGATATAGCTTGAACTCAAAAAACATTATGTCCCTATAAAGAATAGGATTTTCTTACTGCACAATTAATTTCTTTTAAGATGAAGGACTTCTTCCAAAAAATAAGGGTTGAACCCTAACTTAAAATAATGTTTGAACTTTTAAGTCTAATTGTGTATGATCATGAATACTCAGGGATTAGAATTAATAAGGGCATTTTGTAGTAAAAGGTAATCATCACCAGACTGCAGAACAACAGAATTGACAAAAACAAAAGCACTTTAAATGTCTTCTCTCCCTCTCCTTGGACTAAGAAAATTCTTAGGTCCTCAAGAAATTAAAGAGGGATGGTGGGAAATCTAATTTTCAGGAGAGAGTAAAAGTATTTTTGAATCAACTGGTCATTTCCAGACCCAAATAGCTAATTAGTAAACCCAAAGTGTGACACTATTTCTACCTCATGGTCAGGAATTATACTTGGAATAAGAGATATAAGACTGGAAACCATGATGATAAAATCTCCAAAACCTTAAGGTACTGGCTAGCAATTCACTAGCCTGTATAAAGGGATGAGGAAAGAAAAGTAGAAGAGATTAAAGAAAGGAACCTAAGAGAACATACATCACAATAAGCAGAGAGCTCACCCTGCTCATGTCAGAATGTGTTTCCAAAATACCACAGAACTCCTTCCCTCCACACCTGTCCAATCTTTGCATTTCAGGGTGACCTCTCTGCACACCTCAGGCATTCTACAGTAAACTCAGAGAACCCTCCCTACCAAGAGGCTTCGACTTACACACTAGAGATCCCTCCCTTCATACCTCAGAGAACCCTTTCTACATATCTCTCATGACCATCCATACACATCATAGAGATGCTTCCTCTGCACATCATTGAGCAATCCCTACAAACCTCAGAAAGCCCTTTCTACACACTTCAGAGATCCACGCTTTAAGTCTAATGCAGTCCTCTTTCACACCTCAGTGTTTCCTCTTTATTCATCTCAGAAATCTCTTACTACTCACATTAGATAGAGGTATGTACATACCATAGTGAGCCCTTTCTATTCACCACAGAGACCTTTCCCATAAACCTTAAATAGTCCTCATAACTCACCTTAGGGAATATTCCCTCTCACATCACAGAGCCCTCCTGTACACCTCATATAGCACTCCCACTCACTTTAGTGTCCCCTTCATACATCCATCAAAGGCCATGTCTACAGTCCTCAGAGTCTCTAGTACATATCTAAAATTCAACTTCCTACACAGTCTAGAACTTTACATTCTATACAGATGATGTCCTTTTACACCTCAATTATCCCTCCTTATTTAATTAAGGGTTTTCTCCCACTCAGGTAAAGTGCCTTCTTTAAACCTCATGAAGACCTTCTACAGACTTAAAAGAACCCTCTCACATACAATTCAGAGAGGTCTTCCTGCAACATCTGTGTGTCCTTCATACTCATCTCTAAGAACTCTCACTATTTACTGTGGTGGGCGGAACCCGGGGCCCAGGGTTATGCCATGTGCATCCAAAGATGGCGACTGGCAGAGAGCAAACAGCATTCTGATTATGCATGGAGAAAGGCAGAACACATTTACAATTGGCTGTATTATAATCAGTTCAGCTACCTAGTGCTTGGACGGATATACTTTACATGTATGCTCCAGCGAGTGATTGCTTGACCTTTAACAGGATTGGATGGACATATCTGGTTACAATTGCTTATGCATGAGACTGCTTATATATTGAGGGTGTTATTTGAATAAACAGGGAAGCTGCTTGATTAACCTTTGAAGTACATATTTTCTGTCCCACTGGTTGGGGCGTAAGCGGGAGAAGCAGTGGTTTTAGGGAAGCAAAAAGAGCAAGAAGCCACGCCGAACCGCTTGGAGAAAGCCAGGCAAAGAAGCCACGGTTTTTCCCCATAAGCCGAGCCGCTTGAAGCAGCCCGTCTGCAAACAGCAGCAGCTCTCAGTAATTTACCTCAGATGTTCCTCTACACAACTCACTTAACAATTCATACATATCTCAGTGCACCCTACATATAAACCTTAATGAGAAATTCCTAATAACCTTAAGGAGCCCAACCACACACGTTAAGGAGTGCTGCGACACACTTTATAGAGCCCTCCTACAAATGCTAAGTACCTCCCTACACTGTTCAGATTCCACTCCCTAAAACCTCAGAGAGTCCTCCCTACACACCTCAGTACACATCTCAGAAAGCCCTCTCTATTCACCTCAAGACCAATCTATGTACACCTAATAAAGAAGTCCCTTCACACCTCAGGAAGTTCTCAATCTACTGCTTTGAATGCCCTTCTGACACAACTCAGCCCATGCTTCTCAAATCAGAAAGCCTTCCTACATACCTCAAAGATCCTTGCCTACACAACTCAGGTAATACTCTCTACTCACAAGTACACCTCAATACGCAGTTCAGATTACCCTCTCTGCTAACATCAAGTGATCTTTTAAACACCTCAAAGAGCTGTAGAGAACACAACACAGGTTATTGTCCTCCACAACTCTTTGAGCAATTCCTAAACACCTGGAATTGCCCACTCAATAAACACCAGCAAGGTCTTCACAATCTCAGAAAGCCTTCCATACAAACCTAAAAATGTCCTTCCCATAAAACATAGACAAGACATACTACATATCTCAGATACCTCTCACTATTCACCACATATACCTCCCTGCCCATAACCAAAAGATTTACTGACACAGACCAGAAAGCCCTTGTGAAACTCCTATGAGTGCCCTCCCTATGCACCTCAGAAATTCCTTCTTCTCTCTTCCAAGAATCCTCCCATTAAGCCAGAGTATAATCTCTCTAATAATCTCATGACTCTTCAGGGTCTCTTTCTACCAATCTGCCATGGCACTCTCAATTACTCACAACAACCTCCTACACACCTCACAGGTTTCTCCTGTACACCTCATAGAGACAACCCTAAACATCTCAAAGAACCTAGCCTACAAAACTCACAGTGCACACCCTACTCATCTCAGAGAGTTCTACCTACATGTCATAGAGGGCCCTCCATTCAATGTCTATGTGTCTTCTCTATACATCTCGGAGAGTGGTCACCACTCACCTCTGAAGTCTCTCATTACACAACTCACTTAGCCCTTTCTTTTCACTTTATAGCACCCTCCATATATACCTAAGTGAACTCTCACTAATAACAAAAGTGGCCCTCCCACACAGCAAGAAGCCTTTTGACACACCTCAAATACCCCACCTACACAGATCATATAGCTTTCCCTAAACAGCTCAGAGGTTCATCCCTACAAACCTCAGAAATCCCTCACTACATGCCCCAGAAGCCCTCATGACTCATCCATAAACACAGTCCATAAACACCTCAGAAAAATGTACTGATCCAACTCAGTGAGTTTTATTCTACTACTTTTCCAGTCCTCATAGATACCAGAGTGCCATTCTCATCTCAGAGAACACACACTCCACCTCAGAAACCACATTTTATTCACCACAGAGTCCTTCCTTATACACAACAAAGTCCTCTTTACTCACCATATTTAGCACTCCTACTCACCTCATAAAGTGGTGAGAACTCTCAGTACACACCACACGCAGCCTCTCTACACACCTCAGATAACCTTCTTATCACACTTGAGGGAGTCCTGTTTCACACCTCAGGACTCTCATTTCATATCTCAGTGTGTCCTCCCTACTTATCCTTTCTATGCACCTGGGATTGCCCACCCAAGAACCCTCCCTACACACCTCAGACAGCCATTTCTACACACCATAATTTCACATCTCTACACATCACAAAAAATCCTCCTACTCAAATAAAAAGTCTTTTCTGAACACCTCAGAGAGCTCTCTGTACACATCTCAGTGAGCCAAAAGTCCATATACACTTCAAACTTTCCTCCCTACACAAGAAAAAGAATCTACACTACAAATATCAAACAGTTCTCCCTACTCATCTTAAATACTCCTTTCTACCAACCTTATACAGTCTTCTATACACAGCTTAGAAAGTTCTTCTACATGCCTCAGAGCCTTCTCTTCATACTTCACTGGGCCCTATTACACACCTCAGAGTTCTTCTTTCACATCTTTATATAACTTCACTACTCGACTCACAAAACTCTCACCACACACCTCAGAAGTTCCTCTGTACACAACTAAATGAGCCTTTTCTATCCACCTCAGAGTACCCTCCTCACATCTCAGCAAGCCTTACCTACTCACCTCAGTGTGCACCTCCACACTTCCAAGAGCCCTCTTACACAACACATGGCACCTTCATACCCGACTCATATAGCCTTCTCTACACAGTTCATGCGACCATCCATACAAACCTGAGTGCCCATCTTATACTACTCACCTCAAGAGCAGTCTCCACCTCAGAGATCTGTTTGTGCAAATCACAATGAGTTCTCACTGCACAACTCTGAGAGCCTTTTCTACTTATTACAGAGGCCTTCTCTATACACATCAGTCATTCTTACTTCCATAAGAAAGTACTGTGACTCACATCACAGAGCCCTCATACATACCTCATTTAGCCCTCCTGCATGTCTGCAAGTGACCTATGTTCACCCTTCAGAGAATGCGTATTGCATACCTCAAAGTCACCTCCCTATACAACTTAGAAAGCCCTCCTTCTTCACATCAAAAACCCTTCTTATGCACCTCAAAGTGCAATCCAAACACAACTTAGAGATGTTACCTCCATACCTCTTTAAGAATCTCTCAACACCTCAGAAATCCCTCCCTATACACTTCTGAGTCCTACCTAAAAATCTCAGAGATAAAACCTATATAATAATCATACTGTGCTAGCTCTGGGTCACTGTTTCTCCAGTAGAGGTGAAGCCAGAATTGGGGACAAGCAGTTAGTGTAGAAATAGAGGATTGGGTCAGATGGAGGAAATGGAGGCCATGAAAACCATGTACCTCTGGAAGTTGGAGACTGCCCTGGAGAATGGAATTTCAAAGATCTCCAGAGGCCATTGATTACCAAATTTACCTGCACCTGTCAGGGACTACAGGTAGGGGGCTGCTAATTAATGCCCCCTGGGCTCTTCTCTGGCTGAATCACTTTGGCTCTCTCCCTGCCCACTCACTTCTTTATGCTTCTCACCTGCAAAACTGGGCCTAGTCATGCAGGCAGGAAGGAAAGAGATAAGGGGCAAAAAACAGGACAATAAAACCTATAAAAAGGACAAGATTTGGTCATCCTAAGGATTCGACTTTTGGGTCTTCTTCTTCCACCTGGGATAAGACTGCTTTTACTTTTCTTTAATAAAACTTCTTACTTTCTACCCTTTGCTTGCTGGGGCATGCTTCTCTGGCATTACACTTAAACACCTGAGGAAGCAGAACTCATCACCAGCGAATGGCAGTATCAGAGGTTGGTGTCCCAACTGGTCCCAGCTTTCTATTTGTAAAGGTTTGTGTGTCCTTGTTAATCCCCCATTTTCCCTTGACAGTATTTAGGGTTCATCCAATGGGTTGCAGCATTTTGTGCCCAAACATAAACGGGGAAGAGGGGAACTTCAAGAATTAGATGAGGTGATTTTCCTGAGTATGCATGTCAGATAAAGAAAGGTAAGGATTGCAAGGATAGAGCTGGGTGTAAATTGTGGGACATGGAGTTTCCAAATACAGGAACCTATATATACCCATACTCAGAGTAAAGATTAAAGTATGAGGAATACAAAAATGAGTGGGGCCTTAAGAAAAGACATAAATTATAGTACCATACCTTATGAGATTCATTTTAAAAAAGAAAACATGGTTAAAATACTCTATTCATGAGTTTTTTTCTCTCTAGCTCAAAATAGCAGCTTTCTTTATTTCTGAGCTTCTACCAGATGTTTATGAATACTAGACTTGTATTTAAAATGTAAACTGGAGGGGCTCAGGAGATAGTTCAGTTGGTAGGGCTCGGGAGATAGTTCAGTTGGTAGAGTGCTTGCCTTATTGCCTTATAAGCACAAAGCCCTGGGTCCAATCCCCAGCACAAAAAAAAAAAAAAAAAAAAAAAAAAAAGTAAACTGGAGAGGCAATTATTCAAACTCTGTTTGAGAACACAAAAAATATCACATTTAAATTCAAGTTACTATGGGATGTAAACAGTTAGCAATGACATCTGTACTCATATTCTACCACCCTTGTTTCTTAACAAATTCCTCCAAAAACACTATAGCACATTGAGAAAAATTAAATTATCTCATATATACAAGTCTTCTTTACTTTTAAAATATTTACTTGAGGATTTCAAGACATTCACATTATTTAAATGTCAGTATTGACTCTAATCTGACTCAAAAAATGCACTATGAACTGATAGAGATGTTCTACATGCTCTTCTAGTAATTAGGACTGTGTTATTTTAGAACTCCTGCTTTTAAAATGTCATATTTTTAAACTAATGGTTTTGTAGGATATTCACATTTGGTCTTGCACACCTCAATTAATATATATTTTTTTCTGATCAGTCTTATTTTATCTAATTATAGAGATAAATCTATATCATCTTTGTTTAGAGGTCAATTTTTCAAGGATGCAATAGAAACTATCTCAATAGAATCCTAAGAAGGAGATAGGTGAAGAGATATTGGAAAAATCTCCAAAAGTCATCAAGGACAAGTGGCCATCTGAACATTTTATTTTAGTGTCCAACATGGCTGTCAGACTTCACACCTAGCATTTCCAATTCTACAGGCCTCCTCTATATTTAGGTCATAATGTAAATCTGATTAAATCTATTTTAGTTTTAAACAGGTTAAATCCAATATAGGGTTTAGTAAATGTCATCTTCAACTTGTGAAGATCTTTCTACTAAAAGTTACAAGATCTGTTTCCTGCATGTTTTCTGTATGTGTGCACATATGTGTTTTGTATTGTTTTGTCTACATATGTGCTTGTTTCTATATATCATGTCCATGGTATCAGTGCTGGCATATTGAAAAACATATGCTCAGGAAATGGACCCAAATGCATTTTAGTTCAAGTGACTTAAAAAAGAATTTCAATTTAAATTAGGTAAACAACTAAGAGAAAGATGGCTTTGAAGTTACTAAGTCACAAGTTTTTCTAGGTTGTAAGACAATAAAGTGTTGGATTACATAAAATGTCTAGAATTAATATCTATTACTTCAAGAATTCCTTTTTCAACAAGGAAAACATGGCTAATACTGTTATCTACACTTGACTGATTTCCTGATTTTTACGATTAAAAATGAGTAATTATAAATGTATTTGTTACAGGGTACATCTGATAAATTTGCAAAATTAAAAAGCTAAAACATCAACTGCTAAATATAAAATCAAATACTCTTAACTTCTTAAATTTCATTTGATAATAACTTATAATTAAAGAGACAAAAATGAAGTCTGAGAAGTTACAAAATTACCACCCCAGTATGAAATGGGACTATTCTGGGACTAAATGATTTCTTCACATTGCATGATATCCAGAATTTTGTAGTTCAATGTGCACACAATTTTTACCTAAAGTAGGAATTGTGGTGGTGACATAAGAGTTGCTGATCAGTACTCAACAACAAAGGGTGCCAGAATCCATTAGCAAAGTGTACTGTCAACACATCTAGAAACACATGATTTAATTGTTTCCTCTATTACACTGGAGGCATCAAGAGCAGGAGCTACTTTTGATACAGAATGACCAGTCTCCTGAGTGCACAGATGCTACTATTAATATACACTGATGGACCTTTGACAGTTTAATGCAAGAACACAGAAAGGACTTGAAAGTTTCTTTCAGGTTCTGCTTCCAGAAGTTTGGCTGTACACACATGGGGGGAAGTGACCAGACCTAGACCCTATGTAATAGAGATTTGAGTGTCTTGGTAAACTTGTTTTGAGCGTGGGCAGAACCAAATCCTCTCATGTCTATCCAGTACCAACCATCTTTTTCATCTCCTGTGTGGGAGCAGTATGTGATTCCATGTCCTTGTGACAGTGTTTCACAGCAGGTATTGAGAGAACAGGGTCAAATGGATACACTCACCTCTTCTAGTGACCTTATCCTCACACATTTGGGGGCTGGGTCTTAACAACCAGGTGTCAAGATTGTAAAGTCTTTGCAGGTTTCAGCTGATAATCACTCAGCTCTCACAACCCTTGGTGTGTTGGCTGACATGTGGTCCAATGAGATATGGAGACACACTCTTTACTGAGGACTACTTAATGGCACACTTATCCTCCAGAATTTACAAAGTGAAGGGGAAGATGCACTGACAACTATGCATCAGGCAGGCATTTACATGATACCCTTAACAAAGTAAGGGTATTACATTTTTTTATGGTCTGAATGCTTATATCCTCCCAAAATTTTTTATCTTTAAATCATAAATCCCCAAGATGATGATAAGAACTGGAGCCTTGGAGGTTATTAAGTAATGGGAGTTGAGCCACAGGAATGGAATTGTCATCCTATACAAAAAAAAAAAAAACACAAAGAGACCTCTCAACTTCTCCTGGAAGGAAACAGTCAGCCAGTGCAGTACCTTACTCAGATTAAGCTGGTGTAATAAATTATAGTATAATAGGTGGCTTATAAACCACACTCATTTTTCACTGTGGAAGATCAAGACACCAGGAGTTTCAATGTCTGATAAGAACATTCTTAATGGATGGGAGCTTCTGGTTGTGTCCTCACAAGGTGGAAGGGGCCAGCTAAACTTTTGCATCTATTTATAAGGGCACAAATTCCACTGATGAATGTTACTGCCTCATGAACTCATCACCACGCCAAGGACCCGCTTCCTCATACCATCACCTTTATCGGGAGAATTTCAACCTAAGTACTTCACACAAAGTTCAGATTAGAACACGAAGCTTCAGATTAGAGCTCCCTATAAGGAAGCAGATCCTCACAACTCAATAAACATGCTGGGGCCTTTTTCTTGGACATGTTACCTTTGAGAAGTACACAATCTAAATTCTGCTGCTCCTAAGACATAGTTTCTGGTATTTCACTATAGCAGATGAAACCGACCAAACTACATTTCAAATGAGAATTCTGTCCATTCAAATTTCTCCACCCATATGAATACTTCTCTCAGTTTCAACAGGTTATGGACTCTGTGAGCACTGCTCTCTGTGTGCACCTAAGTACATGCACAAACAATTACAAGGAGCTTATGGGAGCTCACTAAGGCCCATCATCACATCCTTCCTTTGTACCCATCAAATTTGAAAACCATCCACAGGACCCTATCCCTACAATTAAATGGTCATTTAGGCCCAAACTTTCAGAGCTGGTCCTCTTTGAGTCACCTCTTTAAGACAGGATTGCAGCCTGCTTCTGACCTGTACTCTATTTTCAGCTATCTCCTCCTCAGGGATCTGCCAAACCCCTGGTTATAGATGGGAGTCCATTGCCTACACCTCCTTTTCCTGTTTTAAGACCCAATTTTTTTCCATGCTCACATATGCATTTGCTCATCTGTTCCCACAACTAGAATGAAGCTGCCATTTGTTACATGATCTTGAGCAAATTAACATCTACATGGCTCAGCATCCTTGCCCTGCAAAGTGGGTGTGAATATAGCTACTGCTCATAGGTTTCCTGCTGCTAGTGAAGAGAGCTGGGATAAAAGTCCCAAACTCATTAGGCCAGTACATGCTCATCAATGGCTTCTGTTCTCATAAAGTGTAACCATTATTAACTGTAAATTACACTTCAAAACATGGTAAAATTGGATCCTGGAAAATAAAATCATTTTACAAATTTTATTAGGCAAGCAAACCCAGATTTTTTCTGACTCCAAATTTTCTGCCCCCAACCAGATTTCAGGGTCAGAACAGTAGAAGTGATATGGGAAGAGCTGGCCACTCTAATGCTGCTAAATAGAGTATCATGAATGAACACAAGGGAAAGAAATGTGGGAAGAAACTGAGTCCTATACTTAACACCTGGAGGATGCTGAGATTTTACCTTCAGGCTGGCTCCATTGTATAAGGAACAAAACTGTAATGAAACTCAGCCAGAGAGACACGTTAGTAGTTGACACAGAAAATGAAGGGCATTCTGGAGGTTACCAGGCTGGTTGGTGGTTGTAAAAGCAAAGCCACAAATTGGAGTGCCCCACATGCTTCACATCATACCTCTTGTTCCCTGGGTCTTAGTACCCTAGTTCCCTCAACAGCAGGCTAGGCTGAATATGGGAACTCCTGTGTGCTGGCAGGTAACATTTTCAGGAAATAGCATCTATATATCTCTTCTCAAGTGTAGTCATTCTATTCAGCCAAAAAGAAGAATGAAATTATGTCATTTGTGGGAAATTAATGAGCCTGGAAAACTTCATGCTAATTAAAATAATCCAGAATAATAAAGTCATGTTTCTAGTTTTTTTTTCTCTCCTACATGAAATCTAGAAAGAAAAATGGAATAAATAAAAGAATGGAGATCTCACCAAAACAGAAGAAAGGTGGAGTAGAGGTTCCTGGGAGAGAGGATGAGATGGAAAAGTCAGGCAGTGAGAAATGAGACTGATCAAATGATGTTATGCACATTCATGGATATGTCACAGTGAACACACTATTAAGATTATTATAATGGGACTCCCTCCTGGAAAGGGTCATGGTGCGCCTGCACCCAGGTGGTGGGGCACTGTCAACCCAGCCTTTCCCTGGAGTTTGTATCTTTTTCCCCACTGCAGCTCCCTGGCCAGCATTTGTGCAGAGAAGTGGGCACTGAGACTGTCCAAAGTCACAGGGAAAGTGGTGAAAAATTTACTGTCACCATTGCCAGAGTGATTTATGGCTTTGTTCTTTTCTTAAGCTCCCAGTTTGGCTTCAATAACGAATTTGAGATACTAATATGCCAAGAGTCACACAACTAGACCCAAGTTTCTGCTCAGAAGGATTTGGGAATTATGAGGCAATTATTAATGCCCCCAATCCAACTTTCTGGAACTTGGTGGATATCAGGAAGATGGAGCAATGGTGATATTTCTGAACTCTAAATGAAAATCAACAACCCAATGTCAGAGCTGTAGACTATGGAGTCTGAAGTGAAGAAATAATAACTGTGTTAAATTCTTACTCCCACAGATTTGCTATTTGCTCTGGGAAGAGTGTCCTTATCTGTAAAAGGATATGGATAATGATGGTTATTGAATGCTTGTTATGTATAAAACTGTCCTGGGTAGTACTGTTATTGTTGTCCTTGTTTAAAAAATGAGAATACTGGGGTTTAAGTAACTTGCCCAAGATCACTAATAGATAATAGAGCTAGAATTTGAACTCAAACATATTGACTGATTCCATTGTGCTGCCTCTTGACTGTTGCATTACCTGGGGTAATAAAATGTAAAGCACATAATGCAAAAGAATGATAAGAACATAATGTTAGCTGCTGGTATAATTTTTGTAAATGCCTGTTCAAATAGTATTTCAAGGATTAGAAACTATACAAGTAAATAAAAGTAATGCCTTTAAAGCTCAAATTCCATGATACCCACAATTAGAAATTTATTAAAAAATTTAAGTGCTTACCTGTTATAGACCAGGGAGGAGCAAACATTTTCTGCTTTCTAGTGTTAGGAGGTAGCCAATGGACAAATTAAATAAGTAAAACATAATACAATGCCAGATAACTCATAATATGGGAAAATATTTTAGCAAGGGGGAGCCAGGTGTAATGGGTATGTCTGTAATCCCAGAGACTCCAGAGGCTGAGACAGGAGGATTGCAAGGTCTAGGTCAGCCTGGTCAACTTAGGAGCCCCTGTCTCAAAATAAAATTTAAAAGAGGACTGGAGAATGTAGCTCAGTGGTGGAACCCCCTTGGGTTAAATTCATAGACTGCAAAAATAAAAGAAAATAAACCAAAGGGAAAGATAATAAGGAGTGGAAGGAGTTTCTTCTAATAGGCTCCTTATCATCCCTTATTACTCATTCATTAGCATTCACAGTGAAGTGAAAATCTTGTCCCTGGTCACCATGAGATTTTAAGCTCCAGAAAGCAGAAACTATCTCTTCAGTGTTCATTATATTTCACACTCCCTTCACACAGACTTCTGTAAAACATATTTGTTCAAAAAGCAATCTGTCATCACTGATAAAGATAATTTGAAATTTTATTCTGCCACTTTCCTTGAATAAATGATATAATATTTTAAAAGAAATTATAACACACAATAAAACTGATTTTTGGCACCAGGGATTGAAATTGGGCATACTTCACTACTGAGCCTTATCCCTATCCTTTTTTGTATTTATTTTGAGACAGGATGTTAAATTGCTCAGTGCTTTGTCAACAGAGGTACTGATGGGTGTCCACCAATAAAGCAAAAATACAAAGGCTTGTTTTTCCCTGACTTATGGAGCACTCACTGTGCACAAAGTACTCACTATTTAAATAATGTAATTCCTATAATAGTCATTTAAATATCATAATCATCTTGGGAATAAAATGGCATCAGCCCCATGTTACAAATGAATAAACAGAGGCTCTGAGAGGTTAAAAAACTTTTCAAAGTCCTATAAATATATAAAAGCCAGAATTCAAATGCATGCTGATCCACTCCAGACCTTGGTCCATTAACATTTATTGTAGTGGGGCTGGGGATATAGCTAGGTTGGTAGAGTGCTTGCATTGCAAGCACAAGGCCCTGGGTTCAAACCCCAGCACTTCAAAAAAAAAAAAAACAAAACAAAAGGAAATGAAAACATTTATTGTAGACTAGTCACTACATCTGAGAATTTCCAGGAAAGCTTTGATAAATCCAATGCCTGAGATTTACTTCCCAGAAATTCTTGTTTAACTGGTTGAAGTCACAGCCCAGGTATCAGTATACTGGTGCCTAATCTTCAAAATTAGACAGGGAGTCAGTTTTGTTTCTATTGAAAATCAGGGAAACTAAGACAAAGAAAGACTGAACTCACTTTCCCAAAATTACACAGTAAGTTCACAGTACAACAAAGGTGTATGTCTATACTTCTATGCCTCTTCAAAGAGCTCTCTGTTGCTCCACACAAAACAGACTCCAAAAAGTTTGGGGGCAAGCTATCCCCTTTGTCACACTCATCTCAGAAGCTCCCATGGAATGAGTGCATATGTAGGACAGTTTTTATGGTGGCACCTTGATGATCAATTGGTCATATCATTAAACAGAGTAGGGCAAAACCATGGTCACCGAAGGCAGAGGTTTAACTGACCCAGGACTGGGCTGCCTGTGGTGAAAAACTTTCCCATAGTGTATGAAATCCTGGTGTGCTTCCTCCCCAGATAAGTTTTCCCTAATTGCACATACTTTGAAATACCTTTTTAACTACTTGTGTTCTTTTTCTATTTTCTATTTTCCTCTAACATGGCTTTGGAAATCTCATGCTTTGGTATTTGTTGTAATTTTCTTCTGTAGTTTGCAAACCACCCCAGGCCAAACCATGTGGAATTTTAGCCTGTGTATATTAGAGTTTCCATTTTATATATTTCCATTTAATTTATATTTCTGATTCTCTCTAGAAATAACCAATTTTTCAATTGCTGTCATAACTGTATTAACCCTTCACATATTGATTATGGCTGTGATAAGAAACTATCTTCTAATATCACTGGGTCTACCTGAAGTGGTTACACTTTATTTTGACTCCAGGTCACAGGGCTCCATTTCAACTTGTCTTTAAATATTTTTAATTGTTCTAATTAGTTGTACCTACACAGTAATATGTATTTATAAATTTTGATAAATTATACATAGATGGAGTATAGTTTCACATTTTTATTGTGCATATTATAGTAACACATCAATCATGCAGTCATATATGTACATGAGGTAATGATATCTGTTTCACTCTATTATCCTTCCTACCTCCATACAACCTCCCCTCCCTTTACTTCCCTCTACCTAATATAAAGTAACTATTATGCATTATATAAATTCATATAGTGCAGAGGAGACTGAGACTAATTTTACCTGGTTCCTTTCAGAGAAATTGCACACCTCCTCCATCTCCATTACTGAGAATAATGGCTGCTTGTTCAGGTTCCTTAGAGCAGACTCACAGTTCAGGTCCACCTCAGCTTTGACTATGTTTAACCTGTCTCTTATCTCCTCAGCCTGTGACCTTCAGTTCTGCTTGTATTTTATTATTTTTATTTAATTTAAGATTGATTTTAATATTTTATTCAGAGCTTGAATTACAAAACTGCCAGTTTGGTAATGAAGACATGCAGAAACAACAGTACCCAGATACCAGGTTCTCCATGTAGGAAAAGCTAGGAAATAGGGACCCATCACAAACCATAGGGAGAGGACCCTCAGAGTCACTGGGAAACCATGGAAGGTGTCAATAATCCCTCACCCCATAGTAGAGGTATTGTATATTTTGGAAAGAGTTTCAACTAGTTTAATCTTAGGATCAAAATTAGAGTAACTGGAGTTGTCAACATGATTGGGACATGATTCAAATCATGATAACACTCTAAATTAGTCCAGGGTAGTTTGAAAATGTTTGGAGTCTATTTCTCCCATGTTTGACATTATCTACCAGGGAATAATTAAAAGTAAGAGAATGGTAACATGTTCCAATGGGGAAGCCACAGTTCTGTGTTCTCCAGTGAGATCTTATCACATTTCCACAGATATAAAAATTTCAAACATGAATAAAAAGTCTTAAAATCAACCTGTTCTTAAAACTTGCAACTCTTTGGACTCTCTCAGCTGCAAGGTGTTTTCTCATGACTCAATCATTTAGGTAAATGCCTTTGTGTCCTCATATGAAGTATCAGGGTGTAGTTGGGACCAAGAAAAGTTGTGGAAGGAGGGAATTTGAACTTACTAGTGAAGTTTCAAGTTGCTATAGAGGAGACTTCAGCTCCAAAAGTCTTACTCAGCCAAGAAAAATGTGTTCTCTATGACAAAATGAAGATAATTTCTTCTATGAATACTTGCTCCTTTAATTTAGATTATTCTTAATTTATTCAATTTTTTCATAGGAAAGTCAATTAATTTTAGTTTTCCTTTTTTCTGACTTTCAGCCAGACAAATTACATATGGTATGTCATCTAGAGATTTTAAACTTTACATACTGGTATATGTATTATCATGTAAGCCATAAGTTATAATTTAACAATTTTATTACTTATAATTTTCCTCCTGTCATCTTACTGAATCAAACAGAATTATTACTGATGTAAGCAACTGCTTCAGTTGAGTCATTGTTAGTTCTGATATCTTTAAAAGAAAATTATATTCTGTGCACAAAACTTCATTTTATAGAGGGAAATCTCACATTGCTATGAACTACCTACTTCCATTTTCTCATGAATTCTTTGGCTGCAAAATATCTTCAAAATTAAAATTTCCATTACCAGACACTCAATTAGAAAATGCCAAATGAGAGGTCCATGATAAGAAATGTTGGAAATACTTTAAATAAATTTAAAAATCAAATTAACAAGCTGATAATTTGCCATCCTAATTTCAAAACACCCAGGAATGTAATTCTTCAGAGTCTGTGGGAGGATATTTGTGCTCATTATTCTTCAATGTTTTAATCAGTAAAAATATACCCTTTACAATTTCTGTCACAATCTAATTTTGTTTAGAGAAACTTTTAAACCACTCGAATTGCATCCTTTCCTGCTCACTGTACCTAACTTTCAGATTTTTTCCCAAACTCAACCTTTCATATCTTTAATATGAATGAACACATAAATGTGAACCAATCTTCTTTTCTTTCAACTAAGACACAAAGAACAGATGAAATAGGAAAGCCAAACCTGTTGAACAAGGAAGCAGGACTTGAATTTTAAATAGTAAATCAATCAGTGAAACATACTCTCCTGCAAGTCTGCTTGGGTTTCCAAGTAATGGCAACTTGTGGTCTGCAAAGAAGCATCTTTGAGATTTCTTGTTCTTTACTTTAAAACAACACTTTCTCAGGTTATGGTTCACTGGCAGAGCTCTTGCTTAGCACTTGGAAGGCCCTGGATTCCATCCTCAGTACCATATAAAAATAAAGAAATAAATAAAATAAAGGTAACGTGTCCATCCACAAAAAAAAATTAAAAAGAAAGAACACTTTCTGTTCTAGTGTATTTTATCAAGAGAAATTTAAAATAGCTGTAACATAAATATTATAGCCCTGCATGTGAACCCTTAGCTATATTGTACATCCCTAAAGATTTACAAAAGTAACCAATAATACTCACCTCTATTTCTCACACAGAGTTGCCATTCATTTGCCCAAATATTGTTCAGGGTTTTGCTAATCATGCTGCTGGATTTCACGTATTTCATGAAAGATGTGCCCACAGAACTGACATCTGCTGGGTGATGTTTTTGCCTTTCCTCAAGTGCTAGACATTGCTCCCTACTGCTCTTCATAGATTTTCAGGCCAAGCAGTGCCACAAGGTAGAGGGTGCTGCCTTTATGATCCTCATTCCCAAGCACATTTTTTGAAGCGGGAACAATATCACCTCCCAGATCCCCTTTGCATTTTTCCATTAGTGGATATGAGGGAGGATGTGAGAATTAGCAAAAGTTTTGAAGCTGAGCCTTGTGATAATGACAATTCAAAGTACATAAGGATGTACATTCATACTTAGTGGTGAGTAATTTATCAGATTTACCTGCCATCTCATTCCTAAGACAGAGCAGACTGATGCTCACACAACAGATGAGAGAACAGATATATGCTCCCTTCATTCTTTCATCCTGCAATTTGCCCACCCAGAAGGTCCCAATAATCCAACTTGCAATGGGATCTACAGAGTAGTGTCCTCTTCCTGTAATACTTTCTAGTTCTGGCCTAACCTCCAGCTCATGTACACTGCCTGAGCAGTCAACAACATTTTAAGGAATATGTATATTGATGCACATTTCATTCAGTTCCCCATGATTTTATGATGGCAGGATGGCACAATATCTAACATGATCCAGATAATCAGGGAAGTCTTAACTATGAGGAACCCCCAGTCATCACGATAACCTCTAGGAAACCAATTACTTTTTTTACATTTTTCTTTTTTATGAGTAATCTGTTTTTCCATCTGCTTACTTGGTCCCTCCTTCTTCTTAATGATGGGTTTTTCAAATGTGAACCATTTTATAAATTTATGCTAGATTCACTGTTATTTATATGTTCTTTTACACAGAATGTCTAGTATTAGGGCAGCTTAATTTCTCCAGTGAGTTAAGAAAATTATTAGTGCCTGATACAGTAGGGCATTCAGGAACCAAGCTGGAGTCATCATTCCTCAGACCATTTAGTGAGAAGTGTTTCTCACACAACCCCACTAATTTCAGAGAGATTTGTTCTGCTCTCTCATTTCCTAAACTGTGTTGTGCCAGGCATAATCACAATGGGGAACATCTGGGAAGTGATGAGCCACAGGATTCTCTTAGCTTGTCTTGATGAATGGTTCCCATTCCACAGGATGCATTCTAATGACAATGATACATCAGCATGGACAAAACTACAGACATTTCTTTACCAAAATTCTATATTTACATAAATTTAATCATATATTGTTGATGTGTATTATGTATTGATATGATGTGGCTTAAAGATGGAGATACCAGTATGCATAGAAAAGTATTTTTCTGTGGTTTCTCATGGCACCACATAAAGGAAGATTAGGTATACTTAGGATTACATCAAAATGTGTCACTTTCTTTTATGGATATATCAAAAAAAAGTCTAAGCTTTTCATGTTATTCATACATAAATACACTGTCAGAAAACAATTCTCCAATGGTTTTAAGGCAGTGAACAAACAAATCCATGAATTCCTGAGTATAATTGCAAATTCATGGCATGTGTATAGTAAACTTGTAATTTCTCCTGTTTGTATGTCTGCAAATTTCTCAGTCACACTGGACTTAATGTAATCCAGAGGCATTGAGACACTGATCATTAAAACCTGTCATTCAATGATTTGTTTTTGTAAGACTCAAGTGTTTAAAATGAATTGAAGCAGATTCTGTATATTCCAGAATAATATGATAGAATGAAATTTTTGTTTGTTTCAAAAACACATTTCTCCTTGTTAAGAGAAGGCAATTTTAAACTCTTGTTTTTCTTTTTTTTTTTTATGGTACCAGTGTTTGATGCCAAGTTGCTCAATGACAGAACCACACTCCCAACTTTCTTATTTTATTTTTTTTTGAGACACAGATTCTATACATTCTTTAGGGTCTTGCTAAGCTATGGAGGCTTGATTTGAACAAGCAATATTGCTGTCTGAGAATCCTCAGGAAGTTCAATTACAGGCATTTGCCAATTTACCTGGCCTAATAAAATTTTCAAAGTTTATTTATTACATGCTAATATGGACCCACTTAATTTATACTATAAAAATACACATTAAAAATTTAAAATACATTAAATATATTTTTAAGAATTAACATATGCCATTTATTTGTTCTTGGATATCATGAAATAAGACAAGTGCATCCTAGTGATCAAATGTGACCCATAAAAGTTTGGACACATATGGAAATTTGATTTATATCTTTCTATTATTTTTTCTGGATTATCACAGGAGATGACACCAAAACACTGAATGATTAAATGAAGAAAATTGTGTTAATTTACCTGGTCATTACTTGTGGAAAAGATTGTCTTATCCTAGTGGTGGAAGAGAGTTTTCATTTTCCACAAATACTGGATGTTGACATTCATGTGTTGAAGCTAAAAATGTTGATCACAGAGAAGCCAAAACCAGAATATCTTCTGAGACCTAATAAATGAGATAGATAATGAATAATGAGTGCCAAAACAGTTAAGAGGGAAAAGCAACTCAGGTTTTATAGCACAATAGGGTGATTTCAGTCTATAATGATTATGTATACAATTCAAACTAACCAGAGATGACTTTGCAGGTGTCAACATAAAAATGATAATATTTGAGAAGATTAAAATTATCCTAATTTTATCACTATACACTGAATACATATGTTGAATTATAATGCTGGGTCCCATATCCAAGTACAAATAGTAGCTTTGAAATAAAAATTAAATAAAAATCAACAGTTCATTGTTTTAAGCAAGTATTTACATCACTGTAAATTTTTAAAGGGTATCCCATGTTCATGAATGTGTAAGTTTTCTCATTTCTTTTCATATTATGCCATATAGATCTACATGTTCTAAAGATTTGGAAATGATTTAGTCTCAAACATAATTTTCTGTTGAAAGTTATTTTTAGTATTTGGTTGTAACTAGTTTTAAAATACCTACCCACTATTTTAGATATTTGAATTGAAGCACAGACATGTGTTGTATAGGAAATATTCCATAGGTAGTTCAATATTAAATTTTATGTAGCAGATATATGCTTGTGAACAAGAAAATTGTTTACTCCATGAGATGAAAATAAGGATTCTTTGAAGGTCCATTTCTCAGTCTTGAGTAAAATGATTTTCTTTGAGTGAAAATCTTGCAATGCAATAACTCTGAGTCTAGTTTAACTGTAACTTTAATTGCAACCCCAATTCCAGATAACTTAGTAAAAAACATTAGAATCATTCTTACTAATATTTGATAACTGCTTTTGCCTCACTTTGGACAGTTATTGTACCGATGATAATACTAGGTATATAAAATGGATATTGTGGGTATTTAAAAACAATTAAAAAAACACCAAATATCTTGCTAAAATGTTTTAATATTATAAAAAATTTTGAGGCAACAATAGATGTTGCCTCACAATCTCTGAAGGTACATGTATGATCAAATGGATAATTATAGCATAATGACCAATATTTCCTAAGGTCATTATATGTCATAAACACTACCATATTTGGTACATCATTTGTTTCATATATAATACCTCTAAAATACAGGTAATGCGACTGACTTTATTTTATAGATAATCAGAATTTGGCATCATAGACTGCTCAAAGTCACATTTGAACCCAATGGAAGACCACAGATGCAAATTCAAATTATGTGTCTTACAGGTAGCACATCTCGATGTTGGCTCAGTTGATGAAAAAAGGTATTATCTCTGATAATAAATCAGAATAAAGACAGCACTAAAATAATATATTCATGTATATAATTACTCCATTGTTATTGATTTCTTGTTAGGTAGAATTCTTCATGATTATGGAATCCTTGAAAGTAAATTCATCAATTTGTAGAGACTCCAATATGTACCTGGGTTTTCATCAAGTGGTACAGCACTTTCCTTGTATGCATGAGGCACTGGGTTCAATCCTCAGCACCAAATTAATAAATAAAACAAAGATATAGTGGCCATTTACAACTAAAAAATCCCAAAAATTTTTTAAAAAGAGAAAAAAGATGAAAACAAATAATATACTAACTCACAAAACTTCAAAATGATATTATAATCAAGATCTGTTCTCAAAAATATATGGTAATTCTGAATGGATAGAAAAGCTGATGTACAGTGGAAGCCCAGCAATAACTATATAATCCAGACATAATTTGGTAATAATGGGAAATGACATCTAGAGAATATCAAAGAGAAATGAGCATTGACATGGGATTAAGGTGTGTTGGTATAAATCCATATTTCTTTATGATAAATGTATATTCTGTGATTTATGACACTGATACTATTTGAAATAAAAAGGTTTTTCTTCATTTTATTCTAAGATATATGATATTCATTTCCCAAAACATTAAAAAGAACAACTATATGATTTTACTAGCATAAGAAGTGCATTTTTCTCTGAAGTCAGCCCTTGTATCTCAGTCAACACCATCCTTCTTCTTTATTATATTTTCACATTCTGTTTGCAGCACAGGCTCAAATCCACCAACCTGACCATTGATTTTTTGACCCTAATCCATCTATGAATGCAGATAATTTTGTGGTACACCAGTACAATGATTTTGTGTCTTAGGACTTTTGGAATTATATCAAACAGAAATCATTTATATACTTTTACGGATTTTTGAGGGAATTTTCCATTTGTGCCACCTGCTTGCTGAGTGTCCTGCAGTCTATTACCTTCAGTCTCAGAAGCTTCTGCCTGGAAAAGTTCAACCATTAATCCCCACATCAGAACCTGTGTTCCCTCTTGCTTCTGTGGTTCTTCGACATGTCCTTGAGTGCTCCATTGTCATACTCTTTTACTTCCATTTGTAATGTGACCTTACATGGTCTTATATATAACAATAAATCTTTCATGATTTTATTGAGTTACTTTCTTGTTTTATTTTATTTTATTTTATTTTATTTTTGGCAGTACTGGGGATCAAACTCAGGGTGATCGCAGAGTGCTGTGAGGCAAGAACTCTACCAGCTGAGCTATCTCCCCTGCCCTTGAGTTACTTTCTAATCATTTATTTTTCTCTGTTAAGTTTACTCTGGGATGTGTTTCTTATAGCACTCATGGCCCTTTCAAGTTGGTACTTTGTAGCTCTATTGTGCAGTCATAAAAGGCATGACAAGAAACCTTATTGCACCAGTCTGTTTCCAAAATCATCCCCTGTACAGAGAACCATCTGGACCATTCTTCTGCTGATGAGTTTCTTTGTATTCATGAACTGTTTGTACTACATCTTCTCTTCATCAAGAACTATGTGGAACAGTGACCTGGTTTGTCATTATATTCAGGTGATTGTGGCCAATCACTATGACACAACCTGTCCTTTGCTGCTGATCTTTACTGGAAAACAAATTAACTTCTTGAAATATTTTTTTGGGAAAAATAGTACATATTTAGCTAATAATGATGAATAAGTTTTCCTAAAATGTCAAAATGCTGGCTTCTGAATAATAAATCATGGCATAGAATATATGTTCTCTGGATTAAGTAAATTTGGAAATATGCACTTTTAAAAAATTTGTGTAGTTTGAAAACATGTGACTGTCATAGAAATGTCAATCCTGTAGCTTTTTGATATAACAAAAAGGTACACCATATCTGCTTGATATCAGCATATGATTCAATTAGATGGTTCTCATCTTCATGGTCTAGGATAGTCACTTTGAAACACATTGAAAGTGTACAGCCATTTATAATTTCTACAATGAGCTGTATTTTGTCCAAATAAATATATCAATATTTATTGTCATGAACAGTGTACCCTATCCAACATCTGGCCTTTTATTTATCTGCTAAAAACAATTGAAATCAGGAACCCAAGTTATCATAAGTACACCAGTATTCAAACTAGAATTATTAAAATCAGCCCATGGTGGAAACAACTCAATATCCAAAAGCATATAAATGTATAAACTAAACATGGACAGGGCATACCATGGAATATTATTCAACCTGGATCAGAAAAATAAATGTCTGAGGAAGTACTTCTTGAACCTTGAAGACATTGTTTCAAGTAAATTTTCAGTCACAGAAAAAATACTGGTATTTTTGTTGTGGCTGTATGATAAAGTGATTGTCTTGTATGTGTGAGGAACTGGGTTGCATCCTCAGCATTAAACAAAAAGTCTCTTGCAGGCAGCATATTGTTGGATTTTTTTTTTTTAAATCCAATCTGCCAGTCTATGTCTTTTGATTGATGAGTTCAGGCCATTAACATTCAGGGTTATTATTGTGATATGATTTGTATTCCCAGTCATTTGACTCATTTTTGTTTTTTTGACATGATTTGGTTTCTTCTTTATTTGGCTATTCCTTTAGGCTAGTTCCTCCCGTTGCTGATATGCATCATTGTTTTTCATCTCTTCCTCAAGGAATATTTTGCTGAGAATGTTCTGAAATGCCAGCTTTCTTTTTGTAAATTCCTTTAGCTTTTGTTTTTCATGGAAGGATCTTATTTTATCATCAAATCTGAAAGTAAGTTTTGCTGGGTATAAGATTCTTGGTTTGCATCCAATTTCTTTCAGGGCTTGGTAAATGTTGTTCCAGGCCCTTCTAGCTTTTAGGGTCTGGATTGAAAAATCTGCTGATATTCTTATTGGTTTCCCCCTGAATGTAATTTGATTCTTTTCTCTTGAGGCCTTTAAAATTCTGTCTTTATTTTGTATGTTAGGTATTTTCATAATAATGTGCCTTGGTGTGAGTCTGTTCTAATTTTGTACATTTGGAGTCCTATAAGCCTCTTGTACTTGATTTTCCATTTCATTCTTCAGATTTGGGAAATTTTATGATATCATTTCATTGAATTGATTGCTCATTTCTTTGGTTTGTTTCTCTAAGCCTTCCTCAATCCCAATAATTCTTAAATTTGGCCTTTTGATGATATCCCATAATTCTTGTAGATTTTGTTCTTGATTTCTTACCATCTTTTCTGTTTGGTCAACATTGTTTTCAAGATTAAATATTTTTTCTTCAATATCTGAGGTTCTGTCTTCCAGGTGTTCTGTCCTATTGGTTATGCTTTCAATGAAGTTTTTAACTTGGTTTATTGTTTCCTTCATTTCAAGGATTTTCTGTTTGTTTTTTTTTTTTTTCAGTATCTCTAACTCTGTATTGAAATGATCTCTTGCTTCCCATATTTGCTCTTTTAACTGTTGATTGGTGCAATCATTTAATTCTTGCATTTGCTCTTTCATCTCCTCTTTCAATGTCTGCATTTGCTCTTTCATCTCCTCATTTGCTTCCCTGTTTGTTTTAATTATGTACATTCTGAACTCCCTTTCTGACATTTCTTCTGCTTTGCTGTCACTGATTTTTATTGATATAGTATCTAGGTTTGTTTGGGACATTTTCTTCCCTTGTTTCTCATATTGTTCAGATGTCAGTGGGACTCTGTGATATTGCAGATTTCCTCTATTGGCTTATAGTGTCCCTGTAGATTTCCAGTATATCACCTCCCAGCCTTCAGTAGCCTGAAGTCTTGGAGTAAATTGATAATGCATTACTTCTGAAGAAAGCTGTCCCTAGCCTGCTACTGGTTCAAGGGCTTGGAGCTGGCTCTGTGTGGAAAGGCTCTCACTGGGGGGCCTGCTCCAAGAAGCTGGCCATGAGGGAGGAGCCCACCACTGAAGTGCCCAGGGCTGCCTGGAGAAGACTCTAGCTGCCCTGACCTACCTTAATAAGCTGCCCAAATCCCGGCCTGCTGCCTGGGCTGAGCTTCACTGGGTGGGGGAGACTTACCCCGTGGTTCTATTTTAGTCCGAGTCTCTCAATTCCTCCCCTTCTTGAATCCTGGGTTCTGGAGCAACTAGAGATGCAGTCACCCACCTGTCTGCCATCTTGGATCACCCCAGGGAAAAAGCCTGTGGCCGGAGTGGGGCAGCGCCACCTGGAGAGGTCTCTGGCTGCCCTGCCCTGGTTCCAGAGACTGCTTGTGGGTCGGAGGTCTCCACATGCTTGGCGACTTGTGGCTGACTCTGTGTAGAAAGGCTCTCACTGGGCTGTCTGCTCCAAGAAGCTAGTCTAAAAAGACACTTCCTGCCTGAGGGAGCCGGGCTGCTTGGGGAAATCCCTGGCTGCCATGTTCTGGTCTCTGAAGCAACCTGTGGGCGGGCTGGAGATCGCAGCATGCTGGCTCAGTGACTTGGAGCTGGTTGTGAGCAGAAAGGCTCTCACTGGGTGGCCTGTTCCGAGACGCTGGAGAATCCGGCCCTGTGGGAGGAGCCCACCGCCAGAGTGCTCAGGGCTGCCAGGGGGAGACTCTAGCTGCCCTGCCCTACACTAATAAGCTGCCCGAATCCGGGCCTGCCACCTGTGCTGAGTTTCACCGGGTGGGGTAGACTCACCCCATGGTTCTACTTTAGTACGAGTCTCTCAATGCCTCCCCTTTTTGAATCCTGGGTTCTGGAGTGACTGGAGATGCAGTCCCCCTCTCGTCTGCCATCTTGGATTGCCCTGTCCCAACATCATTCTTAATGGTGAAAAACTAAAACCATTCCCTTTAAAAACGGGTACAAGACAGGGATGTCCTGTTTTACCACTTTGATTCAACATTGTCCTCGAAACTCTAGCCAGAGCAATTAGACAGACTAAAGAAATTAAAGGGATATGAATAGGAAAAGAGGAACTTAAGCTGTCACTATTTGCTCATGACATGATTCTATATTTAGAGGATCAAAGAAACTCCTCCAGAAAACTTCTAGACCTCATCAATGAATTCAGCAAAATAGCAGGCTATAAAATCAACACACATAAATCTAAAACATTTTTATTTGCACGTGATGAAACATCTGAAAGGGAAGTGAGAAAAACAACTCCATTTGCAATAGCCTCAAAAAAAAAAAAATACTTGGGCATCAATCTAACCAAAGAGGTAAAAGATCTCTACAATGAAAACTATAAAACATTGAAGAAAGAAATTTAGGAAGACCTTAGAAAATGGAAATATCTCCCATGTTCTTGGATAGGAAGAATTAATATTGTCAAAATGACCATACTACCAAAAGTGCTATACAGATTCAATACAATTCCAATTAAAATCCCAATTATGTACCTTACAGAAATAGAACAAGCAATCATGAAATTCATCTGGAAGAATAAGAAACCCAGAAGAGCTAAAGCAATCTTTAGCAAGAAGAATGAAACAGGGGGTATGGCAATACCAGAACTTCAAATATACTACAAAGCAATAGTAACAAAAATGGCATGGTATTGGTACCAAAACAGACAGGTAGATAAATGGTACAGAATAGAGGACATGGACACAAACCCAAATAAATACAATTTTCTCATACTAGACAAAGGTACCAAAAATATGCAATGGAGAAAAGATAGCCTCTTCAACAAATGGTGCTGGGAAAACTGGAAATCCATATGCAACAGAATGAAACTAAACCCCTATCTCTCACCCTGCACAAAAATCAACTCACAATGGATCAAGGACCTCGAAATCAGACCAGAGACCCTGCATCTTATAGAAGAAAAATTAGGTCGAAAACTTCAACTTGTTGGCTTAGGATCAAACTTCCTTAACAGGACTCCCATAGCACAAGAAATAAAAGCAAAAATCAATAACAGGACAGATTCAAACTAAATAGCTTTCTGTCAGCAAAGGAAACTCTCAGTAATGCGAGGAGAGAGCCTATAGAGTGGGAGAAAATCTTTGCGACTCATACTTTAGATAGAGCACTAATTTCCAGAATATATAAAGAACACAAAAAAAAATCTACGTGAGGAATACAAATAACCCAATCAAAAAATGGGCTAAGGAAATGAACGGACACTTCACAGAAGAAGATCTACAAGCAATCAACAAACATATGAAAAAATATTCAACATCTTTAGTAATAAGAGAAATGCAAATCAAAACCACTCTAAGATTCCATCTCACCCCAATTAGAATGGTGATTATCAAGAATACAAGCAACAATAGGTGTTAGAGAGGATGTGGTGAAAAAGGTACACTCATACATTGCTGGTGGGGATGCAAATTAGTGCAGCAACTCTGGAAAGCAGTGTGGAGATTCCTTAGAAAACTTGGAATGGACCCACCATTTGACCCAGCTATCCCACTCCTCGGCCCATACCTGAAGGACTTAAAATCAGCATACTACAGATATATAGACACATCAATGTTCATAGCTGCTCAATTCACAATAGTCAGATTGTGGAACCATCTCAGATGTCCTTCAATTAATGAATGGATATATACAATGGAATATTAGTCAGCTATAAAGAATAATAAAATTATGACATTTGCAGGCAAATGGATGAAATTGGAGAATATCATGCTAAGTGAGATAAGCCAATCTCAAAAAACCAAAGGATGAATGATGTCGCTGATAAGCCAATGATGACACATAATGGGGAGTGGGAGGGGGCAAGAAAGGAGGAAGGAAGGACTGTATAGAGGGAAAAGAGTGGTGGGGAAGGAAAAAATAACAGAATGAATCAAACACCATTACCTATGTAAATGTATGAATACGCAAATGGTATGCTGTTACTCCATGCACAAACAGAAACAACATGTATCCAACTTGTTTACAATAAAAATAAATTTAGAAAAATTTTTAAAAAAGAATTTATTTGAACTCACCTCACACCACATTCAAAAATTGAATCTGAGGAGAACCAAGATGGCGGACTAGAGGGTGACTGCATCTCCCATCGCTCCAGAACTCAGGATTCAATAAGAGGATGTATTGAGAGAATTGGACCAACATAGAGCTCCGTGGTGAGTCCCTCCCACTGGGTGAAACTCAGCCTGGGTGGCAGGCCTGGACAGGGGGCAGCTTCTCAGAGCAGGGCAGGGCAGTGAAAGTCTTCCCCAAGCAGCCCTGTTCCCTCCGGCAGCAGGTGTGATCCACAGCCAGCTTCTTGGAGCAGGCCTGCCAAGGGAGAGCTTTTCTGCACAGAGCCAACTCCAAGTCCTGGACCCAGCAATGGGCTTCAGCCTGCAGGCCGCTTCTCAGAACAGGGCAGTGCACTGAGACCTTCCCCAAGAAGCCCTGCTCCCTCCAACAGCAGATGCGATCCACAGCCAGCTCCTTGGAGCATGCCTGACCAGTGGGAGTTTATCCTCACAGAGCCAACCCCAAGCCCCTGACTTAGCAGTGGGCCTTGGCCGGCAGGCGGCTTCTGGGACCAAGGCAGGTCAGGGAGAGGCATTCCCTGAGCTGTCTGCCTCCCACAGGAGGGGGCAGACCCTGTCTATAGCCAGCTTCTAGGAGCAGGCCTGCCCAGTCAGAGATTTTCCATGAAGAACCTGCCCCCAGCCCTGCCCCTAGCGGGTAGGGGCAGCTTTCCTCAGAAGCACTGCATTATCAAGTTCCTCCAAGCCTTCAGGCTACTGGAGGCTGGGAGGTGATATACTGGAAATCTACAGGGACACTATAAGCCAATTGAGGAAATCTGCAATATCTCAGAGTCCCACTGATATATGACCAATATAAGAAAACAAAGGAAGAAAATGTCCGAAACAAACCTAGATACTATATCAATAAAACCCAATGACAGCACAGCAGAAGAAATGTCAGAAAGGGAGTTCAGAATGTACATAATTAAAACAATCAGGGAAGCAAATGAGGAAATGAAAGAACAAATGCAGGCATTGAAGGAAGAGATGAAAGAGGACAAACTTAGTTGCCACTATCAGACCCTTCTCACTGATCCTGTAGTACCCTCTCTACTTTTTTTATATCATATATTATCTTGTTTAATGGAGAACTTTACTTTTCCATCTTCCCTGCAGGCATATTTTAGAT
Organism: Sciurus vulgaris; assembly: GCF_902686455.1. NCBI lineage: Eukaryota > Metazoa > Chordata > Mammalia > Rodentia > Sciuridae > Sciurus > Sciurus vulgaris. Next base: position 73,191,582 of record NC_136477.1, read on the forward strand.
AGAGACATCCTTTTATCAAAAGCTTGGTCCTTGTCCCTGAAGCCAATTCATGCTAACTTAATGAGGACACATATTTTAGAAAAGGGAAAAAGAAGGTTTATTGCTTTGCTATCAAAAGGAGAACACACAGGCAACTCCAGTCCTAGAGGCTGTTGTTCTGTCCATCAGGTGAAATGGATGTTTTTTAAAGAAGCTTTTCAAAGTCTCTTTCCAGGTGTGTGCTGAGAGGGTATCCCAGATGCACCCTGATAGTGTGTTGAAATTCACTTGTTAATTTGGGAGGTAGTCACTTTCTAGATCTTCTGGTGACATCTATTTACTGGGTTGCACAGATAACTGAAGGGAACACTGTTTACTGTCCCCAAATTAAGAAGGGGGAGAGGGAGAAGAGGAAAGAAAATCTGTCCCTTTTAAAATAACCAGCAAGGGCTATATTCAAAAGTTAATGTGGATAATTTTTACATTTCCCCATTCTCATTTCTACATTCCATTTCTATGGTAAAATGGTGAGGGAAACTCCATGCTGATTCCTGCTGGGAAAGTGTGAAGTTGGAGTTAAGAATTCCAAGTCCTTTCTTTCTCTCAGCTGGGTAATGGACAGTTAAGGTTACTTAGTATCACAGCTCTCCAGAGGTCGATGATGGCAGGTGACTGGACAGGGCAAGAATCATGCTTGGACAACAACAAACAAGACAGCAAAGATTTACATTTTTGTAAATAATTTATATGAAAGAAGTTAGTATTTCATTCATTCTCTGAAATGTAGGAAACACTTCTGTCTCCAGAGTTCTTTTTGATTATTAAATATTAGGCACTCCCCCAAGAACCCTTTCTTTATAGACTCCAGTTTCACTTACATTTGTTACAGCTGTCATAAGTGTAAATCTTAAGTTCTATTTTTTTTCAAAAAAGGAACACTTTTTTATCTAAGTATTCATGCACAACTGTGAGTGACTCTACTCTCCTGCCAGATGTTTGAGAAAAAGTTGTTCAAAACTGACCTTGTTATTCTTTATTGTTACATATCAGCTGAGATTTCTCAGAATCACTTTTGAGAACATATGGGAAGCCTCTTGACTCCTGTAGCTTTCATCTACAAGTGGTGCCATCTGCCAGGATGGGGCAGGGTCTTACTGACTGTATGTGGCTTCTCTTAGAAGCATCAAGTGACCCCTCTCTTCACAGAAAGTTCACTGGTTAGCTTCTTGTCCTGAATGAGCCTCTAGATATCCCTGATTGGCAGATATGTTGACTCACTGGAGTTGCAGAGTCCTCATAGGGATCCCATTCTTCTCTGGATCTTGTTAAACTCAGGGGGAAAAGGCCAAATATTAACTGCTTTTTCCATGCCCTTTTACTTCTTTGACTTTAGATTCCCTGGGGTTTTTTTTTTTGTTGTTGTTGTTGTTTTGTTTTGTTCTAAACATCCAGCAGACCATTTTAAACAGTTTTTAAATGGAGTTTATGTTTTAATCTAGTCTCTTTAGAGATGTTTGTTTTAATTATTCTTACCCCTTTCATTTGTTTGGGAGTCAATATCAGCACTGGAAGGTAGTCTTACATCCTGTCTGTCCTACAGATGATGGCATTATCTCAAATTATCTCAGGTGTTCTACTAGAGGTTGTATCAGGTTGTCCCTTTTCAAAACATCAACAGGCAACAACTAAAAATTAACAAGGAAATTAAAAAGTGAAATTAACAGTAGCAACATATACAGTTTGTATAATCACCATAATGCAAGAAAAACAATTTTCAAAATGTCTAAGCTTACCTACTTATATATCTCCTGTTTATTTTGGGATCACATTAATCTTTACAATAAAAATCTATCCTTTGAACAAAACTTAAAATGAGCTTGAGTCTAGCATACTTTAAAGTCATCCTGACATTGACCAAGGTGAGAGGCAGTTTCTTAACTCAGGTGAGGTGAGGCTCTTGACAAATATCAGGTAAGTTGTTTTATTTCTGAAGCTGATTTTGTCCCCTTTTAAAATATAATTTTATAAAGTTTTTATATACTGTTTAACACAAAACAGCATTAGATCTGAAATATTAGCAATATAAATGCTCTTTAACATCATGCATCATTGCATCTGAAACATGAGCTGAGCCATTTGGGATGCTAGTGGATGTGGGAGGAACTGGGTTAAGCCAGATCACAACAGGTTCCAGGGTTAGAGGGGACACATACAATCCCTATATTAAATAGGCCAGAGGAAGAGACACCAAGTGTTCAGAATGCAGTGGAACAAGTGGGTGGAGAGGCTGTGTTACAGCACAGTAGACCAAAGTGGAGCCCAAATGCTGGGTGGAGCCTAAGAGACAAAAGTAAGTGTAGCATTCTTAAGAATAATTTGATCATTGTGATGTTCCATATTTCTGTCAATCATACTGGTTCCTCCACTTGCTGCCATGTTGTTCTCTTCCACCACTTCTCACTTGAGTCATGATTGAATATGCAGTGGATCTTTTCTCATTATTAAAGACAGAAACCCTGTTGGAACCTGTGTGGACCACACCAGAACTTGGAGATAATTTCTCCAGGTAGTGTAGCTTCTGCCTTAGCCACAAGCAGATGGTGTGAGAACTTGAGATGTCTTTCAATTAAGACTGTTTCCATCCCTCCTTAGTGACAGCAGAAGAGAATCTCTTTCCTTTTAACTTTGGCTTGCCAAATATCTTCTCCTGCGACTGAGAACTCTGTGTTTTACTATAACATGAGCCACACTTTATTTGTCCTATAATGTGTAGGATGTGCCAGGGTAGCTCAGGTGCAGGTAAGAGCTGACAAAGCCATAACCCAGGCCCCGGGTGTTGGGTAAATGCAGGCTTGTGGTGAGCAACCTGCAAACTTGTTTATTCCAGAAGAAATCATACATTTTACAGACTTTTAACCCAATCACAATGTGCCACATGGGATCAGACCACCAGGCCCCTGTATAGGTTCCCTTGGAAACACTAGGTAAATTTGGGGACAGTGAATTACTTTCCTAAGTGACCAGAGCAGAATGCTCCTCTCCATAGGTATTCCTGATGGATGTGAATATGTGAAGGTTTTCCTTACACACTTGAGACATTCACAGCTGCTAGCCAAGACTTAGAATTTCTCCCAATGGGAAACAGATGATCAAACACTTAAACATGAAACTTCATAGCAGCACCATTCGTGCCACTGAAAGGGGAAAAGAATCCAAATGAAAATCAGCAAATAAAAGGACAAAACAAATTTACACATGTATGTGTGGTGTATTTACATATACGTGCACATATTTACCTACATATATGCACCTACATACACAGATTTGTGGTAGAAAATCACACTGCCATAAAAAAGGAACGAAATAGTGATAAATACTACAACATGAATATTTTGCAAATATTAATGTAACTGAACAAAATCTGAAATGAACTATCACAGATTGCATAATATTATTCATATGAAATATCCATAATATGGAAACCCCAGAGACAGAATCTGGAATGATTGTTGCCAGGGACTGGGAGGGAATAAGATGGAATGGTTGTTTAATGAGCAGCTGGTTTTCTTTGTTGTGATGAAATGATGTGAAACAAGGTAAAAAAGGAGATTTTGCCACAATGCTGTAAATGTCACTAAATTGCACATTTTAAAATGATCACTATTTTGAGAAGTTAATGTCAAAAAACTTTCAAGAATCTGAAAACACTGAAGTCTACTCAATTGCAAGGTACCCATCTCTAGGTGGTAGAAGGCACTGTAGAGCTGCAGACTCCCGAGTGTACTCTGGATCACAATTCAAAGCACATCTTATATTACTAGTGACTGCCAGGTATTGAGAGCCTAAGCTCTTTTAGTCAATAGTATAGGTTCTTTTTATACTTGAATCCTATTTCTCCCTCAAGGTCTTGGGCCTTCATGGAAGGAATACTGATTTTACAGATGAGTACACTAAGGCTAAGAAACAAAGTCCTTATTCTAATGTCACTCATCTTACAAACTATGTCTCAACACCATTGATTTGTTTGCATTGTCTGAATTTGAAATTCTTTTGTAATCTATATGACTGTAAAAATTCAGTCAGTGGTTGCTTCTGGAAGGAGTGTGAGGGAAAAGAAAAATATTGCAAAGGGACACCAGAAGTATTTTTGTTGTGATATTACCCATGTTCACTGTATAGATTGTGGTGATGACTTCATGGGTAAATGTATACAGCAAACAACAAAGGATACAATACAAATTAATAGCTGTGTAAGTTGCCATGCCACACCACAAAGATGGTATAATTTTTAAAAGTAAAATTTCAAGTCCAGAAAGTGTAACAATGTGGAGAAATTGGATTCCTTTTATATTCCTAGTAAGAATGTGGAATTGTGCAATAGGTATAGATAACAGTTTGATAACATCTTAAAAGTTCAACATATATTTCTCATATGATGTATGAATTCCACTCCTAGCTGTATGTTCAAATGAATTGAAAACAGATGCTCAAACACTTAAACATGAATATTCATAGCAGCACAATTTATGCCACTAAAAGGGGGAAAGAACCCAAATGACAACCAACAGATAAAAGGATAAACAAATTACATATACATGCACACATATGTGCACATATGCACCTACAAATATACATTTGTGGTAGAAAATCACACTGCCATAAAAGGAATAAAATACTGATACATACTACAGCATTAATATTTTTTGAATATAAATGTAACTGAATAAAATCTGAAATGAAATATCACATATTGCATAATACAATTTATATGAGATATCCAGATTGTGGAAACCCCAGAGACAGAAAATTGAATGGTTGTTGCCAGGACCTGGGAGGGCATAAAATGGAGTGGTTGTTTAATGAGCAGATGGTTTTCTTTGTGGTGATGAAATGATGTGAAAAAAGATAAAGATGGAGATTATGTCACAATACTTTAAATGTCACTAAATTGCACATATTTAAATGGTCACTATTATGAGAAGTTAATGTCAAACAACTTTTAAAAATCTGAAAACAATGAAGTCTGTTCAATTGGAGGGAATCTAGGTCTAGGTGGTACAAGGCACTGTGGAGCTGCAGACTCCCAAGTCTATTTGAGATCGAAATTCAAAGCACATCTTACAGTATTAGTGACAGCCAGAAATTGACAGCCTAAGCTGTTTCAAGCACCATTTTACGTTCTTCATATATTTGTTTTTTTTTTTCTTTTTTTTTTATTGTAAACAAATGGGATACATGTTGTTTCTCTGTTTGTACATGGCGTAAAGGCATACCATTTGTGTAATCATAAATTTACATAGAGCAATGTTGTTTGATTCATTCTGTTATTTTTTTCCCTTCCCCCCACCCCTCCCACCCCTCTTTACCCTCTATACAGTAGTTCCTTCCTCCATACTTGCCCCCCTCCCTAACCCTAACTCTAACCCTTCCCTCCCCCCCATTATGTGTCAACCTCCACTTATTAGCGATATCATTCGTCCTTTGACTTTTTGAGATTGGCTTATCTCACTAGCATGATATTCTCCAATTTCATCCATTTGCCTGCAAATGTCATAATTTTATCATTCTTTATGGCTGAGTAATATTCCATAGTATATATATACCACAGTTTCTTTATCCACTCATCAATTGAAGGGCATCTAGGTTGGTTCCACAGTCTGGCTATTGTGAATTGAGCAGCTATGAACATTGATGTGGCTGTATTTCTGTAGTATGCAGATTTTAAGTCCTTTGGGTATAGGCCAAGGAGTGGGATAGCTGGGTCAAATGGTGGTTCCATTCCTAGTTTTCTAAGGAATCTCCACACTGCTTTCCATAGTGGCTGTACTAATTTGCAGCCCCACCAGCAGTGTATGAGTGTACCTTTCTCCCCACATCCTCGCCAACACCTGTTGTTGCTCGTATTCTTGATAATCGCCATTCTAATTGGGGTGAGATGGAACCTTAGGGTGGTTTTGATTTGCATTTCTCTTATTACTAGAGATGTTGAACATTCTTCCATATGTTTGTTGATTGCTTGTAGATCTTCTTCTGTGAAGTGTCTATTCATTTCCTTAGCCCATTTGTTGACTGGACTGTTTGAATTCTTGGAGTAGAGTTTTTTGAGTTCTTTATAGATTCTGGAGATTAGTGCTCTATCTGAAGTATGATTGGCAAAGATATTCTCCCACTCTGTAGGCTCTTTCTTCGCATTGCTGATAGTTTCCTTTGCTGAGAGAAAGCTTTTTAGTTTGAATCTATCCCAGTGGTTGATTCTAGCTTTTATTTCTTGTGCTATGGGAGTCCTGTTAAGGAAGTCTGGTCCTAGACCAACAAGGTGAAGATTTGGACCTACTTTTTCTTCTATAATCTGCAGGGTCTCTGGTCTGATTCCGAGGTCCTTAATCCATTTTGAGTTTAGTTTCGTGCATGGTGAGAGATATGGGTTTAGTTTCATTCTGTTGCATATGGATTTCCAATTCTCCCAGCACCATTTGTTGAAGAGGCTATCTTTTCTCCATTGCATATTTTTGGCCCCTTTGTCTAGTATGAGAAAATTGTATTTATTTGGGTTTGTGTCCGTGTCCTCTATTCTGTACCATTGATCTACCTTTCTATTTTGGTACCAATACCATGCCGTTTTTGTTACTATTGCTTTGTAGTAGAGTTGAAGATCTGGTATTGCAATACCCCCTGTTTCACTCTTCCTGCTAAGGATTGCTTTAGCTATTCTGGGTTTCTTATTCTTCCAGATGAATTTCATAATTGCCTGCTCTATTTCTGTAAGGTACGTCATTGGGATTTTAATTGGAATTGCATTGAATTTGTATAGCACTTTAGGTAGTATGGCCATTTTGACAATATTAATTCTTCCTATCCAAGAACATGGAAGATCTTTCCATCTTCTAAGGTGTTCTTTAATTTCTTTCTTTAGTGTTGTATAGTTCTCATTGTAGAGGTCTTTCACCTCTTTTGTGAGATTGATTCCCAAGTATTTTATTTTTTTCGAGGCTATTGTGAATGGGGTAGTTTTCCTAATTTCTCTTTCTGAAGATTCATCACTTATGTATAAAAATGCGTTGGATTTATGGGCATTGATCTTGTAACCTGCTACTTTACTGAAATCACTTATGAGTTCTAAGAGTTTTCTGGTGGAATTTCCAGGTTCCTCTAAATATATAATCATGTCATCAGCGAACAGGGATAGTTTGAGTTCTTCTTTTCCAATTCGTATCCCTTTAATTTCTTTGGTTTGTCTAATTGCTCTGGCCAGAGTCTCAAGAACGATGTTGAATAGAAGTGGTGAAAGAGGGCATCCCTGCCTTGTTCCAGTTTTTAGGGGGAATGCTTTCAGTTTTTCACCATTTAGAATGATATTAGCCATGGGCTTAGCATAAATGGCCTTTACAATATTAAGGAATGTTCCCACTATCCCTATTTTTTCTAGTGTTTTGAGCATGAAGGGGTGCTGTATTTTATCAAATGCTTTTTCTGCATCTATTGAAATAATCATGTGATTCTTGACTTTAAGTCTATTAATATGGTGAATTACGTTTATTGATTTCCTGATGTTGAACCAACCTTGCATCCCTGGGATGAAACCCACTTGATCATGGTGCACTATCTTTTTAATATGTTTTTGTATGCGATTTGCTAAAATTTTGTTGAGAATTTTTGCGTCGATGTTCATTAAGGATATTGGTCTGAAATTTTCTTTCCTTGATGAGTCTCTGTCTGGTTTAGGTATCAGTGTGATATTGGCTTCATAGAATGAGTTTGGGAGGGTTCCCTCCTCTTCTATTTTATGGAATACTTTGAGAAGTATTGGAATGAGCTCTTCCTTAAAGGTTTTGTAGAACTCGGCTGAGAACCCATCTGGTCCCGGACTTTTCTTTGTTGGTAGGCTTTTGATGACTTCTTCTATTTCAGTTGACTTCTTCTATTTTACTTGAAATTGGTCTATTTAAATTGTTTATGTCCTCCTCATTCAGTTTAGGCAATTCATATGTCTCTAGAAACCTGTTGATGTCTTCGAAATTTTCTATTTTGTTGGAGTATAGATTTTCAAAATAGCTTCTAATTATGATTTGTATTTCCATCCTGTCTGTTGTGATATTTCCTTGTTCATTCCGAATTTTAGTGATTTGGTTTTCTCTCGTCTTCTCTTTGTTAGTGTGGCTAAAGGTTTATCAATTTTGTTTATTTTTTCGAAGAACCAACTATTTATTTTGTCAATTTTTTGTATTGTTTCTTTTGTTTCAATCGTTCTTCATATATTTGGATCCTATTTCTCCTCAATGTCTTGGGCCCTCATGGAAGGAATTCTGATTTTCTTGATGAGTACACTAAGACTAACAAACAAATCCCTATTCTAAAGTCATCCACCTTGCAAACTAGTGTTCAAGATCACAGATTTATCTGAATTGTCTCAATTCCAAACTCTACTGTGATCTATATGACTGTTAAAGTCCAGTGAGTTGATGCTTCTGTAAGGAGGGTGAGGGAAGAGGGAGAAATTGCAAAGGGACACCAGAAATATTTTGGGTGTGATATCACCCATGGTAGTCACTATATAGATTGTGGTGATGAATTCATGTGTAAATGTATAAGCAAACAATAAAGTATACATTACATATGTATAGTTGATCATCCATCAAAAAATTTTAAGATAAATAAATAAATAAATAGGACTTATTAAAAAGAAAATAAAACAAAAAAAATGAATAAACAATTGGAAGGAAACCCTCAAGAAGATGTACACATGGCACATAAGAAGAAGTTTCTCAACAACAAATTACAGGGGACAGCAAATTAACCCCACATGTATGAATGGACAAAATTCAAACCAGTCAACACCAATTGATGACAAAAATGAGAAGCAAAAGTAACTGTCACACATTTCTAGTGGATTCAAAAAGCAGTTTGGTGGTTTCTTACAAAACTGAACACAGACTTTTATCTGTCACTGTGATGGGTTGATAGTTCTGACTCCATGAGAATGTTATATGCCAGACTATGAGGGAAATAACTAAACAGACTCCATTTTGCTCTGAGACTCCATGTTATGTAGGAAATAAGTTTCTCCCATGGAAATACCCCACCTCTGTGCCCATCACCAGTTACTTGGTGTGACATGTTTAATAATATACAATGGCAACTCTTATGTAGTAAAGAATTGCTCTCTTTTGATTCCTATTGTTCCTAAACAATGTACCATCAAAAAGTAATTGTGTGGATGCTCACAGCCATTCTTTAGTTTGTACCTAGGTAAGGTTCGTTTTGACCCACTCCCCCCTCCATTGAAGATCTTATGATGTTAGTTTGTAATTTCAAATCATAGCAACAGACACATATGATTGATGTGATTTTTGGTATAAGAACCACTACAACACTGTTGGTCAGGGCTGTTCTCCCAATAGCCATTTTTTGGGGCATTGTGTGAGACAGTCAGCTGGCCAGTTTAATAAAGACTCTCAAATTTGGACTTCTCAGTGGTGATCAATCTGTTCTTAAGTTGTGCCCCATAAAATCACAAAAATCACATTACTAGTGGTTATCCAAAGGAGTTGAAAGCTTACATCCACACAAAACCTAATACAAATGGTCTTAGTTTCTTTTTTCATGATAGCCAAGAACCAACTCACCCAAGCATTCAAATCACCCATTAATGAATATTTTTCCTATTATTAATAGAAAACGCTGACATTCACAAAATGGAATATTACTTGACAATTTTTAAAAAGTCAAAAAATCAAGCAGACTGGTAAAGGAAAAAAGCTGGTGTGAAATTCTAATCTGGGTGATTCTATCTCTATGATGCTATGCAAAATGCAAAGCAAAAGATGATAAAAATATTAGTGGTGGAATAATGGGAAACTTTGGGGTGATTAATCTATTCTGTAAGATTCTATAATGGTGGATATTGAGAACATTTTTCATCATTTAAAAAATTACACAACTACTTAAGATATATATCATAATATTAACCTTTTATTAGTGTGGCAATGGTAACAAATTTATCAGAGATATGCAAGATGTAAGTAACAGGAAACTATATGCAGGAAGACCTATGGGAACTTGGTAGTATATGCTATATTTTTCTGTAAAATGAAAACTACTCAACAAAGCATGTTATGAACAAGCCTCTCCTACTTAAAGATCACTATGGTGAGAAGGATAGATTGACAGCAAATCTCTTGTCTTTAATGTATTTCCTTTTCAGGTTTTAGTGGTCCTGTCTATCAAAGGTGAAACCAAATTCACTTCCAAGATTTTTACTTCTTGCCATAGTGGCACATGTCTGTAATCTCAGGGGCTTAAGGGTTGAGGAAAAAGATTCATAGTTATGAGGCTATCCTCATCTACTAGCAAGACCCTGAGCAACTTAGCAGAACCTGATCTCTAAAATAAAAGTAAAAAGAGCTGGGGATATTGCTCAGAGGTTAATGACCCTTGCAAAAAAAAAAATATATATATATACACATATATATATATATATACACATATATGTATATATATATACACATATACATACATATATATACATATACATATACATATATATATCAGCAAATAAAACATGTTATGAAGGAAACCAATATTTTAAATCCCCAAGGAACCTGAGAGACCCTTGCATCAAACAAGAGTGGCCACTTCTTTCTCTGTTCTAAAACAAGTGATTCCTTGGCTCATAAGAAAAACCTGACCCAATGGGAATTTTCTCCACCTATGCTTGAAAAGAAAATGCTCTGAGATGTTTTCTTAAATATTCTTCTTCACTTAAAGCATAGTATAAAAGATGGGAATATTGTGCTCTTGTTTACCTGACAAAGCTTGAATGTAAATTCAGCAAGAACATTGATTTACAGAGATGTAGTGGTACACACTCAGGGAAAAATAAAGTGGGGCTGATATTATGATGAGACACAGAGTTTATGATTTGTAAAGTATATAGCAAGTCATGGTTGGCAGGAAAGTCTTTTTATGTAGTTTGAAGTAAGGAGGGAAGGAGGGATGTCTGGCTAAAATACATTGAGTTTACCCACCACAGCTCATGGATGAGCTATAATGGACACAAAATGGAGAAATTATCTCCCAGCTCTGGCATGGGACATTTACATTCCATGCAGTGCTGTCTTGAATAATGAGGACATATCCACTTAAAATTCAACCCTTAAACAAAGAGGTTAATGCTTTATGTTTTGAATATAACTCTTGCTGCTCTGTCATTACAACTTATATTTTAAATGGACATGTTTCTGTACCTTTTTTCCTCCCTGCTCCTTAATATCTCTTCCTTCCTAATCTCAGGAAAAAGAAGAATAATTTTCTTCCCCATCCTAGGAAAAGCTCTTTGTTTTGAGCACACATCCACCATAATAACAAAGTAATCCAGACAGTGGGGACAGTACCAGAAGATCTCAGACATTATTGTCTCACAAATTAAAGAGTGAATTACAACTGCAGACAGAGAACACATTGAATGTAGGCTCTTAGTCATTTCTTTAAAAGTCCTCTGTTCCTGTCAATTTGTAGAACTACAGACTTTGGGACACAAGTCCCCATTGCTTTTCCTTTTCTAGCAAAGCAGTAAAACTTTTATTTCCTTTTTCTCCAAACCATGTCTTCATTATTGGATTGGCGTCAGGGACAAAGATTGAGTTTTCAGACACAAGAGGGATTACTGGAGACCACTAACAGGGAGGACAAGTTGGGGATCCAGAATTTCTAAGCAAGAAATTAATCCCTTGATAAAAATGAAGAATGGCCTGATGAGGAAGAAGTCCCCTTGAACCTGCCTGGAAATCCATGGGAAATCATTCCAATATTCCTGAATTCCTTCCTTTGTCATTCCTTTCTCTCTGCTTCTTTCCTACCATGCTCACATATTCCCTACTTCTTTCCTATGTAGCACAAGATGTCCCAGGTCTCTCTCCATATTTTATTCTCTCAACGAAGGTATTTATGTATTTTGGTACCAAGTAATGAACCGAGGGATGTTTAATCACTGAGTCACATTCCAAGCCCTTTTTATATTTTATTTGGAGACAGGGTCTCCCTGAGTTACTTAGGGCTTTCTAAGTTCCTGAGGTTGACTTTGAACTGATATTCTTCTAACTAAATCTCCCAAATTACTAGGATGATGGACTCAATTGAGGCAATTAGAATACAAGTTTCAATGAGATGCAAATTTACTGCTCCTTTTCTTTTGACACAGGAGTTCCAATAATAGTGGATGAGTAGGTTGTAAATTCCCTCTTTTCAAATGAATTCTATCAGCAGAAACTAACATGGATTCAACCCCAAATCCTAATGCTTTCAATCAAGTCATAAGCACAACAAAGAAAAGAAAAACGGACAGGGCCAAGGGTTGCTGTCTTTTGTCTTCACATGTTAGTTTTCCAGTTGACATTGTGATTCACATGGAAAGTGCTCAGGTGTGGAAGTCTGCTGCATTACCAGAGTCTGGGTGTGTGTCCAAAATGTCTCAAAATTGCCAAGGACCAGTGCAGCTGTCATTTTGAGTTTCCTGCCACTGCAGCCTGTGCACATTGCCTAGTTGAATAAGTTGCTGAGGAAATATCCACACTAGCATACTCCTGAGAGAGAGGAAACCTTTGAACTAATGATATTTGAATGATGTGAAACAACATGTACTCATAAGAAATGCAGGTGACTTGAGAAGCACTGCTCCCTTTGAGTGCAGCTCCCTGCTGAAAGGTGGCACTGGTAATTACTTGCATATGAAACTGGAACTTCTTCAACAGGTTTGATTCCATTGATTAATGAGGGGAAAAATAAGCTGAGAGAATGGAAATTTGGCATACTCAGAAGTGTTTTGTCTTGTTATTTTCTTTTTCCCATCCCTCAGTGCTGGGGACTGGAACTCTGCACTTTCTCCTTGTAAAGCAAGCTCATTACGGTTTGGGCTATATCATCAGCACAGGAACAGATATTTTAAGGTAAATGACTTGATCCCCTCAGTTTCTGTGTATGTGATTTATGGAGAGAAACAACACTAGACAGTCAATCAATCACTAAGGAATTCTTAATTCTCCTTTTCACAACAATCTTGCAAGTAACATTTTTGCATGTCAAGACCAAAAGTCTAGGGATGTGTCCTGAGAGAAAAAATTATCCCATCTTTAATCAAAGAGGAAACTGTTTGTAGCTGATCCCTGAGCAGAAAATTACATAAGTGATACAGCAAAAAAAAGGGCACGAGGACAGGCAGGCCAATGTGGGTATTAGATTATGCTGAGGTAGGTAGTATAAAAGGAGATTTGGGGAAACATTCACCATTGCATCCCTAGCCATTACATTCACAATCTACTGACAACTACCTATATCTTTTTTTTTTCTTGATTTTCCTTTGAACATTGTACTTTGGAAAATTCTAAACAGCCGAGTGCTGTGCAAAATGCACAAGCCAGTGCTGTTTCTGGATTTTGCCTATCATCTCAGGTAGGGGTGAGGAAAAGGAAGGTGTTTCTCCTGGCAAAGGACAGTTTTGATCAATGAGGAAATGCCTCATCAACTTAGCTAGATGGTGTCAGGAAATATAAACAGACAAAGGCAAGTGGTGATGGCTCTCAGGATCGGGGTTCCCATTACCAATATTTGCTGGCATAAGGGAAACATTCCTCATTCAATTTCATGTTTCCACTCGGTATGTTTGCAGGTTTTACTCTCAAGATTTATTACAGTGAGATAAGGACTAAAATTCCTATCCCTGATCTCTCAATGATCCAGTTGCATTCAATTCCACTCAGGACAATGACTTGCTTGGTTACCAGTGCTTCTGAGATGTGAGAGCAAAAATGGGAGATCTCCTGTAATCCCAGAGGAAGGGGCAGGCATCAGGCAGGTTGGGAGTGAATGGCTCTGGGATTCCAGACTCTGCTTGAAGAACACACTTGTTTTCTCTCCCCAGAGGGTTTTTCTGATCTTGAGCAATATGGAGTTTGAGGAGTGGCTCCTCTGAATGGCTCCTGCACTGCAGACACCATCTGAGGACACAGAGGAAAGGCCTGACAGCACATGGCTTAACGGTTTCCATGGCAACCAGAATGCTATCACTCCTGGTCGCGTCAGACCAAGATTGAAAACAAACACCAGCTCAGTTTTGATGATCAGAGGAAAGACAAAGGGAATGAGTTCCAGGGACCTGGGGTTTTCAAAAATGTGATTCTAAACTCGTTAGCCAGGAGAGGATGAACTAAGCCATCTGCAGGTTCCAGCCCCAAGGTTGGTAGATCGCTCCACCTCCAGGCAGGACAAGGAACCCCCTGAAGCCTGAGAGCTCACACTAAAGTCCAGTTTTGCTAGGTGATGCTGTTCTCCTTTGGCTGCACTGGGCATCATGACAGCAGGCAATTATCCCCCACCAGATCCAGTGGCCAGTTTGGGCAGAGGTGTGCTTCCTTGCACGTGGATCACCAAGTTGAGCACTTGCTCCAGCGGTATTTCCTCCATACCTGCTGCTCCAGGACTAGGCACACCTGGAATATCCTAGTCAGGAAACTAGCCTAGAGCCCTAGCAAACACAATAAATGATGGCTCATGAGAGCTCAGTGCAGTGGGGCATGCAGTGAGCATGGTGGCCGTGGTGATCTTTGAATTCATACACTTCACACCCATTTTGGTGAATTACCCCTCCTTTCCAAGCTAGTTCAGAAGGATAGAGGTGGAACCTGGGAAGTGGGTCTTCCAAGTGAAGGTGGGTAGCTCCTCTGATGGCTAATGTGGAGAGAAGGGAGCCATTCACTCAACATGTTGGACAGAGGCCAAGGCAGTGCTGACATGCAAGGAGAAATGTTCTGGGCTCCTTCCACCTGCAAGACCACACCTGTTTGACTGCTGCCTTACATCTAGACTGCACTGAGAAATTTTCCTGCTGGTAATTTCCATGGTCACCTCAACTCACCTTGACATGCAGAAATATCTGTCCTAACTGTGTTCCCACAAGTGTTCATTATCTTGACCAGACTAGTGCCTGTCTGGCACAGAGCCCTGTGGGATACTACCATGAGTCCTCTTACCATCCCCAGGTGGATGAGGACTACAAGTCAATGGATGATATAAGAGCCTGCTGGTGGCATGATGAGCATCACAGGGCATAACACCTGATTTGAACATGCACCATGCTGAAAGGGCAATGGTTTAAAGATTCCAAGATGAATACTCAAAGAGGGAGAGCAAGGACATTTGGGTATCATGGAAATCTGAAGTGTGTTGGTACCAAAAGCCTACTTCCATGAAGAGATACTCTAAATAAATTGAGACACCTCATACCCGATCTTGTGGGTTGCTCCTTGTTTCCTAGAAAATTCAGCAAGGAGACAGCTGAACTGGAAAATGAGCCTTCTAGGTGAAGGGGGGGTGCCTCTTCTGATGGCTAATATGGAGACGTGGTAGTCATTCACTCAGCATGTTGGATGGAGAACAGGATGGTGCTGACATGCAAAGAGAGATGTTCTGGGCTCACTCCACCTGCAAGGCCACACCTCTTTGGCTGCTGCCTTACAAGTGGTCTGCACTCAGAAATTTACCTGCTGGGAATTTCCAGGGTCACCTCAATTCACCTTGACATGTAGAAATGCCTGTTCTATCTGTGTTCACACAAGTGTTCTTTGTCTTGACCAGACTAGTGCCTGTCTGCCACAGAACCCTGTGGGATATTGCCATGAATCCTCTTACCAGCTTCAGAAGGATGCCAATTACAAGACAATGGATGATACTGTTAGACTCCAATATCGACCAATTCCCAGAAAGTCAAAGTGCACACATGGTAATCCAAGTCACACAGAAGTTTTATTTAAACAAGCTCCAGCCTGGACCATGACCAGCCCCTCAGACCACTACAATGGCTGAGTGGGGAGAAGCCCAGAGGGGTGAGAAAGCACTCTATTTTAGAGAAATTCAAGCATTCACACACAAAGACCTCTACATTATTGGTTAGCATTTGAACAGCTAAACATTCATCCTCTTTGGTTGGGTCCCTCAAATCTATTTGATTCTCATTGGGTCCTGCCAGAACTGAGTGGTCCTGTAGGAAGAAAGGAGAAGGGAAGGGGTGAACTATGCAGGAGATGAGATTGAGCTAGACCCCCATGTCAATGATAGATAAGTTTTCTGGGCAGCTGGATATTCCTCAGGCAGATATCTCTTAATAGCCTTGACAAGCACGGGGCCCAGCACATCCTGTTTGTCCTGTATTGGCTCTTGAAGGTGCTGCCCCAACTGAAAGCATCCTGGTGATTAAGATAGTTTCTCATTCCTTAGTGTTTGCATGCCCCTTCCTGGAAGAGGGTTTTACTGGACAGTTCAGGAATTGGCTGGTTTACACAAGATGGCTGCACAGATGTCACCCTGTTCTCAACAAATCCAAGATGAATACTCAAAGAGGGAAAGCAAGGACATTTGAGGGGCAAGGAAATCATAAGTGTGTTTGAGCTGAGAACATACTTCAGTGAAGAGACACTCTAAATCTAGTCAGCCTTCATGGTCCACCCACAAATTCCATGACACTTCTTCAACTTCAACATACTCTATGAATAGATGAAGTAGTAGTTGCTAGTTCATTCTGTAAGCAACCATCATTACGGACCTTAATTCACCTTGCAAGTACCACAATGCCCTTGCAAATTCGTGGATCTTCCTTGTTGCTCTCAAGGGACAGCTGATTATACATATGCTGATTCATATTTTTTTTTTTTTGGCATAAGGACCATGAGGAAAGACTTTCCTTACAACAATACCCTTACATGCATGAACTACAATTTAAATGAGTTGAATTTGGAATATGGAGAACTGAACCCACCTCACAAAATACAGACTGCACCACAATATCAGAAATATAAACAAAAACAGCTCTGCTAAAAGGCAAACATGAAGACCTAACATGGGCAAAACCTGGATATCAAAACAGGAGTGGTTCAAGAATATCAGAATATGAGATAGGACTTCCTGAGCATAAAAAGTGTACCACAGACATTTGGAAATTCTCAAATCATTTTATTTCTTGACTTGCTCCTACCCACCACCAACCTGCCACTTGCCTAAAGCATCTGTAACCTTCTTTTGGTGTGAGTTCTTACAAAGAAGGGCTCTATTGTCATCCCTTACCCTGCAAAGAGCAATCCATTAATTCCCAGATAAGTGTAAACATGAGAACAATATATGCTTTACCACTTCTACAGTGAATCTTTTGAGGACATTCTTCAAAATCAACAAGAGTCTATACAAGTGTGCTGTTCCTTTTGACACTGGAACTCCAATGATATTGCGAGAGTAGGTCGTAAATTCCACCTTTTCAAGTGAATTCTATCGGCAGAAACTAACATGGATTCAAACCCAAATTCTACCATTTTTCATCAATTCATAAGCAAGACAATGCAAAGAAAAACTGACTAGGAATCTCACAACCAAGGGTGGCTGCTTTTGTCTCCACATGTTGACTTTCCAGTTGACATTGTGGTTCACATGGTAAGAGCTCAGGTGTGGGAGGACCCTGCATTTGTAGAGTATGGAAGTGTGCTTAAGAAGCCTCAAAAATGCCAGAGACCAGTGCAGTTGTCATTTTGAATTTCCTGCCACTGCAGCCTTGTGCACACTGCCTAGTTGAATAAGTTGCTGAAGAAATATCCACACTAGGATACTCCTGAGAGAGATGTTACCTATTAACTAATGAGATTGGAAAGATGTGAAAGAACACATACTCTTAAGAAATGCAGGTGACTCGGGAAGCACTGCTCCCTTTGAGTGCAGTTCCCAGCTGAAAATGTGGCAATGGCAATAGCTTGCATGTGAAACTGGAACTTCTTCAACAGTGCTGATTTAGAAGAAAATGTTGAGATGATGGATGTTTGGCTTCCTCTGAAGTGTTTAGTCTTTTTTTTTTTTTTCCTATTTTCAATACCACAGTGCTGAGGATTTGAACACCGGTTTTCCGGCCGTGAGGCAAGCCAACTATGGGATGGGCTACATCATCAGCACATGAAAACCTCCTGTAAGATACAATATATCATGCCATCAGATTCTCTGTCTGTGAAGTTCTATGCAGAGAAGCAACCCTAGACAAAGCCAATCAATGACCAAGGAATTCTTAATTATCCTTTTTGCAAAAATCTGGCAAATAATCATTTTTGCGTGTCAAGACACACAGTCAAGAGATGTGTCCAGAGGGAAAGAATTATCCCATCTTTACTTAAGGAGAAAACCATTTGTAGTTGATCCCTGAGCAGAAAATTATATCACTGATACATGGAGAACAGGGAAAGAGGAGAAGCAGGGCTATGTGGGTATTAGAATATGCTCAGGTTGTTAGTATTAAAGGAGATTTTGGGGATCATTTGCCATTGCATCCCCAGCCATTACATTCACAATCTACTGACAACTTCCTAGATCATTTTTTTTTAATTTTCCTTTTAGCATTTTATTTTTGAAAATTGTAACCAGGAGAGTACTGTGCACAATGCACAAGCCAGTGCTGGTTCTGAATCTTGCCTATTATCAGGTAGGAGTGAGTAAGATGAAGGTGTTTCTCCTGGGAAAGGCCAGTTTCCTTCAATGAGAGAATGCCTTATCAACTTAGCCAGATAATGTCAGGATTATAAAGGCAAAGGCAAGTGGTAATGGCTCTCAGGATCAGGGTTCCCAGGACTCATATTTGCTGGCAGAAAGGAAACATTCCTCATCCAATTTCAATCTTCCTCTCGCTATGTTTGTAGCTTTTACTCTCAAGATTTGTTCCAGTGAGATAAGGGCTGAAATTCATACCCCTGATCTCTCAATGATTCAGTTGCATTCAGTTACACTCAGAACAACACCTCACTTAGTTACCAGTGCTCCTGTCACATAAGAACCAAAATGTGAGAGCTCCTCTATCCAGGTGGATGGGGCAGGCACCAGGCAGGTCAGGAGTGAATGGCTCGGGGATTCCAGGCTCCGGTTGGAAAACAGTTGGTTTCTCCCCCAGAGGGTTTTTCTCAGCCTTGAGCAACATGGAGTTGGAAAAGTGGCTCCCGTGACCAGGCTCCCGCTCCACAGATTCTGTCTGAGGTCACAGAAGAAAGCCCTAACAGCATGATGGTGTCACCTATCTATTGGCAACCAGAGAAGATTTCGTTCCTAGCCAATTCAGACCAAAAGTGAAAACAAGCACCAACTCGGTTGTGAAGGTCAGAGGAAAGAAGAAGGGAGCGAGTGTCAGGGACCTGAGGTTTTCCAAATTGTGATTCTAACCTCTTTGGCCAGGAGAGAACAGACCCATGGTCCATGGATACCTCCATGAACAGGCAGGACAAAGAACTCCTCTGAAGCCTGAGAGCTCACACTAAACATCAGGTCCGCTAGGTGTTGCTGCACTTGTTTGGCTGCACTAGGCATCATGAAAGCAGGCAGTTATCCCACATCAGGCCTGGTTGGTTGGAGATGTGCTTGGGGACACGTGGATCACCAAGCTGAGAACTGGCTCCAGAGCTATTTCCTTCTGAATCCACTCCTCCAAGACCTGGCACACCCAGAATATCCTAGATATGAAACTAGTCTAGGGCCCAAGCAACCACATCAAATCATGACTGGGGACAGCTACTGGAGTTGAGCATGCAGTGAGCATAGTGGGTTAAGTGATATTTGAATTGGGACACTTCACACCCTATCTTGTGGGTTGTTCCTGTTTTCTGAGAAAGTTTAGCCAGGTGACAGCTGGAACCTGGGAAGTGGGTCTTCTAGGTGAAGGTGCATGCATTTTCTGAATGCTTATATGGAGTCATGGAAGTCATTAACTCAGGATGTAGGATGGAGGACAGGATGGTGCTGAAATGACAGGAGAGATATTCTGTGCTCACTAAACCTGCAAGACCACATCACCTTGGCTGTGGCCTTACAACTAAGCTGCACTTTGAAATTTACTTGCTGGGAATTCCAGGACTAACTAAACTCACCTCGAGATGCAGCAATGTCTGCCCTGTGTTCACACATGAGTTCTTTCTCTTGAACAATCTAGTGCAAACCTGGCACAAGGTCCCATGGAAAATCCCCACCAGTCCTCTTAGTCGCCCCAGGAAGAAGCCAGCTATAAGATGGTGGATGACATAAGACCCTGCTGATGACATGAGGAACAAAGAATCCCATGGCATAACTCCAGATTGGAACATGCACCGTGCTGAAAGGGCTATGATGAAAAGCTTCCAAGATGAATATTCAAAGAGGGAGAGCAAGCACATTTTGTTGTCACCGAATGCAGAAGGCTGTTGGTGATGAAAGCCTATGTCAATGAAGAGACATTCTAAAACTTTTCAGCCATCATCATCTACCATAAAATTCCACGACATGTCTTCAGGTTCAACATACTCTACAAATACAGGAAGTAGTACTTGCCAGTTCATTCTGTAACCAACCATCATTACAGACCCTAATTCCCCTTGCAAGGACCTCAAAGCCCTTGCAAACTCACAGCTCTTTCTATTGCTCTCAAGGGAGAGCTGATTATACATATGCTGATTCATAGTTTTTCTGGCACAAAAAGCAGCAGAAAAGGCTTTCTTTAAAACACAACACTTACACCCAGGAAGTACAATTCAAACGAGTTGAATTTGGAATATGCAGCACTGAACCCAGCTCTCAAAATAAAGACTGCACCACAATATCACAAATATAAACAGAAATAGCTCTGCTAAAAGGCGAAAGTGAAGACCTAAACTGAATATCAAAACAGGAGTGGTACAAAAATATCCAAATGTGGAATTGGACTTTCTGAGCATGGAATTGTACCAAAGGCATTTGCAAATTGTCAATTGCTTTTTATTTCTTGACTTTCTTCTACCCTCCACCAACCTGCAAAATGCCTAATGTCTCTGGTTTCCTCCTTTTGGTGTGAGTTCTTGCAATGAATGGATTTTTTCTTCACTTAACCTACAAAGCACAATCTAAAAATTCCCAGATCCATGGTAAACATGAGAACAACATATGCTTCTCCCCCTTCCACAATGCATCTTTTGAGGAAATCCATCAAAATTAACTAGATTCACTATGAGTGCTACATTCTTTTTGACTCTAGGACTCCAAATATAGTGGGAGAGTAGGAGGTAAATTCCCCCTTTATTCTGAATGCTATCAGCATAAACTAAAAAGCATTCAGCCCCAAATCCTACCATTTTTCCTTAAGCCATAAGCAAGCCAATACAAAATAAAACTGACTAGGAAATCAGAGCCAGGGATGGCTGTCTTTTGGCTTCACATATTTGTTCTACAGTTGTCCTTGTGGTTCCCATGCAAAGTGCTCTGATGTGGAAGTCCACTTCATTGGAAGTCTGGGAGTTTGTCTAAATAGCCTCAAAATTGGGAAGGGCAAGTAAGGTGTCATTTTTAATTTCATGCCACTGCAACCCAGTTCACATTGCCTATCAAAAGTATTTGCTGGAAAAAAGATGGTCTTAGCATACTCATGAGTGAGATGTAACATCTGAACTAATGAGAGTTGAAAATGTGAAAAACCACATACACTTAAACAATGACTGGTGATGCACTGCTCCCTTTGAGTGCAGCTCCTGGCTGAATGGAATCAATGGAAATTGCTTGCAGGTGAAATTGGTAGTTCTTGAACAGTGTTGATTCCGTTGAACAAGAGAGGAGAAAAAGAAAAAAGTTGAGAGGATAGAAGGTTTACACAATCAGAAGTGCTTTTTCTTAATTTATTAAAATCCCTTGGTGCTGGGGTTTGTACCCTTGCCTTTCCTCTTCCAACACCAGCACCCTACAGGATGGGCTATATCATCAGCACTGAAACAGCACCTTTAAGGTACGAGATTTGATCCCCTCAGTTTCTTTGTGAAGTTCTACGTAGAGAAGCAAACCTAGACAAAGCCAATCAATGAAAAAGGAATTCCTAATTCTCCTTTTAGAAACAATCTTGCAAATCCTTTTTTGCATCTCAGAACCCACAGTCTAGCAGTGAGTCCTGAGGGATAAAAAATCCTGTCTTTACTTACGGAGGAAAACGGTTGTAGCTGATGCCCAAGCAGAAAATTATATCAGTGATCCATGGAGGAAAAGGTACCAGGAGAGGAAGGACTATGTGGCTATGATAATATACTCAGGTTGTTAGTATGAAAGGAGATTTTGTGGATCATTCACCATTGCATCCCCAGCCATTTCATTCACAATCTACTGACACCTTACTTAATTTTTTTTTTTTTTAATTTTCCTTTTGACATTTTAGTAAGGAAAATTCTTACCAGGAGAGTGCAATCCAAAATGCACAAGCCAGTGCTGGTTCTGGATCTTGCCTATCATCTTAGGTAGGGGTGAGGTAGAGAAAGTTGTTTCTTCTGGGAAAGGCCACTTTCCTTCAATGAGGGAATGCCTCATCAACTTAGCCAGATGATGTCAGGAGATATAAACAGACAAAGGCAAGTGGTGATGGCTCTCAGGGTCTGGTTTCCCAAGACCTATATTTGCTGGCAGAAAGGAAACATTACTCATCTAATTTCAATCTTCCTCTCAGTGTATTTGTAGCTTTTACTCTCAAGATTTTTTACAGTGATATAAGTGCTGAAATTCATATCCCTGATCTCTCAATGATTCAGGTGCATTCAGTTACACTCAGGAAAGCACCTCACTTGTTTACCACTGCTCCTGTGACATGAGAGCAAATTAGGGGGAGCTTCTCTATCCAGCTGGAAGGGGCAGGCATCCGGCAGGTCGGGTGCAAATGGCTCAGGGATTGCAGACTCCGGTAGGCAGTTGGTTTCTCTCCCCATATGTTTTTTCCAAACCTTGAGCAACACGGAGTTTGAGGAGTGGCTCCTGTGTCCTGGCTCCCACACCACAGAGTCCACCTGAGATAATAGAGGAAATGCCTGACACCCGGATAACATCATGGTTCCCATGCCAATCAGAGAAACTTCCACTCCTGGCAGCTTCGGACCAAGAGTGAAAACAAGAAACAGCTCAGTTTTGATGGTCAGAGGAAACAGACGTGAGTGAGTGCTAGGGAGCTGAGGTTTTCCAAAATGTGATTCTAACCACTTCAGCCAGGAGAGCACAACCCTGTGGTCTGTTGATCCCTCCAGGAACAGGTAGGACCAGGAAATCCTCTCAAGCCTGAAAACTCACACTAAACTTCAGGCCCACTAGGTATCACTGCACTCATTTGGCCTCACTGGGCATCATGACAGCAGACAATTATCCCATACCAGTTCCAGTGGCATGGGTGGGTGGAGGAGTGCTTGGGGACACATGGATGACAGAGTTGAGCACCAACTATTTGAGTTGGTGCTCAACTAGTTGAGCACTAAGCTAATTTCTTCCAAACTCGCTGCTCCAGGACTGGGCACACTCAGAATATCCTAGTCAGGAAACAATCCTAAGGCCATAGCAAACCAAATCAAATCATGGCTGGTGAGAACTCCTGGCATTTGAGTATGCAGTGAGTATAGTGGATTAAGTGATCTTTGAATTGGATCACTTCACACCCAATCTTGCAGGTTGGTCCTATTTACCTACAGAGTTCAGCCAGGTGACAGATGGAACCTGGGAAGTGGGTCTTCTAGGTGAAGGTGGATGCATCTTCTGAAGGATTATATGGAGTTGTGGGAGTCATTCACTTAGGATGTTGGACAGAAGATATGATAGTGCCAACATGCCAGGAGAGATATTCTGTGCTCACTACACCTGAAAAACCAACCTTCTTTGCTCTGGTCTTACAACTAATCTGTGCTCAGAAATTTATCTGCTGGGAAATTCCAAGGCCACTTCAACTCACCTTGAAATGCAGAAATATCTGGCCTATATGTGTTCACACGTGATTTCTTTCTCTTGACCAGAATAGTGCCAACCTGGCAAAAAGTCCTGTGGAAAATTCCCACCAGTCCTCTTAGTAGCCCCAGGCACATGCCAAATACAAGCCAACACACTATTTAAAAGCCTGATGATGGCATGAGGAACAAAGCATCACATGGCATAACTCCAGAATGGAACATGCACTGTGTCATCTTCTTTGATCTTTTTTTAAAAATTTTTTTGGCATTTTACTTTGAAAAATTCTAAACAAGATTGTGCTGTGCAAAATGCTCAGACACCACTGGTTTTGGACCTTGCCTATCATCTCAGGTAGGAGTGACATACAGGAAGATGTTTCCCCTGGGAAAGGCCAGTTTCCTTCAATGAGGGAATGACTCATCAACTTCGCTAGATGATGTCAGGAAATATGAACAGGCAAAGGCAAATGGTGATGGCTCTCGGGGTCTGGATTCCCAGGACCCATATTTGCAGGTAAAAAGGAAACATTTCTTATCCAAGTTCAATCTTCCTCTTGGTATGTTTGTAGGTTTTACTCTCAAGATTTGTTACAGTGAGAAAAGGGCTGAAATTCATATATCTGATCTCTCAATGATTCTGTTGCATTCATTTACACTCAGGACAATGCCTCACTTGGTTACCAGTGCTCCTGTGACATGAGAGCAAAAATGGGAGGACTCCTCTGTACAGGTGGAAGGGGCTGGCATTGAGGTGATTGTGTGTAAAAAGCTCGGGGATTACAGGCTCCGGTAGGCGTCAGTTGGTTTCTCTCCCCAGAGGGTATCTCTGAGCCTTGAGCAACATGGAGTTTGAGGAGTGGCTTTTGTGACCTGGCTCCTGCACCACAGATTCTGCCTGAGGTCACAGAGGAAAGGCCTGACAGCACGATGGCATCACTGTTTCTATGGCAACCAGAGAAGCTTCCACTCTGAGCCACTTCAGACCAAAAGTGAAAACAAGCACCAGCTCAGTTGTGATGGTCAGAGGAAAGAAGAAGTGAGTGAATGTCAGGGAACTGAAGTTTGCCAAAATGTGATTCTAACCACTTTGGCCAGGAGAGCACAGTCCCTTACCTCCTGGATCCCTCCAGGACAAAGTAGGACAAGAACTCCTCTGAAGCACGACAGCTCACACTAAACTTCAGGTCCGCTAGATGTTGCTGCACTCATTTGGCCTCACCAGGCATCATGACACTGACTAGGAAATCAGCCAGGAGCGGCTGTCTTTTGTCTACTCCTGTTGGTTTTCCAGTTGACTTTGTGGTTCACATGCAAAGTGCTCCTGTGTTGAAGTCTCCTTCATTGGAAGTCTGGGAGAGTGTCCAAAATTGCCTCAGAATTGGCAAGGGACAGTTAGGTGTCATTTTGAATTTCATGACACTGCAAGCCAGTGCACATTGCCTATTAGGAGAATTTCCTGAACAGAGATGTTCATAGCATACTCATGAGTGAGATGTAACATCTGAACTAATGAGAGTTGAAAGATGTGAAGAAAGAGGTACTCTTAAGCAATGCAGGTGACTAGGGATGCACTGCTCCCTTTGAGTACAGCTCCCGGTTGAAAGGAATCAATGGAAATTACTTGCAGGTGAAAATGGTAGTTGTTGAACAGTGTTGATTGCGTTGAATAAGAGAGGAGAAAAAGAAAAAGGTTGGGAGGATAGAAGGTTCACACTCTCAGAAGTGTTTTTTCTTAATTTCTTCCAATTCCTTGGTGAGAGGGATTTGAAACCCTGCCTTTCAACTTCCAAAGCCAGCACCCTATGGGATGGGCTATTTTGTCAACCCAGGAGGAGTTCCTTTAAATAATATCACTTGATATCCTCAGGTTCTGTGTCTGGAAAGTTTTATACAGAGAAGCAATGCTAGACAAAGCCAATCAATGACTAAGGAATTCTTAATTCTCCTTTTCAAAGCAATCTTTCAAATAACTTTTATTCATCTCAAGAACCACATTCTAGGGATGTATCATTAGAGAAAAATTGTCCTGTTTTTACTTAAAGAGGAAACCGGTAGTAGCTGATGCCTGAGATGGAAATTATATCAGTGATCCATGGAGGACGGGACAAGAAAAGAGGCAGGATTGTGTGACTTTGAGAATATGCTCAGGTTGTTAGTATGAAAGGAGATTTTGGAGATCATTCACCATTGCATCCCCAGGCATTTCATTCACAATCTCCTGACAACTTACTTGATCTTTTTTTTACTTATACTTTGGACATTTTACTTTGTAAAATTCTAACCAGCAGGGTGCTATGCAAAATGCACAATCCAGTGCTGGTTCTGGATCTTGCCTATTTTCTCAGGTAGGGGTGAGTTAGAGGAAGGTGTTTCTCTTGGGAAAAGCTAGTTTCCTTCAATGTGGGAAAGTCTCATCAAATTAGCCAGATGATGTCAGCAAATATAAACATGCAAAGGCAAGTGGTGATGGCTCTTGTGGTCTGGGTTCCCAGGACCCATATATGCTGGTAGAAAGAAAACACTTCTCTTCCAATCAATCATCCTCTCAGTATGTTTGTGGCTTTTACTCTCGAGATTTCTTACACTGAAAGAAGAGCTGAAATTCATATCCCTAATATCTCAATGATTCAGTTGCATTCAGTTACACTCAGGTTAATGCCTCACTTGGTTACCAGTGCTCCTGTGACATGAGAGCAAAAATGTGAGAGCTCCTTTATCGGTGGAAGGGGCAGGCATTGGGTAGGTTGGTTGTGAATGTCTCGGGAATTCCAGGATCCACCTGGAGAAGAGTTGGTTTCTCTCCCTAGAGGGTATTTCTGAGCCTTGAGCAACATGGAGTTTGAGGAGTGGCTTCCGTGATTTGGTGCCCTCAGCCCGAATTCCACCAGGGGTCACAGATGAAAGGACTGACAGCATGATGGCATCATAGTTTCCATGACAACCAGAGAACATTTTACCCCTAGCCTCTTCAGACCAAGAGTGCAAACAAGCACCAGCTCAGTTGTGATGGTCAGAAGAAAGAAGAAGCAAGCAAGTGCCAAGGAACTAGGTTTTCCAAAATGTGATTCTAACCTCTTTGGCCAGGAGAGCACAGCCCCGTGGTCCATGGATCATACCGGGGCAAGGTTGGATAAGAACTCCTCTGAAGCATGACAGCTCACACTAACCTTCAGGTCTGCTATGCGTTGTTGCACTTGTTTGGCCTCACTGGGCATCATGACAGTAGGCATTTATCCTGCATCAGTTCCAGTGGGCCTGATTGGGTGGAGGTGTTCTTGAAGACACATGTATTACCAAGCTGAGCACAGACTACAGTGCTATTTCCTTCCAAAGCCGTTGCTCCAGGACTGGGAACACCTGGAATGCCCTAGTCTGGAAAATAGCCTAGGGCCCTTGCAACCACACGGAATCATGGATGGTGAGAGCTCATCGCAGTTGAGCATGCAGTGAGCATGGTGGATTAAGTGATCTTTAATTGGGACACTCCACACACAATCTTGTGGGTTGCTCTTTTTTTCCTAGAAAGTTCAACCAGGTGACAGCTGAAACTTGGAAAGTGGGCATTCTAGGTGAAGGCAGATGCATCTTAGAAGGCTTATATTGACTTATGGGAGTCATTCACTCATGATGTTGGACAGAAGATATGATGGTGCTGACATGCCAGGAGAGATATTCTGTGCTCACTATACCTGCAACCCTTTGGCTCTTTGGCTGTGGCCTTACAACTAAGCAGCACTCAGAAATTAACCTGATAAGAAATTCCAGGGCCACCTCAACACATCTGGAGATGCAGAAATGACTGTTCTCTCTGTGTTCACACATGAGTTCTTTACCTTGTCCAGACTAGTGCAGCCTGGCACAAGTTCCTGAGGAAAACTCTCAACAGTCCTCTTAGCAGCCCTAGGAGGATGCTGACTGCAAGCCAGTGGATGATACAAGAGCCTGCTGATGACATGAAGAACAAAACATCACAGGGCATAACTCCAGATTGGAACATGCACTGTGCTGAAAGGGCTATGATAAAAAGCTTCCAAGATGAATATTCAAAGAGGGAGAGCAAGGACATTTTGTTGGGACCAAATGCAGAAGGCTATTGGTGCTGAAAATCTACTTCAATGAAGAGACATTCTAAAACATTTCAGCCATCATCGTATACCTTCAAATTCCACGATATGTTTTCAGGTTCAACATACACTACAAATACAGGGAGTAGTACATGCCAGTTCATTCTGTAGGCAACCATCATTACAGACCCTAACTCCCCTTGCAAGGACCTCAAAGCCCTTGCAAAATCATGGCTTTCTTGTTGCTCTTACAGGCAGCTAATTATACATATGCTGAATCATAGTTTTTTTTCTGGCACAAGAACCAGCAGAAAAGGCTTTCTATATAACAGAGTACTTATGCCCATGAACTACAATTTAAACAAATTGAATTTGGAATATGCAGCACTGAACCCATCTCTCAAAATAAAGCCTGCACCACAATATCACAAATGTAAACAGAAACAGCTCTGCTAAAGGCAAAAGTGAAGACCAAAGCTGAATATCAAAATAGGAGTGGTTCAAGAATATCTGAAAGTGTGATTGGACTTACTGAGCAGAGAAGTTATACCACAGGCATTTGCAAATTGAAAAATGCTTTTTATTTCTTGACTTGCATCTAACCACCACCAATCTGCAACATGTACATTGTCTCTGGTTTCCTCCTTTCTGTGTGAGATCTTGCAATGAATGCTTTTTTCTTCCCTTCTGCTACAAAGCACAAACCAATAATTACCAGATCCATGTTAAACTTTAGAACAACATATACTTTTCCCAAATGTACAGTGCATCTCTGGAAGACATCCATCAAAATTTTCTTTTTTTTGTGGGGGGCAGTGCTGGGGATTGAACCCAGGGCCTTGTGCTTGCAAGGCAGGCACTCTACCAACTGAGTTATATCTCCAGCCCCATCCATCAAAATTAAGAAGAGTCTTTACAAGTGTTTTGTTCCTATTGACACTGAAGCTCCAATGATAGTGGGAGAGTAGGAGGTAAATTCCCTCTTTTCCTGAATGCTATTAGCACAAACTAACAAGGAATCAGACACAAATCCTACCATCTTTCATTAAGTCATAAGCAAGACAATACAAGATAAAACTGACTAGGAAATCAGGGCCAGGGCAGCTGTATTTTGTCTTCCCTTGTTGGTTTTCCATTTCACCTTGTGGTTCACATGCAAAGTGCTCTGGTGTGGCAGTACCCTTCATTGGCAGTCTGGGAGTGTGTCCAAGAAGCCTCGAAATTGGCAAGGGCCACTGAGGTGTCAGTTTGAATTTCTTGCCACTGCAAGATGGTGCACATTGCCTGTCAGGAGAATTTGCTGGAGAAAGATGGTCATAGCAAACTCAAGAGTGACATGTAATGTCTGAACTAAGGACAGTTGAAACATATGAAGAAATGCATACTCTTAAGCAATGCAGGTGACTGGGGATGCACTGCTCCCTTTGAGTGTAGCTCCTGGCTGAAATGAATCAATGGAAATTGCTTGCAGTTGAAACTGGAAGTTATTGAACAGCATTGATTCTGTTGAATAAGAGAGGAGAAAAAGTAAAGGTTGAGAGGACAGGAGGTTTACTTTTTATTAGTTTATCCAATTTAAATTGGACCCTTTTAAATTGTGTGATTAAAAGTATCTGGATCCATTTTTAGAATTTTAATTTTAGGAGAGCTCAATTTTGATACAGACAAAACATGACATCAGACAGCTCAACATACAAATAACACAGAATCAAAGGCCTTCTAACTTTATAGGTGTATTTCCATTGCAATGTAACAGATGTAATACAAAGATGATCTCCCACCCCTTCCATTGCACCACAACCTAACTTGCCAGTCTGAAATTGCTCTACCCGCCCCTTATGCTGTAGCAATTTCCGGCCTATGCTATAGTCATTTCCTGCTTCCCATATTACATCCTAGTGTGTCAGTCTGAACATCCCAGCTAGCTATTGGTTCATCAGTCAGCTTGCAAGTATTCTCCTCTGCTATTGGTCCCTTCCAACCCGGGAGATTCCAATAACTGAGAGAAGCCTCCATGCCATCTTTCTCTTCCATTCTTTCCAGCCCCAGAGCAGATGCTGTAGTTGTCCACATAATAAAGTCTCTTGTGTGAGGTCCTGTGTCTGTTGTGGATTTCTGGGTGCTGTATCTGGACCACAACTCAGACCGGGCATACAGAGCGCATGCTCCATGGGATTTAAGAGCTGGAGCCACTGTGGGTCCCGAGCTGAGCTGCATTTTTCCTTACAACAGATGCTCAAAAACTCTAGTTGAATAAAAAACACTAGAACTGATCAAAAAGTCATGAGCTCAAAAAAATATTCAATTAAAAAAAAAAACAAGAATTCTGGAGAAAATGATATGGCCAGTAATTACTTTAATAAAGTACCATAAAATTTACTTTTGCTTGAGTTCAGGTAAGACTCTTTTTACCTTTTTTTTTTTTTTTTTTTTTTTTTTTCAGGTGGATGGTTTGAGACCAGTCTCCTACTGAGCCTTCAGGCTTTCTCTATTTACATTTCAATGTAAACTTTGACTGAGATCTGGAAGGAGCTGAGCTTACAGGTTTTAGCAGAAACTTTGTGCCTAGGGCATTCTAGCCATTTCTATGAGAACAGGTTTGGATGTCAAAGAAAATTATGAGACCTTATTTTCCATTACTTTTGAGAATGAAGCTACTATGCTAATCTCCTCACTGAGATGCCATTGGCTCTTGAGCTGCCTATGACTGCCTATCCAGAATTTATTTTCCCCTTTGTGACAAACAGGTTAAATCTTGCTTCATAGGTAAGCTAAGGACAGGAGTTTGAAGTAAGGCCCCTTTTTGATATTCCTGGGGCAGAATATTGCTTTATGGTGGCTATTTTCCTGTAGTATTGAACCTTTTGATGGCATAATTAAGCTTTATTTTTTTGAGATCTTATAATTTCTATCAGCTAAAAAGTTTAGAAGTTCTGCAATGGCCTTTTGACATTCCTCCTGAGTGAGGCACATAAAGGATGTCATTCACACACTGGAGAACAATTACAGATGTTTTATCTCTGAACTTTGTTAAGTCCTTAGCTTAGGTTTGTTCAAACAGGTGAGAGTCATCTCTAAATCCTGAGGAAACACTGTCTGGGTTAGTTGAGATACATTATCTAGTTCCTCAAAGGTAAACATAAATTGCTATTCAGAGTCTAGCATATACAGAAAAAGCCATCTTTTAAATCTAACTTATTAAACCAAGCAGCAGCTGGAATTTCAGATAACAGAGTAAGAATTACAGGGTGGGGGGAAATTACTCCTTCATTATTCTAATGTTTTGGACTAGGCAGTTGCTTTTTAACTCCTAAAATTGGTGAATTGCATGGGCTATTTCAAGACATTAAATTTTGCTGTCATTTTGGATGATCTTTAATAAACCCTTTTTCTTGTCTTTATGCTCCCTTTTCTTTCTTTTTGATCTCTATTTAAAAAATGGAAGATGCAAGCTTCATCTAAGGATTGATCAGGGCTATGTGCCAATATTTTAATTTCCTCTAAATGTTTGGGGTTGACTGAATGATAAAATTATACTTTAAAAGTAGGTGACCCTCTATGGATTCATGATTCAGTGTGGTGTGTTTTCTTATTGCCTTCCTGAGTCTCTCCATGAAAATAGCAGGATTTTACTGAGGGCCTCATAATAGTTTTCTAGGCATCCTACTCATTAGAACCCCAGTTATTATGGTTTCTGGGAACTGCCTGTGCTCTAGATGGTTAATAGCATAATTTTACAGGTGAAGTCAAATACCTGGCATAAGTTTTGAAACATCTCAATACTTATTAGGATCCTCCAAAAACGTCCTTAAATTTATTTTTGTCTGTGTTAAGTTGTGAGGATCCCCTTGAACTTCCTCCCTTAGTAGGAAATTCCTCAAGTCTTTCTACTCTCATGGTAGAGATTATTGATGTCAAACATGGTAGACTAAAGGAATCTCTGGAGGGTTAAGGGACATCTATTCCTTCTTAGGCATATAATGCCCTTTGCTTGGAGGGTCTCATGGGAAGGGTTTTAAAATGCCTCCCTCTTGCAGTTCAAAGAGAACAAAGTGAGCATATTAAAGCACTGGAATAGTAATGGGGAGACTCTAGGTAGACTAGTTAAGTCTAACTATCTGAACAAAGGGAACCTGGGGATTTTCATAATTGTCCTATGTCTTTCTCTTGATCTTGCCATCTGAATTCTTAATGTCTGATTGGCGAGCAAAAGCGGAAACATCCAGGAGAGAGTGGATGTGGGAGGGTGTTGTATGGCCCATACAGAGGCAAAGGTAATTGGCACTTTCCCTCAGTGCTATTCGTCTACTGATCACCCTGGATAACCCTTAGGGCAGTCGAGAGGGTGAGTCTGGAGAAGGAACATTTGGGGTCTTCCCAAGAGTAGCTCGGGCCAGAGAACCCCACAGTTTTTCCCACCCTTCTTCTGCCTCCATGCATCCTGGGTAGGTCAGGACTAGGGACACTGTGTATTGGCGACAATTGTGCTCCGGGCCTGGACAGAAAAGTAGGAAATGCATTGGCAGATTCCAACATGCCTGGTCTGTACAGAGCAGGTGATTGGAACTTACCTAGAATGGTAACCTCTCACCCGAGTCTTGAAGGATGACAGTTGCACTAGTTGCATTTAAGTAGCTGACGGGTGCCCATTTTACCCTCCAAAAATAAAGAGACAGAAAGCTGCACCTCAAACAGTTGTGGGATGCATAGAGAGAGAAGCTTACCTACCTCGCTCCGTGTAGATCTCAGTGAAAGTTGGCCACTCTGCGAGGAGAGTGTGGTAAACTTACCCTTCTTTAGGTGGTCCACACCAAAGTTCCATTCTCTGGTGAGGACCTCTGAGAAGTGACTCAGGAGGAAAGTCTTAGGAGTTACCTGAGCCTGTCCCATAATAATGAGGAGAAAAAGACCAAGCAGACCAAAAAGAACAAGGGAGGCAATACACGCAGTAAAACAAATTTTCACAGGACTCTCCAACATTCACCAGACAAATACACCACTCTCACAGGTGCAATGCCCTTCTCATCCACACTACCGAAATCACATGAAGGATTCTTACCAGAAAGCCACCCAAAAGGCATCCATTGGGGATTTTGGCATGACTCCTGTTTTCAGGGGACATCTCCCATGACTTCCAACAGTGGAACCTCCAGGGTTGCTCGCACCCTTTCCTTCCATCAAATGATAATTCTCAACCAAACTCAAATGGGGACATGTGTCCCACCAAATGGGGTTGGTCAATCCTCCTTCTGTGAAATCTCCTTAGAAACCTCAGTACCATGGGCCATTTGTGTCTCCTGGGACAGAGTCAGATGATCCTATCCTGGATGAGCCCCCAAATATTGGGGTTCAATATTGACTGATCCCCAGAGAGTCAAAGTGCACACACAATAATGCAAGACACACAACGAGGTTTTATTGCAAGCTCGAGCTTGGACTGCAACCAGCCTCACAGACCACTACAATGGCTGAGTGCAGAGCAGCCCTGAGGGGTGAGAAAGCTCTCTATTTAAGAGAATTTCAAGCATTCACACACAAAGACCTGTACATTATTGGTTCATATTTGAACAGCTAAACATTCGTCCTCTTTGGTTGGGTCCCGACAATCTATTTGATTCTCATTTCGTCCCACCAGAACTGAACAATTCTGGAGGAAGAAGGGAGGAGGGGAGGGGTGAACTATGCAGGAGATGAGTCAGGGCTATGCCCCCTTGTCCTTGATAGATAAGGTTCCCTGGCAGTCACCCATTTCTCGGACAGATATCTCTTAAGAGCATTGATAAACACTGTAAATAAACAGTATGTCCTGTTTGTCCTGTATTGGCTCTTGAGTGTACCACCTACACACCCTTTCCTGGGGGGTTTTACAGGCCAGTTTCTGAAATGGCTTGTTCATACAACATGGCTGCACAGATGTCACCTTGTTTTCAACAATAGCATACTCATGAGTGAGATGTAACTTCTGAACTAATGAGAGATGAAAGATGTGAAGAAGAAAGTACTCTTAAGCAATGCAGGTGACTAGTGATGCACTGCTTCCTTTTAGTGCATCTCCCAGCTGAAAGGAATCCATGGAAATTGCTTGCAGGTGGAACTGGTAGTTGTTGAACAGTGTTGATTTCATTGAATAAGAGAGGGTAAAAAGAAAAAGGTTGAGAGGATAGGAGTTTTGCACACTCAGAAGGATTTTCTCTTCAATTCTTCCACTCCCTTGGTGCTAGGGATTCAAAACCCTGCCTTTCTGCTTCCAAAGACAGTGCCCCAACAAATGGATTATATCATCAACACAAGAACAGTTCCTTTAAGGTATATAATGTGATCCCCTCAGGTTCTGTGTCTGTGAAGGTCTATGCAGAAAAGCATGCCTAGACAAAGTCTATGAAAGACTAAGGAATTCTTAATTTTCCTTTTCACAAAAATCGTGCAAATAACTTTTTTTTGCATCTCAAGACCACAGTCTATGGGTGTGTCCTGAGGAAAGAATTATCCCCTCTTTACTTAAGGAAAAAAACAAGTTGTAGCTGATAAGTAAGCACAAAATTATATCTGTGATCCATGGAGGACAGGACAAGAGGAGAGGCACAGGTATGTGGCTATGAGAATATGTTCAGGTTGTTAGTATGAAAGGAGATTTTGAGGATCATTCACCATTGCATCCCCAGGCATTATATTCACAATCTACTGATAATTTACTTGATCTTTTTTTTTTTTTTTTTACTTTTCCTTTTTGCATTTTAATTTGGAAAATTCTAACCAGCAGGGTACTGTGTAAAATGCACAAGCCAGTGCTGCTTCTGGATCTTGTCTTTCATCTTAGGTAGGGAATAAATAGAGGAAGGTGTTTCTCCTGGAAAAGTCCAGTTTCCTTCAATGAGGGAATGCCTCATCAACTTAGCCAGAGGATGTCAGGAAATATAAACAGGAAATGTCAAATGGTGATGGCACATGGGGTCTGGGTTCCCAGGACCCATATTTGCAGGCAGAAAGGAAACATTCCTCATCCATTATCAATCTTCCTCTCAGTATGTTTGTAGCTTTTACTCATAAGATATCTTACAGTGAAAGAAGGGCTGAAATTCAAATCCCTCATCTCTCAATGATTCGGTGGCATTCAGTTTCACTGAGTACAATGAGTCCCTTCATTACCAGTGATCCTGTAACATGAGAGCAAAAATGGGAGAGCTACTCTATCCAGGTGAAAGGGGCGAGCCTCTGGTAGATCACTCTAAATGGCTTGTGCATTCCAGGCTCCACTTGGAGAACAATTGGTTTCTCTTCCCAGAGGGTTTTTCCAAGCCTTGAGCAACATGGAGTTTAATGAGTGGCTACCAAAACCTGTGCAGCACAGATTCTGCCTGGGGTCACAGAGGAAAGGCCTGAGAGCATGATGGTTCCATGGTTCCCATGGCTACCAGAGAAGGCTCTTAGCCACTTCACACCAAGAGTGAAGACAAGCATCAGCTCAGTTGTAATGGTCAGAGGAAAGAAGTGAGTGAGTGCCAGGGAACTGAGGTTTTCTAAAATGTTATTTTAACATCTTCAGCCAGTAGAGCCCAGCCCCATGGTCCGTGGATCCCACCAGGATCAGGTAGCAAAAGGAACTCCTCTGAAGCCTCAGCTCAAACTGAACTTCAGGTATGCTAGATATCACTGCACTCATTTGGCCTCACTGGGCATCATGACAGCAGACAAATATCCCCCATCAATTCCAGTGGGCCTGGTTGGGTGGACGTGTGCTTGGGGACACATGGATCACAAAGCTGAGCACTGGCTCCAGCACTATTTCCTTCCAAACATGCTCCTCCAGGACTGGGCACACCCAGATTATCCTAGTCAATAAATTAGCCTAGAGCCCTTGCAAAAACACCTAATATTGTCAGGTGAGATCTCAGTGCAGTGGAGCATGCAGTGAGCATGTTGGATAAAGTGATCTTTAATTGGGACACTTCACACCCAATCTTGCGGGTTGCTCCTTTTTTCCTAGAAAGTTCAGCTAGGGGACAATTGGAACCTGGGAAGTGGATCTTCTAGGTGAACGTGGATGCATCTTCTGAAGACTTATATGGATGCCTGCGAGTCATTCCCTCAGGATATTTGATGGAAGATATAATGATGCTGACATGCCAGGAGAAATGTTCTGTGCTCACTACTACTGGAAGGCCTCACCTCCTTAGCTGTGACCTTACAACTAAGCAGCACTCAGAAATTTACCTGCTTTGAAATTCCAGGGCCACCTCAACGCATCTCGAGATGCAGAAATGTATGTGCTTTCTGTGTTCACACATGTGTTCTTTCTCTTGACCACCCTAGTGCCAGCCTGGCACAAGGCCCTGTGGAAAATTCCCACCAGTCCTCTTAGCAGCCTCGAGGAGGATGCTGACTACAAGCCAGTGGATGATGTAAGAGCCTGCTGATGGCATGAGGGACACAGCATCACATGGTATGAATTCAGATTGGAAGAGGCACCATGCTGAAAGGGTTATGATGAAAAGCTTCCAAGATAAATATTCAAAGAGAGCAAGCACATTTTTTGGCACCAAATGCAGAAGGCTGTTGGTGCTAAAAGCCTACTGCAATGAAG
Organism: Sciurus vulgaris; assembly: GCF_902686455.1. Classification (NCBI taxonomy): domain Eukaryota; kingdom Metazoa; phylum Chordata; class Mammalia; order Rodentia; family Sciuridae; genus Sciurus; species Sciurus vulgaris. Next base: position 73,227,947 of record NC_136477.1, read on the forward strand.
AGACATTCTAAACGTTTTCAGCCATCATCGTCTACCCTCAAATTCCATGACATTTCTTCAGGTTCAACATACTCTACAAATAGAGAAAGTAGTACTTGCCAGTTCATTCTGTTAGCAACCATCTTTACAGACCCTGAATCCCCTTGCAAGAACCTCAAAGCCCGTGCAAACTCGTGGCTATTTCCTCTTGCTCTCAAGAGACAGCTGATTATAAATATGCTGAATCATAGTTTTTCTGACACAAGAACAAGGAGAAAAAGCTTTCTTAAAATCACTGCACTTACACCGATGAAATACAATTTAAACCAGTTGAATTTGGAATATGCAGCACTGAAGCCAGCTCTCAAAATAAAGACTGCACCGCAATATCACAAATGTAAACAGAAACAGTTGTGCTAAAAGGCAAAAGTGAAGATCAAAACTGAGTATCAAAACAGGAATGGTTCAAGAGTATGCAAATGTGGGATCTGAATTTCTGAGCAGGGAAGTTGTACCACAGGCATTTGCAAATTGTCAAATGCTTTCTATTTCTTGACTTGCTTCTACCCACCTCCATCCTGCAACATTCCTAACATTCCTTGTTTCCCTTTTTTGGTTGAGTTCTTGCAATGAATAGATTTTTTCTTCCCACACCCTACAAAGCAGGATCCACAATTTCCCAATTCAGTGTTAAACGTGAGAACAACATATTCTTTTCCCACTTTTACAGTGCATCTCTTGAGGACATCCATCAAAGTTGACAAGAGTCTCTACATGTGCTCTGTTCCTTTTGACACTGGAGTTCCAATGATAGTGGGAGAGTAGGTGGTAAATTCCCACTGTCTCCTGCATACTGTTAGCAGATACTATATCATTAACACAGGAACAACTCCTTTAAAGTACACGACTTGATACCCTCACTTTTTGTGTATGTGAAGTTCTGTGCAGAAAAGCATGCCTAGACAAAGTCTATCAAAGATTAAGAAATTCTTAATTCTCCTTTTCACAACAATCTTGCAATTAACCTTTTTAGCATCTCAAGACCCACAGTCTATGGGTATGTCCTAAGGGAAAGAATTATCCCCTCTTTACTTAAGGAGAAATGCGGTTGTAGCTGATCCCTGACTACAAAATTATATCAGGGATCCATAGAGGACAGGGCAAGAGGAGAGGCACAAATATGTACTATGAGAATGTGCTCAGGTTGTTAGTATGAATGGAGATTTGGGGGATCATTCGCCATTTCATCCCTAGCCATTACATTCACAGTGTACTGACACCTTCCTTTTTTTTTTTTTTTTTTTTTTAACTTTTCCTTTTGGGCATTTTACTTTGGAAAATTCTAACCAGCTGGGTTACTGTGCAAAATGCACAAGCCAATGCTACTTCTGGATCTTCCTATCATCTCAGGTAGGGGTGAGGTAGAGGAAGCTGTTTCTCCAGGGAAAGTCCAGTTTCCTTCAATGGGGGAATGCCCATCAACTTAGTCAGTTGATGTCAGGAAGTACAAACACATAAAGGCAAGTGTTGATGGCTCTCAGTGTCTGGGTTCCCAGGACCCATATTTGCTAGCAGAAAGGAAACATTCCTCATCCAATTTCAGTCTTCCTCTCAGTATGTTGGTAGGTTTTACTCTCAAGATTTCTTACAGCTAAAGAAGGGCTGAATTTTATATCCCTGATCTCTCAATGATTCAGTGGCATTCAGTTATACTCTGGATAATGCCTCTCTTGATTACCAGTGTTCGTGTGATAAGAGAGGAAAAATGGGAGAGCTCCTCTATCCAGGTGGAATAGGCAGGCCTCTGGTAGGTCGGTTGAGAGTGGCTCAAGAATTGCAGGCTCTCTTTGGAGAAGAGTTGGTTTCTCTCAGAGGGTTTTTCTGAGCCTTGAGTAACATGGTGTTTGAGGACTGGCTCCCGTGACCTGGAACCCACAGTTCAGATTCTGCCTGAGGTCACAGAGGAAAGGCCTGAAAGCACTATCGCATCACTCTTACCATGGCAAACAGAGAAGCTTCTGCTCCTAGCTGATTCAGGCCAAGAATGAAAACAAGCACCTGCTCAGTTGTGATGGTCAGAGGAAAGAAGTGAGTGAGTGCCAGGGAACTGAGGTTTTCCAAAATGGGATTCTAACCTCTTCAGCCAGGAGATCACAGCCCCATGGTCCATAGATCCCTCCAGGAACAGGTACGACAAAGAACTCCTCTGAAGCCTGACAACTCACACTAAACTTCAGGTACACTAGGTGTCCCTGCAGTCATTTGGCCTCACTGGGCATCATGGCACCGGCAATTTTCCCCCACCAGTTCCAGTGGGCCTGGTTGAGGGGATGTGTGCTTGGGGACACATGGTTCACCAAGCTGATAAGAGTTCTTTCTTGAGGAGAATCCTGGGGTGTACCAGGCATGGATCCAAGGTATGGACTGGGCTTGAGCACAGAACACTGGGCTCTCTTCATGTCACATGAGAACACTCTTTGATGATCTAATGCCTCTTGGACTTTCCTGGTCCCCAGTAGAAGTCTGCTCTTCCCTGTATTATGGTATTGTAAACATGTAACCTGAGCAGTGGCCTGACTATCTCATTTAAATAATTGGTTCTCACTTCATATATAAACTATTGCACTTCCTGAATAAATTGAGTCTGTATCACAGAACTTGGCTTCCAGTGTCTGAGTTAAGGGGCACTGTTGCACTCACTCCATTCCTGAGAAGCCAACCAACATCTGACAACATTTTGGCATCCAACGTGGGGCCTCAGAGGAAGACAAAGCCCACAGAGCTGCTGGGTGAGTTACCTCCTTATGGGGAATATACCGCCTTCGGTTAGTGTTACCCAGGCACGAGATTTACAAGTGCTGTTAAAGAGTAGGCAAGTAAAAGTCTCAGAAAAAGAGGCTATAAATGTATGAGACAATGTTGTAGATTGTGCCCCATGGATGGCATTAGATAAAATATGGGATCCTGAGTCATGGGAGAGGGTTATACATTTAGTCCATAGAAAGGAAATACAGGAGGGTAAAACTCACCCTCTCACTTTTTATCCAATTGTTACTCCTCTTTTAGCATGCCTTAGGGGGATCCCTGAGGAAAAGCACTTAGACTTACAAGATATTCTGGCTGCTCAGGTACAGCGTGGGAACAGTGAAAAGGAAGATAAAACTATAAATGCCAGTCACCAGGCAACAGCAGAAAACAGGGAGAAACAAGAGCTAGAAAAACCACAGGAATTTTGAGATAAGGAAGATGACCATCATCCACAGCCACGACCTAGTCAGCTTTATCCTGTATTGCCATCTTGTGGCCAGAGTGTTATATTACCATCAAATGACAGTAAGGAACTACCGTGGGTAACTGAAAAATATGTTTCTGCTCCTCTAGCATATTCAGATAATAGCCCTTGGGGGCCACATTTTAATGTTTTGTGTCAAACTAGGGATCATAATTGGGGAACTCCTTTACAAGCTTTTCCATCAAATGTCAATAGAACAGCCCAACGACTTTGTATTTGTATCCTCATGAACAAAAGACAGTGGCTACCATTAGGAAAGCAGTTCAAGAGGATGGTCTTCATTCCCCTTATGCTACTCAGTTAATAGAGACTTTTAGTCTAGATCTTAACACTCCCAAGGATTGGAAAGATTTGTGTCATATGACTTTGGGCTCTGGTGAGTATCTTCTTTGGAGAGCAGTGTTCTATGATCAATGTGAGCAACAGGCTAAAAAGAATATTAGGGCAGGAGTACAGTTAAATACTGAATGTTTACAGGGAGAAGAAGTCTATGCTTCACCAGCCGTTCAGGCACAAGGCCCACCTCAGTATTTTGATCAAGTGCATTCATGTGCCCTGTGAGCTTTAAGACAGATTCCTAGCAAAGGAGGAACTAAGTCATTAAAACAATACAAAATCCCACAGAACCTTTCTCAGATTTTGTTGCACGTGCCTCTGAGGCAATAACTCAAAAGATTCAACATGCAGAGGCAGCAGAAGCTCTCTTGAAGGAGATATTATGGGAGGTAGCCACTTTTGAAGCTAGGAGGGCTATTACTCCCTTTAAGGGTGGCTCTATTGATGACTGGATTATAGCAACCAAAGACCTAGGTACTGCATCAGCCCACGCTGCAGCTTTTTCTGAAGCTTTTTTTTTGCATGCATAAAGTTGAAGGAAGCCGAGAGCAACAAGGGGACTAAAAATCAAACTTGTTGGTCATGTGGAGGATTAGTTCATTACCAGAAAGCGTGCCCTAGTAGGCTAGGTAATACACAAAATAAAGTAAAACCAAAAATACCACCCTCTAAATGCCCTATATGCAGAAAAGGGTTTCACTGGGCACATGATTGTCATTCTAAAGAGAATGTTGATAGAAAGCCTTTAAATGGGGCACGGGGCAGTCCTCAGCTTCACAAGTAAGAGAACATCCCAAAATAATGGGGACCATTCCAATATGTGAGGCCAAATCTCGGATGGTGCTCCAGTTAGATGGAGTTCCTTTCAAGGGTGCTGTTGACACAGGAGCTGATATTACTCTTATTAGGATGGAAGAAGCAGAAAAAATGAAATGGAAAACTAAAACTGGTCCCAATATTCAAGGAGTAGGAGGACTACAACCTACCAGAGAAGTAATTCACCCTGTCATTTGGAAAGATTCCAATGGGGAAACGTGAGCCATTGAGCCCTTGTTGGCAGAAGGATTGCCTATGAATTTGTGGGGCAGGGATATTCTGCAGGAAATGGATGCTGTGCTAACCACTGATGATAGAGAATTTTACCAAGATATTGTTGTGAAAGATAAAACAGGGTGCTGTAATCAGCCCCTCCCCCAATTCTAAGGGCCACTGTGCCATTAGTACAAATATCTGAACCCATTCCATTGCAGTGGGACACTCAAGATCTCATTTGGGTGGAACACTGGCCTATACCAAATGAAAAACTGAAACATCTAAAGTTCATAGTACATGAACAGCTAGACAAGGGTCATATTGAACCATCTACAAGTCTACATAATACACCAACTTTTGTCATACAGAAAAAGGATAAATCAAAATGGAGACTATCACATGATCTGAGGGCTGTGAATGCTCACATGAAAAAAATGGGAAATTTACAGCCTGGTTTACCGCACCCAGCTGCCGTTCCCTTTAATTTTCACATAATTATACTTGATATTAGGGACTGTTTTTTCTCTATTCCTCTTCATGAAATGGAGAGGCCTTACTTTGCCTTCTCAGTATATAAGCCCAATCATCAGCTCCCTATGCAAAGGTATCATTGGAAAGTATTGCCTCAAGGAATCAAAAATAGTCCAACCATTTGTCAGCATTATGTCAGTCATGCCACAAGGCCCCTACAAGAAAAATGCCTTATTATACATTATATGGATGATATCTTATTAGCACATCAGGAACAAGACTACTTAAATAAGTGCCTTCAACAACTTTTAAGAAATTTAGAAATATTAGGTCTTAAGGTTGCAGAAGAAAAAATTCAAAGGTAGCCCCATTTACATTTTTAGGTTTTAAATTATGGAAATCTATTTCTCCAGCAAGACCACAACTGTTAGTACAAAACAGTTATCCATTGGCTGAACTACAACAATTGTGTGGCCAAATCAATTGGTTAAGGAGTTTTATTCCTATTTCCACTGCTCAGTTGGCACCATTATTTAGCTTATTAAAGGGGAATGCCGAACCAACTTCAAAAAGACACCTAACAATCCAAGCTAAAGAAGTTATTAATGAAATAAATGATGTTTTAAAGCAAGCTCAGTTAATCAGATATGATCCAAGTCTTCCCATACAAGCCATTTGCATAGCCACACCTGGGTTTCCAATAGAGGTGCTATATCAACAAGGTCCAATATATTGGGTACATTTAGCTTACAGCAAAACACAAAATTACACATTTTATACAGCTTTTGGGGCTTCTGGATCTACAGTTAGGAGAAGTAACCCAAGCGGTCTTTAATAAGGACCCTGATATCCTTATCATGCCATTAGAAAAACATAAGATAGATAATTTTATTATGACTGAACTGCTTTTCCAGACTCTAATTAGTGGATGCCCGGGCATTATCAATTCACATTATCCTCCTGACAGACTTATACAGGGATTAAAAACATTACAATTGAAACCGCTCCGTTTTGTTGGCCCACTGGTAAAGCTATTCCAGGGGCTGCAACCCTTTTTACAGATGCTAATAAATACAATTGTGGATTCATTTATCATGAACCTTCCTCATCTAAAAAGCACAGAACCCACCCCACCATGGAGGCTCAGTTCAACAAGGAGAATTAAGAGCACTTTTTTTAGCTTTAGAGCAATTTCAAAAGGAGCCTCTAAATGTGTTTTCAGATAGCATTTATGTTGTACAAGTAAGTAAGGACATAGCTCAATCCTCATTTCGTGTCCAAGACTAGGCAATAGATCCTTATTTACAGGAATTAAAGTTCATCTTAGAACATATGCTATTTCCTTGGTATATACAACATGTGAGAGCACACTCCTATTTGCCAGGACCTATCTCTGAAGGTAATGATAAAATTGATAGATACATAATGTTAATACAAGAAGCCTTACAGCAAGCATGTGAGTTATATGCCAAGTTCCATTTTTCCAGTAAGTACATAAAAACTTTGTATCCCCAACTGACTATCCAAAAATGCAGACATCTCACACAGGCATGCAGTAAATGTGCCCCTCTATTGCCTTTGGGACTATTACAGCCACAAGGTGTAAATCCTAGGGGTCTTTCACCTAATAAGTTATGGTAAATGGACATCACTCACATACCATCATTTGGGAAATTTAAGTATGTACATGTCATTGTAGATACTTATTCCAAATTCACATATGCCACTCCATTAACTGGTGAAACTGCAAAACATGTTGTTCAAGCATGCACGGGTGCCATACTATTTATGGGTGTGCCTTGGGCCATCAAAACAGACAATGGACCTGCATGTACCTCAAACAAATTCAAAAGTTGGGCATCTACTTGGAATATCAAGGTAATTACAGGAATCCCATACAATCCACAAGGTCAAGGAATTGTAGAAAGAACACACCATGCTATAAAAACTCAGCTACAAAAAGAAAAAGGGGGAGAAGAGGGAACACATATGCCCCTGTCATACACACTCAATCACATTCTGTTCACTCTGAATTTCCTAACTTTTGATGACCACAGTATTTCACCAGCCATGAAGCATTGGGGTTCTTTTCCCAATAACACTCCTCTGCCATTGGTGTATTTGAAGGACCCCCTATCAAATTGCCTTCATGAACCACACCCTTTACTAACTCAGGGGTGAGGTTTGCTTGTATTTTCCCAGAAGGTGAATCTACGCCAATTTGGATGCCAGCCAGAGTCTTCAAGCCCGCTATGTCGCATGGAGGACAATAAGAAAAGACGTACACAAACCCAGATGGAGGATCTGAAGAGACTCCACCTTGAGGACACAGAGGGCTCCTCAGCCAGACAAGGACAATCATCAAACACAGAAGAAAAATGAAGAAAGAAAAGAGGTCACCATGCACCTCCAGTAACTTGGGGGGGGGGGATTAAAAAGGGTAGCTCAGGAGGCTCAAAAAACGGCTCCTGAAGGCGATACTTCCCCATCCACTTTGTTTTCACTAATGTATGCTATCATCACTGGCAACTCTCACTGCACTGGTGCAACAATTATTGGGAATCCCCAATCTGTCAATGGTGATGCCATTAGGCTTAGATACAGATGTACTGCCTTCTATTTTAACTTCTAATGCTTCCATAGGCATTCCTGCCACTTCAGCACCTCCTCATCAAGTTCGATTTAATACTACTGTTAACATTACTGGTAGTTGGCTATTCACTATTTCTCCACTTCTGAACTCTCATTATGTGATCAAGTGATCTGCTTATGCCCTGATACTCTCCTAGATCATACTGTAGGAAACATCACAGGTCTTATACCAGGTAAATTAACTTCTATATCTAAGAATAGTTCTACAAATGCCTTCCCCGGTTTGCCTTTCTGCCCATGGATTTCTGCCAATATCACTAAAAATATAAACAAAATTAGGCCATTAGCAGACATCCATCCCTGCCAGTGTGTGCAAAGTCACACTCCCTTTAGAATTACCCAGCAGCTTTCATCCTTTGCCAGACCTTTAGTAATAAATGCCTCAGAACCCACCCCAAGGTCACAGAAAATGTATTATAATTCTTCTGGAAGTGCCTCACTGTTAGGTACTCAATTGTTATGCAATCAGCAAAGATGTTTAGATATAGGAGCTATGCTTTTCCTCAATGGGACTCATTTTAATGGAACATCTTCACAAATGTTTAATGCACCTCTCTGTGTTCAGCATCTGTTTTATTTCATTGTTTCTAATCAACCACCAATATGGCAGTATATTGTGATAATTCTATACAGTGCTTCCTGACCAATTGATGGTCTCCTGGGTTTTCAACTGCATTGTTAGCTAGAGTACCTCATTACATTGGGGCTATATCAAATGATACTCATACTATTCAACCAATAGTTCTTACTAAAGATGTACAGTTAAAACGTGCTAAAAGAGATTTTGAACTTATTGCACTGCTTGCAAGTATCATCATCGCTGCTCTAGGTGCTTCACCTGCTGCCTCGATAGCCTTAGTACAAACTAGTGCTAATGCCACAGTGCTGAATACACAGGCTACTAAAGTCAGTGAAGCCTTTGCTCTTCAACATGATACTATTACATTAATACAAGGGGGTATCCTAAATTTGCAGCAACAAATGGATATCATGAATGAAAGAATAGATATTATGCAAATGACAATGCATCTGCAATGTAATCCCACATTACCCTATGTTTGTGATACTATGGTAGAACTTGACAATGTGACTAAATGGAGGCAAGAATTATGTACATATTTAAGAGGTCCTTGGAATGCCCGGTTTCAAAACTTAATGCTCAAACTAGGACATGCAATCATGTCAATCAATGAAACCTGAGACCAACTTGTACTAAATGCATCTTTCTTCACACGATTATGGAACAAAATCACCTCCTTATTTGATCCTGCAAATATTGCATTTTTTGGCTCTCCCTTGCTGGCATTGTAATATCATTTCTATGTATTCCCTACCTTTATAACGGAACCTCCAAAATTGAGACTAGACAGGTCATGTTAACTCAGGTTATGATGGAAAAAAAGAAAAAGGGGGAAAATGAGGACAATCCTGGGGTGTACCAGGCATGGATCCAAGGTATGGACTGGGCTTGAGCACAGAACACTGGGCTCTCTTCATGTCACAAGAGAACACTCTGTGATGACCCAATGCCTTTTGGGCCTTCCTGGTCCCCAGTAGAAGTCTGTTCTTCCCTATAGTACAGTATTGTAAACATGTAACCTGAGCAGTGGCCTGGCTATCTCATTAAAATGTTTGGTTCTCACTTCATATATAAATTATTGCATTTCCTGAATAAATTGTGTCTGCATCAAAGAACCTGGCTCCCAGTGTCTGAGTTAAGGGGCACCGTTGCACTCACTCCATTCCCGAGAGGCCATCCCACATCTGACAACACTTTCTGTTGGCCAGCTTAGTGCCAGCCTGTCACAATGCCCTGTGGGAAATTCAAACCAGTCCTCTTAGCAGCCCCAGGAGGATGCTGACTACAAGCCAGTGGATGATATAAGAGCCTGCTGATGGCATGGGGAACACAGCATCATATGGCATAAATGCAGATTGGAAAATGCACCATCCTGAAAGTGCTATGAATAAAGCTTCCAAGATGAATATTCAAAGAGAGTGAGCAAGTACATTTTGTTGGCACCAAATGCAGAAGGATGTTGGTGATGAAAGCCTACTTCCCTGAAGAGACATTCTAAATGTTTTCAGCCATCATCATCTACTCTCAAATTCAATGGCATGTCTTCAGGTTCAACATACTTTACAAATACAGGATGTAGTACTTGCCAGTTCATTCTGTAAGCAACCATCATTACAGACCCTAACTCCACTTGCAAGGACCTCAAAGCCCTGGCAAACTCGCAGCTCTTTCTTGTTGCTCTCAGGGGACAGCTGATTATACATATGCTGATTCATAGTTTTTCTTGCACAAGAACTAGGAGAAAAGGCTTTCTTTAAAACACAGCACTTATGCCCATGAACCTAAATTTAAATGAGTTGAATTTGGAATATACAGCACTGAACACAGCTCTTGAAATAAATACTGCACCACAACATCACAAATGTAAACAGAAACAGCTCTGCTAAAAGGCAAAAGTGAAGACCAAGACTGAATATCAAAACAGGAGTCGTTCAAGGTTATCCAAATGTAGGATCAGACTGACTGAGCAGGAATCTTGTACACAGTCATTTGCAAATTGTCAAATGCTTTTTATTTCTTGACTTGCTTCTACCCACCACCAACCTGCAACATGTCTAATGTCTCTGATTTCCTCCTTTCGGTGTGAGTTCTTGCAATGAATGGATTTTTTTCTTCCCTTTCCCTGCAAAGCACACTCCAATAAACCACAGTTCCATGGTAAACATGAGCACAACATATGCTTTTCCCACTTCTCAGTGCATTTCTTGAGGCCATCCATCAAAATTACCTGAGTCTCTACTCGTGCTCCATTTCTTTTGATGCTAGAACTCCAATGATAGTGGGAGAGTAGGTGGTAAATTTCCCCTTTCTCCTGAATGCTATCAGCAAAAACTAAGAAGGATTCAGGTCCAAATCCTACCATTTTTCCTCAAGTCATAAGCAAGCCCATATAAAATAAATTGATTAGGAAATCAGGGCCAGGCATGGCTGTCTTTTGTCTTCCCTTGTTGGTTTTCCATTTCACCTTGTGTTTCACAATCAAAGTGCTCTGGTGTGGAATTCCCCTTCATTGACTTCTGGGATTTTGTGTCCAAGAAACCTCAAAATTGCCAAAGGCCAATGAGGTGTCATTTTGAATTTCATTTCACTGCAAGCTGGTGCACATTGCCTTTCAGAAGAATTTGCTGGAGAAATATGGTCATAGCATAGTCATGAGTGAGATGTAACATCTGAACTCAGAAGAGTTGAAAGATGTGAAGAAAGAAGTACTCTTACACAATGCAGGTGACTGGGGATGCACTGCTCCCTGTGAGTGCAGCTCCCAGCTGAAAGGAGTCAATGGAAATTGTTTGCAGTTGAAACTGGGAGTTGTTGAACAGTGTTGATTCCATTGAATAAGAGAAGAAGGAGAAAAATGTTGATCGGATTGGATGTTTGCACACTCAGAAGTGTTTTCTCTTCAATTCTTCCACTCCCTTGGTGCTAGAGATTTGAAACCCTGCCTTTACACTTCCAAAGCCAGCGCCCTACCAGATGGGCTGCATCATCAACACAGGAACAGTTTCTTTAATGTACATAACTTGATCCCCTCAGGTACAGCATCTGTGAAGGTCTATGCAGAAAATTGTACCTAGAAAAATCCAATCACAGAGTAAGGAATTCTTAATTATAATTTTCACAACAATCTTAAAAGTAAACTTTTTTGCATCTCAACCCCCTTGGTCTAGGAGTGTGTCCTGAGGGAAAGAATCATCCCACCTTTACTTAAGGAGGAAACCGGTTTTAGCTGTTTCCTGAGCACAATATTATATGAGTGATCCATGGAGGACAGGGCAAGAGGACAGGCACTAATTTGTGGCTATGAGAATATGTTCAGGTTGTTAGTATGAAAGGAGATTTTGGAGATCATTCACCATTGCATCCTTAGCAATTACATTCACAAAGTATTGACACCTTTCTTTTCTTTTCTTTTTTTTTCCCAAGGGAAATAAAAGTTTGTTTTATTT
>NC_136477.1:73239934-73420920 GCF_902686455.1 Sciurus vulgaris
AGTGCCTCAGTTTCCACTCCACCACCCATAAGACCCATGCAAGTTGTTGCTGCAGGCGGTGACAAATATCCACGGGTTTTGGAACCGCAAAGAGCCAGCGACAAGTTTCCACAAATGAGTAAAACAACTTAAACTCCATCGTTCCCTCATGAGTGCATTTATTCCATGTTCATCAACACTATTTAGTTTTATTTTTTCAGAAAATTTACTCATTCTATTGATGTATTGCAATTGCTCTACATTTTAACATATTATGTAGAAAATACTGAAAATACCAGCTACTTTGTAAAACCAAAGATAAACATTGAAAACAAAGATAAACTGTTTTGCAAAATGGACCCTTTTTCCATAGTTAGTATTAAATTTTAAATATCTATTTCTTTTTTAAATGTTTTTTAGACCTTGATAGACTTTTATTTTTATTCATTTATTTATACGTGGTGCTGAGAATCAAACCCAGTGCCTCACACTTGCTAGGCAAGTACTCTACCACTGAGCCACAACTCCAGACTTAAATATATATTTCTTTTATTAAAATGATTATTTTGCGTACTCCCTAAGTACATCTCCTTTACAAACAGCTCAGTAATTCTCAGAAACTGTTTCCAGAGGGTTGTTGTAAAAGAGAGTGCACAACCAGAAAAGTAGAAAGCAAAAAAAAGTTTAAATCATGCGTGCATGATAACTAGAATATCAAATACATTTAATAAAGTAGGAATTCCATTGCAATATCAAGAATTCAAAGCAGAAATACTAACATTACAAATAATGTACACATAATGTACTGATACATGTAGTAAAATTATTTTTTAAGCTGAATTGAAACCACTTATATAAAGTTTCTGTTGTAATTTTGTGCATTTTGTGTTCTGTAAGCCCCTTGTAGTTGATTTTTTCATTTCTTAGGTTTGGTAAATTTTTTGATATTATTTCATTGAATATGTTGTTCATTCCTTTGGTTTGTATCCGTGATTTCCTCAATCCTGAAAATTATTAAATTTGGTCTTTTCATGATCTCTCATAGTTATTGGAGGTTGTGTTCATGATTTCTTACCATTTTTGTTTGGTCAACTTTATTTTCAAGATTAAATATTTTGTCTTCATTGTCTGAGATTCTGTCTTCCAAGTGATCTAGTCTGTTGATGATGCTTTCCATTGAGTTTTTTATTTGGTTTATTGTTTCCTTCATTTCAATGATTTCTGGTTTTTTTTTTTTTCCCTCTGAATATCTATCTCTTTGTTGAGATGATCTTTTGCTTCCTGCAGTTGCTCTCTCAATTGTTCATTGGAGTGACTTTTCATTGCCTGTATTTGCTTTCTTATCCCATCTTTTGTGTCATGAATGATTTTAATTAAGTATATTCTAAACTCCTTGTCTGATATTTCTTCTACTGTGCTGTCACTGGATTCTATTAATATAGAATCTTGGTTTGTTTGGAACAGTTTCCTTGTTTTTTCATGTTGTTCATATATCTTCCCCTCTTGCAGTGCAGATCTGGGGTATTTCAGTTTTCCCTCTACAGGCTCATAGTAACACTGCAGATTTCCAAAATCTCTTCTTTAAGGTGGATATCAGTATTAGCAGTACCCAGTACAGATAATATGCAGCCCTAAACTAAATAGCCCCTATGAAAATGTTAACAATATTGCCATAGTAAATAGAATGAGTTCAAATATTATCTACAGTAAAACAAATGGATTTGCAATGAGGTCTACAGTATATAATGGTTGACAAAGAATGGGAGGAGTGTAGGATGTAACTGTTAGAAGGATAAGAAAAGAGTATTTAGAAGTACTAAATCATAGGAAGAGTGAAAGCAGAATAAAAAGAAGTTGGTTGTTAGCAGTGGAAAGCAGAGAAAGTGACTGAGGAAACAGATGAACAAAAGGAAAATACAGTGAGAAAAATAAAGAAATAAAAGCTTAAAATTTTTCAGAAAAAAATCTATAACAGTCATATACTATTCAAACCACCCAGTCTTCAGTAGCCTGATGCATGAGAGGTACCTGACAATGAGCTTCCTGTCACCAGTAGGCATCTCAGGATGGAATTGGTCCCACCTAATGATAGCAGCTTCTACTTTCAGGATAATGCAAGATGAATGCACTGGTTTCCAAATGTGTTGGCAAATGGGGAGCTGCAAAGCAGGGTGTGGGTGCCGATTCCATGTTGGATGCAGTAGCTTGTGCCAGGGGTCCTGCAGGTGGGAAAGCAGTCAGTTATGCCAGGGGTCCTCCAGGTCCTGACTGTTGTTCTAAAATGGCAGCAGCCACGCACATCTAACCAAACCTGGACAGTGAACTTCTAGGTAATAGCCAGCACCTGGTGTTTTGCTGGTGGTCTGCAGTCAGTCTGCAGGCTATCAGCAAACCTTCAGCAGGTGGACCTCAGGTGGTGGGGGATGGTTAGGTGAAAGGCAGGTAATGGGCAGGGAAGAGGCAGGCAAATGGGCAAATGGCAGAGGCAGCAGTGAGTGAGAGATCGGCACTCAAAAATTTGTTGATATGCTGGCAGACTGTGGGTGATTGAGGTGGACAAATGAGATAAACAGCAGGTTATTGATAAGCAGCAAAGACTGCCTCACAGAGAAACAGATTTTCCTCTGCTTGAAACCTGAGTTATGAAGCCACAAGGAATGTAGCCTCCCTCTAGTCTGCCATGTTGGGTCTGCAATATTGTTTTTTGTACATATGACTTATTTTACATTACTTAATTTCTAAAGATGTTAAGTTTTGGGGCTGTGGTTGTGGCTCAGTGGTACAGCGCTTGTCCAGCATGTGAGAGGCACTGGGTTTGATTCTCAGCACTGTATATAAAAAAATAATAAAAAAGATGTCAAGTTTGTATTGGTTATTGAATAACTAGATATCTATCTCCTATTTAAAGTAATTATTCAAGTCTTTTGCCTGCTTTTCTTTTGCAGTTTCTCCTTTCTTACCTTCTTGTAAGTGTTTGATTATATGTGAGGTAATCAGTTTTTTTCAATCTGTTACTTCTCCTTGCACCCTTCAATGGACTTATTTGAGATATAGGATTTTTATTTTAATATTATACAATTCATAAATTTAAAAATAATATTTTGTGTAACTTAGAAAAACAATAACCTTTTGTTTTTTCCCCCCCTTTTGTGACATTGGGGATTGAAACCAGGGTGTCCTGTTACCAATCTATATTCTCAGCTCTTTTTAAAATTTTGTTTTCACATGGGATTTTACTCAGCTGCTTGGGTTGGCCTCACAATTGTGAACCTCCTATCTTACCTCCAGAGTACTGGATATTTTAAGTGTGTACCACCACATGCATCCTTTCTCACTCCTCCTTATTACAAACTTGTGAATGCTTTATATTTTCTTTAATATTTCACTATTACTTATTTGTAATATTTAAATTCAGTATTTGGTATGTGAAAATCAATTTTTATATGCTATGATGAATAGTATTTTTATTATTACAAAAATATCTCAATATCCTAGCATCTATTTTTGGAAAGAATGCCTTTTTTCTTCTCTGTACTGTAATCTCTATGATTTTTTTACTGTCTAAATAGCAAGTGACTTATTAAGCATTTTGTATTGAGTTCTTCCATTTGTTCATTTCATTATGAGGTCTACACTGGTTGCTATAACTTTGTAACATCAGTCATGAGTGGTATCATAGTGTTTTCGTCATGAATATACTTTATGCACAACAATGGAAACAGAAAAATGTCTAGTTACATAATAGTCTGTATCAACTAGATTCTTGTCATTAAACTCAGATATTCAGAAAATGGCAGAATCATTTAGAACAAATTTCTACAATGTAGTCCCGTTAAGTGAGACATCATTATATATATGCATATGCTGGCAATTATATAGTACGTAATTGACATAAATTTTACTTGTCAAATTTACCAGAGCTTTTTCAATTCCATTTGTTTTCGGAAAGCACCAATATTGACATTAATGACCCTTTCTGTGGCATGGTCATTTTTAGTATCTTCTCATTTTGCTCTTTTGCTTAGGCTTTTCTTTCTCTACTCTTCTTTTTATAAAATTTACTTTTTCCAAAATATTGAGATGGATGATTTGATAATAAATTCTTAGTCATTTTTATGGCCAAGGAATCAACCAATGAAATCTAAGTGGACCATGGATTGAAGAAAATATTTGATAACCACATATCTGAGAAAAGTTACTATCAAAATATATAAAAATCATGCAACTCATCAAGAAAGAAAAAAGAAAATAAAATGAATCCTGTATGGTAAAATGCCTAAAAATCAAACAAATATAAAGTTAAATAAAAGATGCTCAACATCATTATCAGAAAAATGCTACTCAAATTTATAATTTACTTTAGATTCTTTGTCTCTTTTATCTCACAGAAATTTGAGTGCTAAATAGTGTATATTCTCCAGTCTTCATTGGGCATCCTGAGACAGTTGTCAGTTCATGAAATGCAAAGTATTCATTTCTCCACATTATTACATCTTTTTTCTTTTTTTCTTTTTTTTTTTTTTTTTTTTTTTTTTTGTGGTGCTTGAACCCAGGGCCCTGTGCTTGTGAGGCAAGTACTTTACCAACTGAGCTATCTCCCCAACTCGCATTATTCCATCATAATCTAGATAGTCCTAAGTTTTGAAAATCAAATAAAGAATGAATGGAATGCACTAATCAACCTCAATGCAAGAAAATATAACAAAGGACCTACAAACAAAATTTAACTTAATAACAAATATTCTTATAAGAACCTGAAAAACTGTTCATGGGAGTGCATGCCAGTAGTTCCAGATACTGGTGAGGCTAAAGCAGGGAAATGATTTTACACCTAGGAATTTGAGGTTAGTCTTGGCAAAACAGCAAGAACCTAGATCTAAAAACAATCCAAATATCAAAAATTAAACAACAACCACATATTAAAAAAAGTACCTTCACTGACACTGATGATTTCAACCAAACTTTTAATAATTTATGATCACTTTTAAAAAAGAATAAAACCTTCTAATTCTTTCTATAAGGCAAGTTTACCAGATAAGACATCACAAGAAAGAAAATTAAAAGCCATATTCCATTTTGGATATTGACTAAGATGTTTAAAATGACTAGCAAACTGAAGGTAACTACCTAAAAAGGAAAAAATATACCCCATGTTCAACAGGGACATCTCTCTATATGTCATAATAGAGAAAGGTTCCAAAAATAATTTGACAGAGAAAAACTTTTGGCAAATTCTTATGCCAATGTATGTTAAAACCTACAGCAGATTGCAAATAGAGGAAAATTGTTTTTCAATCCATGAAAGGGCCCCTGGGAACTATCTTCAGTTATCTGATTTTGTTTAGAAAACCTAAGTGCTTCACAACTTAATTTGGGTAACAGGAAAAAACAGTATGATTTTCTGACTTCTACTACATATTATTCTGAGAATATTAAACATGGATATTATACATCAAAAGAGAAATAGCCTAGCAGATGATAGTATACTTCATATAATATTTCTAAGAAAATTTTACACACTAACAAAACTAGAACTACATTAGTTTTGTAAGAAAACAGGTTACAAGGTCAGCATAAAATTTTATAAATTACCCTAGCAATGAGCAATGTCAAAATGGAGATACAAACCATTCACAAATGTAGGAAAAATAATTGGAAATAAAAGTAATGACTAAAAATTTAAGACCTGTCCACTGCAAAGTAAAAAGCAAAGGTAAAAATCAAACTCAAAAAATATGGAAACAAATGGGAAAGCAGCTAATATTCAATGATCAAAAGTTTAATTTTGGTAAAAGTCACAGTGTTCCCCAGTAGATCTGCTAATTCAACATAATTAGGTGCAAATGTCAAAGTCATTTTGTAGAAATTGGCCAACTGACACTAGTAATCATAAGATTACATGAAGGAAATAAAAAATAAAATCAGTATTGAAGTAAAAAAGTTTTTACTTTTAAGAAAAAATGTACATTGTAAGCAAAATATGTCATTTCAAATATTGAACTTAAATATTTTTAAGATTACCAGTGAGTAGTAGTCCTATGCCTGAAGTGAGGGTGTCTGTGTCAACCTAGAGAAGAATTATGCTGGGAATGACATTTGTCATCACAGATATTACCTTTTGAGCATGAGAGAATTTGAAGTCCTTTCTTGATAACTTTCTTCTACGTCCTATATTTTTTGCATCTTTCCTACAATAGATGTTCTGTCTTTTGCATTTTACTCAAATCTAGTCCAGTGGGAATCATGCTTAGGTACAACTCTTTTTGGTAAGTCTCTACACTTAAAAAAATAACTCAGAAACCATCCATTATTTTTACATATGATTTTTCTCCTTTCACTTTGGAAGTTATTTTAGGACCTGATTAGTGTGTTCTCCCAATACTAGTTTGTATTAATTATTTTCTCTATTTGTATGCTATTATGTCTTTATTTTAAAATCAGATTTATGTTCATGTTAATTTGATTTACTACTTCTCATTGAAAGCCAGATAACACATTTCAAATTTATTCTACTATTAAATAAATAGTCAATTGTTCAGGACCACATGTGTTTTAGGCAGATTAGCATTATCAAAGGATGTGACCAGAACAAAATAGAGGAGGAAACAATTATTTTTGCTCATGGTTTCAGAGGTTCATTCCAGGACTAACTCCATAGCTTTGAGTCCAAGTGAGATCTCACTGTAGTCTGGGATTGAGCCAGTTCGGTCTGGCCACAGCTGTTTGTTCCCAGTGTATACCTGTAGTATATATGTATAGAAGAGACTTAGTCAAACCTATCCGTTGTCTCCAATCATGGAAAGTGTGGCATCTGGCTTCAGTACTTTATTCTTTGCACTTTATGAAGATCATATTTTTTCATTATGCAAGTCTAAGAATTTGTCTTATGTGTTACATGTTGATATATATGATACTTTTTGAACTTCTTCATTTCCCCCTTTCTCCTCCATCCTTCTCTTCTCCTTATTGCTGGCTTCCACTCCCTGTTCACCTCCTTTTCCTCTCTCCAGATCCCCTTAAATTTCTTTCCTTTTTATTTTCTCCTCACCTCTTCCCCTCTTTGTCCTCCCTCTGTCTCCTTTTCTTTCCCTTTGTCCTCCTTTTCCTCCCTTTCTATTTTTCTCTTCCTATTTTCCCTTCCTTTTTCTTCCTTATCCCTTATCTTCCATATTATTTTTGTTGTTTTTGATTTCAGAATGAGTATTAAAATAATGCAAATAATATTTAGGACTACTTGCCTCCATCCACAAATGTTACACCACCAGCATTTCCCCTCAGTACTTGACAAGGATTCCAGTGAGTAAAAAAGATGTTTGCAAAGTCTCATCTCACTGGGAATTTGGGTTGCGGGCTTTCCTTCCTTCCTTGCTTGCTTAATATGTGTAGCTTTACTATTAATGTTTTATGTGTTTTCCCTGAAAATAGGGGTCTTAACAGAACCAGGGTTAGAACATAAAAATCAGACTTCTTATGGAGCAGTGATCTCAGATTTACTCATTTGCTATGAAACTCTGAGTAACCAAGGTTACTATGAGAAAATACAAAAAGAGATTCTAGCCACCGATCCCCTGTTGAATACTTTCAGATGACCTGAAACACGTAGGCAAATAATTCCAACCCCATCAGGAAAGAATAACAGGAACAGAAGAAATAAAGGGTTCCTCAATGTTAAGTTCACACAGTATAAGATTATATCATATATTTGTTAGCTTAAAATGTCTAGCATTTATTAACTACAGCAGTAGTCACATGACTGACACTTATTCAACCCTAATAATCTTGCTTTAACCTTTATGATTAGTTAAATATTAATATGTCTTATTGTTTAGTTATAGGTTATCACAAGTAAACAATTACTAGAATAATTAGAATATTTTCTTATCTATTCTAGTAATGATCATACAAAATTTTTTTTTTTTTTTGGGTGCTGGGGATTGAACCCAGGGCCTTGTGCTTGCAAGGCAAGCACTCTACCGACCTGTGGGCTATCTCCCCAACCCCACAAAATATTTTTGTTTCTCCTTGTGACCTTTTCCTGTTCTGAAATAAAACGTATGTAACTGTCAACCTTTTAATGTATAAAAAACTGGCTGGGAGAAATAAAATTTAGAACTTAGCACCAATTCCTTGAGTTTGTGTTGCTTTGTTCTCCACTTCGCTGATGCCTACTCCATCACCTGTGACCACTACGACCGCTGCTAGGGCTGGATCCTGGCACACAAAATGAGCATCTGTAGTAGTTTAGATTCACATTCTTTACAAGAGGAGGAAATATAGTTCTTGAATATTTAATATTGTACATTTGAGTACTTATAGTTCCTTAGTGCATATTTTTGGCTATCACTTCATTCATTTGAGAGTCACTGGAATTTATTGGCAAGAGCATTTTGTGTTCACTGTACAGGCTGTCTGGTTTTAGGTCCTTTGTCCATCATTTAGCAGGTATGAGCCACTGAACAAGTTGCTTAACCTTTTCCTGCTTCAGTTTTCCTAATCTAGAATAGAGGTTAACAGTAGTACCTACTTAATATGCTTATTATATACATTAAAATTCACAGTAAATAGATTCTACATAATGATAATCTACTGTGCACTTCAAGAAAGCTAGAAGAAAGAGTTTTGAATGTTTGTTCTTACAATAAAAGGATCCAAGTTTGAGGAAAATGATATGCTTACCCTGATTTCAGCTTTCCACATTGTATACCTGTATTGAAACATCACATGGTACCCTACAAATATGTACAATTTTAATGATTCAATTAAGGAATAAAAAAGATTTAATATTTATAAAGTGGATCAAATAGTGCCTGATAAGTAGAAAGTGTTATGTAAATAGTTGATGAATATACATCTTAGGGTATTGTCCGAGTTAAAATAGTGCTTGGTCCATGGTATGTACTCAAAAAGCTACTTCTAAAATGTTACTGGTTGCCTCAGCATATTGACTCTTTAGCAGGATGAATCAATTATATTGTGGTATTTGTATTATTTGCTACTTGCAATTTAATTAATAGAATTCAAATAGCCTTCAAGATGTTTTAGAAGATCAAAGATATATGATCTTTATATTGACTGATTTTCTTCTATTGTGGAGGGCCTTTGGCATAATTCAGTTCAACTGCAAGTAGGTTCCATGCATATAAAATCCATTTTTAAGTGACACATCATACATATTTTCTAAAAGTATTTTGTGACTGGTTTATATGTAAATACTGTATTATGAAACTATATTCTACTTAATATGTTTTTATAGTATTATTAGTGAATGTTTAGAATTTCACTTTGTACTATTTATAATTTGTTTTATAGATGTCTTTACAAACACCTGTGATTACTTCCTTTTAGGTTACTTTCTGGGAGAAAAATTACTTTGGTCTTCAATAAAACATATAACCATAGTTTTATAATTGTTTATTATACTAGATTTAATTATTAGTATGACTTTAAAGCAGTTATTAATTGTGACTTCTCATTGTTTAATTTTCATGACTGATAGGCTGAGAGTTAATCATAGTAAAATTCAAGGTCATAGGGCTGGGAGTTTCCTCTGTGGTAGAGCACATTAGCCCTGGGCTTGATCTCCAGCAGTACAGAAAAGAAAAAGAAAAAAGATGAAACTCAGGGTTATAAAGTATTCTTAAAATATGTTTTTCTGGGCTGAGGAGATAGCTCAGTTGGTAGAGTGTTTGCCTTGCAAGCACAAGGCCCTGGGTTCGATCCTCAGCCCCGCAAAAAAAAAAAAAGTTCTTCCGCAAAGTTTACATTATATTCACTAATATGTATTTAATTTTTCATTCAAAAAATCAAAACAGACAAGAGGATTTTATGGTGTGATTGTTTTTATGATCAAACCTGAGCATATTTAAACAGTCTATTGATACTGGATTATCATTTCCCAGGTTTTACAATTTATTTGAACTGTTTGTGACCTGGCCTTTGGGAGGTTTAGAATAATTTTCAGGTGATTCTAATGAGCAATAACTTTTGGAAACCATTGTGCTAATTAACATGAAGGGCATCTGTTTTAAATTATATGTAAAAAAGATATATATGTAAAAGTTGAAATTGTATTTTTTTCTTTCTTTTCTTTTTTTGGGTACCAGGCATTGAACCTAGTGTTGGTTAACCACTGAGCCACATCCCCAGTCCTGTTTTTGTTTGTTTATTTATTTATTTTGAGACACGGTATCACTAAGTTTCTTAGGACCTCATTAAGTCATTAAGTTGCTGAGGCTGGCTTTGAACTTGCAATCTTCCTTCTTCAGCCTTCCAAGACATCGTGGAGAGTGCCACCGTGCCCTACCTATAATTTTTAATTTTTTTTTTAAGCTCTCTGGAGCTTGACCCTTTTATTCTTTCTGGGTGTGATAGGAATAGAAAAACCTTTTTTTTTTTTTTTTTATGGTGCTGGGGATTGAACCCAGAGCCTTTTGAATTCAAGGCAAGCACTCTATCAACTGAGCTATATACCAGCCCCCAAAAAACAAATCTTAAAATTCAAAAACATTAAATTAAATTTAAAAGATGGTATTTGGAGTAAAATTAGATGATATTGGAAACTGTGAAGCTAATAATTCGACTGTGGCACATCAGTTGGCAGTGCTGTGAGTGGCAGGTGAGGGACTATTTTGCTGTGATTTGTGTCTTTCTGCAGTAGGTAGGACTGAAGATCTGAATGTGTGCTCTCTAGCATGTGCCCAGATGCCACGGGCCTGAAAAAAAAGCCTCTGTTGACTCATCTGGACTTGTCTGAGGGCAGGGGAGTTGGGGACTCACCTTTGTTCTCCACTGCTGACACCTGCAGTTGTTTCATGTACTGGGATCATTTTATTAATAGACCTTCTCATTCTACTTCTATCTTTTCTCTCTCGTCTCCTGGCTTTCCCTTCCTTTCTCTCATTCTCTTTTCCTTTCTCTTCTCTTCCTTATATCTTTGTGATTTTCCCTTGTGTAGTGATCTTTTGTCATCTGATGTTTTTGAAAAACAGTTCCTTTTTCAAAATCTGTTCCTAGGCTTACTATCCACAACACTAAGACATTAAAATGTAGAATTTTTTTATTTCTTATTTAATTTTTATTTTCAATTTTTTTATAGTCTTGATGTGGATTTTTTTATCAATAGCTATTCAGATAAAATTCATGTGTCATATTATTTACCATTTATAATGTGTATTTTGTGGTGGGTTGGGGAGATAGCTCAGTTGGTAGAGTCCTTGCCTTGCAAGCACAAGGCCCTGAGTTCAATCCCCAGCACCACACACACAAAAAATGTGCATTTTGTTTATTCAGATGTGTAACCTTAACCATATTCAATTTTATAGTATCTTCAATGCTCCCCAAAGGAAATCCCACCCCATAGACATAACCCCATAAATTTCTTTGTTCTCTCTAGGCCCTGGCCAAACTAATATACCTTCTGTCTGTATATTTATGGGTATTCCAGACTTTTAACATAAATATGATCATGTGACAATGAACATAATAAATATGGTTCATTGTGACTGCCTTCTTTAATTTGAGATATTTTAAATGTTGATCCTTGCTGGAGTATGTATCACTACTTCATGTTTTACTGTCACATACTATTCCATTTTATCATGCCACATATTATTCCATTATTATTGTTATTCCATATTATATTATTGAATATACCCTATTTAATTTCTCAATTATTGATTGGGAGACATTTAGGTCATTTCATTTTTTTATTGTTATTAATAATGCTGCTAATGACATTTGTCAGAATAATTTCTTTTTGAACTACCTCTTATTTGCTTTATTTTGTGATAATTGTATTGTGGTGTGGCAGAGTGGGAATAGCAGCAAAAATGCTTCTCCACTCTCTTTTTTTGGTACCATGGATTGAACCCAGCAGTGCTTAACCACTGAGCCACATACCCAGCCTGTTTTATTTGTCAGTATTTTTGTAATTGTGGATGGACAGCATGTCTTACTTTATTTGTTTTATTTTTATGTAGTGGTAAGTGTTGAACTCAGTGCCTCACACATGCTAGGTAAGTGCCGTACCACTGAGCTACAGCCCCAGCCCCAACCCCCCAGTCTCTTGTTTGAATTTTCAATTTTGAAATAGAGTCTTGCTAGGTTGTTTAAGGCCTTGTTAAATTGCTGAGACTGACTTCGAACTTGCAATGGACCTGCCTCAGTATCCCATACTTCTGGGAATACAGGGATGTGCTATTGCACCTGGCAATACTGCCCTTTGATAGATATAAAAATCATGTATTTGATTGGATTCTTGAGAAACTTTTACCAAGGTATTCATTCCTGATTGTATTTGAAACTAATTGGTTTTTACAAAAGTATTTGGCTCAGTTGTGTAAATAATCATATTTTCTGTTACACTGAGTAGTATTATACTTTTTGATATTTTTAAATACTAAAACAAATTTCTTGATGCAGCTCTTAAAGCTTAATTTGTATCAAGAAGTGATAAATCATGTTGGCATGATTTAAAATCCCCTTAATTTGGGGGTACAATTCATATTGCTGATAAAGAGTAGATAATTGGAAGAGAATTCTAAATTCTCCTTTTCCCAGTTTACTTTTGTGGATTTTACTTTTAATGGAGGCTTCTCATTATTAAGCCTAATGTGTGAAAAAACTAGCAGATGGTATGCTTAAGCATAAAGGTATCATTCTCTACTAAGCTCATTTAGCTTCTACCACCCAATTTAAAAAAGAAAAACAAAGTAGGTTCTCTTCTGTGGATTATGGATTATGCTCTATCTCCTTTAAAATTATGAAGCAATAATTTACTAATATAAATATACTTTTTCTGAATTTTCCACAAATTTGGTATATTTTAGAACTAGCTGATTGTCCATTTTACCATAAAGCTATTGTTCTAGGTACCCATTTTATTACTATCTACCTAGTTTGCATTTTTTAAAATGTGTTAATCTGGGTGATATAGCAGATCATCAAATAAAAATATAAAACTTGTTACTGAATAAAATGGAAGTCAGTTATTTGCTTTTATGTTGAAGAAAATGGAAATATTAAAGTAAAGAACAATGAAGATTTTTTATTGAAAAATATGTTCACAAGGTACTTTTTATAAAAATACATTTTAGTTGTCAAAAGACCTTTACCTTTACTTATTTTATATATGGTGCCTAGAATTGAACCTGGTGCCTCACACATGCTAGGCAAATGATCAACCATTGAATTATAACCCTTGCCCGCCAAGGTACTTTTTAAAGAAATATTGTTCAATTTTCTTTAGACTGTGACCATAATAAAGATAATTTGTCTATAATTTTGGTAGAACCTATTCTGTTCCCTTAACAGTGTACCTTCAACCCTCTCCAATTTTCATTAGTTCTTATTTTTAATTTTTAACTATTACAGGTCATGCTATATTAAATGCCTAGGGATTAAAATTTTGTGTTGTTTTAAAAAAAAGAAATGAGCATATTTTTCTGTATTTGATATAGTATATAACATTAAAAATTACATACCTGAAATATCTGAAAGTTATTCTCAGACTTTAGAGAGTCTTCTTTTCTTTCTTTCTTTTTTTTTTTTTTTTTTCTTTTTGGTGGTGCTGCAGGAGGCTTGTGCATGGGAGGTAAGCACTAAACCAATTGATCTATATCCCCAGCCCCTGAAAATCTTATTTTCAGAAAAGAAAGTATAAATGAAATATTGGACATAGCATTAGTATTCTTCAGTTTACTTTCTTGAATATATCAGATAGCTTTTTTTCAACTGCTAGCAACCTAAACAATTATAGGTCACTTAAGTAGAATATGGTATTGAGTGCCCTACAGAATTTTTGCAATGCCCTGGGAACATATGTGGATACTATGTAATCATAAGTGTACTAAGCAGAAGAAGATTGCCATACCACATCACAGTGTTCTAATGAAAACATGACTCCAAACAGTACTATGGCTAGCACTTGAGATTCCAGGCACAGAGATACCTTGTTCTTCAGATGTCCTAGGAGAACAAAACTGTCACAGGGTCCAGTTTTCATGTATGTGATTGTCCTCTCTTGTTCATCTGGTCTTACTTAGAAGAGGTTTGGAGTAAGTGTAGAGTAGTCAATCTCTGGTTTTGGCCACATTTTAATGATCTCTTCTTACTTTCTCTTTCTTCTCTTTTTTTATGTGTGCCTTCCATCTTCTCTTGTGAGAGTCATACTTTGTCAGGGTATCAGAAACATTATATGGGTCCCAAACAGTTTATTGAAACCCTTGTTCTTATTCATAGAGTTGATTGAATTATAGTATATTTATATCAGGAAAAGAATAAGTATGTGAATCTTAGTTTTTTGGATGGACATTTGGTTTTTCCTCTGTGTGTGTGTCTAGAAGTCTTAAGTAACAGCATGCTATATCTTTTTTTCTCCCACCTAAAGTGTCTACCTGATCCAGTCCCATTGGAATTGTGGCTGGGAGTAATCAAGAGCTTGAAGTGTTCCAGGTTTTCCACCACTTTAAACTGATATGTTTAGTGAGTGTTGTCAGTAGTCATAAACTCCTAGGTCAAAAATAAATACTCTTGAATTAGCTTTACAGCACCCCCCATTTGAAGAGCATGAAGTTCATAGTGTGATGTTAGGAAGACCAGTTGCAGTAGGGTGTTGAAGGAGATAAACCCTGATTTAGGGGCAGGGACAGTAAATAACTATAATCTGACTGATGCAGGCTATGATGAAATCTGTTTAAGTTGCCTCACTGAGTGTATAATAAAATTTCTGATGAGCAGGATTCAAAGAAGCAGGATGAGGTCAACCTGAAGTAGCAATCTTAGCCATGCTTTTCAAGTCCCAAATTCCATCAGCAGAACAAATCCCAAATACCAGTACACCATCAGAATCAAACTTAGCCCACCAATTTGGCTTTCTTCTTCAATTTTTCAATCAATCTTCCATTTGGCTATTGTATTAATTTATATATAGATGGGTATGTTAATGATCTCACAGTCTTCCCTGGGTTTGGTAAGAAGGAAGTCCAGGACAATTTTTTTTCTCCATAGCAACCCTGGCGAGTGACTTGAAGCTGCCCTGAGTGCTGTTAGGGCTGATGAGGTATCATTGATTATCCCAGAACAAATTCAAAAGCAACTTTTTAAATTATCTAACTCCCATTGAGCAATAACTGCATGAGGGGGAACAAAGTGGATCAGCATCCTCTTCTCAAAATTTCTCATAGTAAACTAAGGTAACTTGACTTTGAAATCATTTCCAAAGTTATTTGAGGGCCTTATGGAATACTGGTAGTGTTTCCCTAAATATTTGAAAGTGTCATACTGGGGTTGTGGCTCACTGGTAGAACATTTGCCTGACATGTGTGAGACACTGGATTCAATTCTCAGCACCACATATGTTTGTCGTACTGGGGATCAGACACAGGGACTTGCACATGCTAGACAAGTGTTCTACCACTGAGCTACAACACAGATTTTTTTGTGTGTGTGGTGCTTGTGCTTGTGCTTGACAGGCAAGCCCTCTACAAACTGAGACATATCCCAAACCCTTAGCACCACAAATAAATAAATTAAAGGTCCATAAACAACTAAAATTATATTTTAAAAAATATTTGAGTGTTTCAGTTATGGTTGTTTTTGAAGAGAGATGCAAGTTAATGCCTGTCTTTTATAAAAGTTACTCTCTCGAAGGCATACATGGCATTCTTGGAAGGAAAATGTTGTTTATTAGTTGCTGGAATCCCTCAATTGGAACCATCATTAGTGAAAATGCTATAGGAGACAAGGCTATCAGCAAAGCATTTGAGCTGGCTGATAATCTTTATGGTTCTTAGTTAAGAAAATAATTGATTTTAGTCTTTATTTTTTGTAGTGTCTGCCTGAAGACATTTTGGTCTTTGACCTGTGACACTCACCTATTTCTTAGAATGATTGACCTAGAGTTACAAGGGTTGAAATGTGGCAGACATGTGGAAATGCAGAAAGATACTATGCATGGTAGGTACGAAAACTGTCTTCTGCTATTCTGACACAATGCTTAGTACAGTTTAGAGAATGGAGTACTTATTAACACAGTTTAGAAAATGATGGTTAAACAGTCAGAGCTTTCTTGTGGGAGATGATGAGTTGTGCTCTACGAGAGAAAGTTTGAGCTTACAGAACATTTTAGAATGAGCAGTAAGCATGCTGAACCTTTGCCAAAGAGTGACATGATCTTTATTATATTTGACCAGGAGCTTGTTTGCCCTTTGCTGTGGAGGGAGAATGCTATCTCAATCATCTGAGGATGATTGCTATACATAAAACTAGAACAGAACCCATCAATGCCTCTTCTGAAATACATGCAGAAATATGCAAGGCCCAGTAGCCATCATTTAACTTGTAAAATCATCTACCTACATTCATGATGAACATGTTGAGCCAAGAATAATCTTTCTAAAGACAAGTTGCTTTTTTGGGGGGTGGGATACTGGCAATTGAACTCAGGGGCACTTGACCACTGAGTCACATCCCCAGTTCTGTTTTGTGTTTTATTAAGAGACAGTGTCTCACTGAGTTTCTTAGTGGCTCACTTTTGTTGAGGCTGACTTTGAACTCCATATCCTCTTGCCTCAGCCTCCTGAACCTCTGGGATTACAGGTGTGTGCCACCATGACCTCTGACAACTTGCTTTTTCTGTTTTTGAGACTACTTTTTAAATTCCTTAGCCTAACCGTGTAGAAAGCATCTGATCTAGTGTCCTTGGAGCAACCTGGACTGGCTTATGGTTGGGTTTAAGCATTTAATGTATTTATGTTCCTTGAACTTTCTGTCTTAGCTTGTTTTTCCAGTGAAGATCATAAACCAAAGATTTAAAGTCATAGTACTGGAACAAAGCACTAGATAGAAAACTGTGTCTAACTCTGTAAGAAGGTGACTTTTATAATATCATTGAAATCATTTCTGTAGCATAGTACAAGTTAACAGAGGCCATATTCTATAAGCTTGGTGATTGTGTCTTTATGATGAATAACTTATTCACTTTTTTTTTTTTGTGGTGCTGGGGACTGAACAGAGGGCCTTGTGCTTGAGAGGCAAGCACTCTATGAACTAAACTATATTCTCAACCCTTACTATTTCTTCAGTTTCTATTAATATTTCTTTTAATATACTCAGTTGACAAACTTCTTTTTTAATAAATGACTGATTCCTAATGTACATCTCAGTTTCAATTTTATTTTTATTTAATTAATTAATTAATTAATTAATTAATGGTGCTGGGGATTGAACCCAGGGCCTTGTGCTTGCAAGACAAGCACTCTACTGACTGAGCTATCTCCCCAACCCCAGTTTCAATTTTAAAATCAGGATTTATTCTATTCTCCTGTAAAACCTGTTGGCTTCCTTGCATTTTGTATCTCTGTTTTGGTACATTTTCTGTGTGTTTGAACAACAAAAGTGGGAGGCCTCTTGTAACCTCTGTCCTTCTACCTCAAGTTTTCTTATTTCATTTCAAATGTTATTGAAGCCCTTCTCACATTGTTCAACAGTTACTTCTATAACAACTTCTTAATCTGACTGTATTGTCTATTATTGTCTCTGCTTTTTATAATATCCTTGTGATGTTCACTCTTTCCACTTGAATCTGAATTTTGTGATTTGGTACACAAAAGACACATCTGATATTTTCACTGTCTTCCTGTCCAGCCTTCTCTCTCTTGATTCCTTCACCAGATCTCCCTGCTTAAAGGATTCCTGAAATTCAAATTACTTTTATTTAATTCAACATAATTGTTCATCTTTGAACATATTTATTCCTTTGCTTGAAATACTTTGTCAATTCCTTCATCAGGTGCATTCCTATTAATCATTGATTTAGTACTCTTTAAAGTAGTTTTCATTCTTTAGTACCTCTGATTCCCATTGTATGCAGACATACCTCTGGTAGTGCATAATATATTTTACCATGATTGTTGTGCATCTGCAGTTGTACAGTTTTTCCTACTTCCTTTTGCAGATTCTGAACCCTTTTTGGTGTCTCTGGGAATTGATATGGCATAGATTCTAAATTGATATCAGCTGCTATGCTGAATTGGTGTGAAATCATGTGATAACTCAAGTCCATATATCTTAATATATGTGAGATCATAGGTCTGTGTATAGAGAAGTAACTCCTTTATCTTTACCTTGATTATAAGATTTTTAATCTGTAAGGAAAATCAGTGTATTTTGGATCATCTGTGTATATATTCATAAACATTTGTTTGCATGATATAAATCAATAAATGGTTGTAGGCCATGTTAATGGTAAATAGGCATTAGAACTGGTAAAACATTTTATAAATCTAAATACATTATTTCAGCTTAGTTTCCCACTTTTCTTTCTCTGAGAAATTATCTTTTTTAATATTCCCTGGAAATAATTTGAATTATCCTTTCTTTCCTTCTCAATTTTACTTATTTCTTCTTTCAGTTTAGGTGATATTTTCTACTAAAGTTAATGTTGCTTCTTTTTGCTTCTTTCTCTGTGCTATATAATTTACATTTTTCTAAAACTTTGGTGACAGAGACTGATCTTGCTTCTCTGAATGGAGAGAAGTGTGTTTTTAAATGTATATACAACACACACATACACACACACACACACTCCCCCCTTGAGATCTTTAAAAATTACATAGTGTTTACTGATAAAAAAAAAAAACATTTTGCATGCTGAGTAATGACTGGCAAGGGAGTAGAAAGAAAACATTTTAAACATGACTTATTGACCTGAACTGGTGATTGCTGAGTGAATATATACCAGAAAGTATACGATTTTAAAATTTTTAATATGTTTTCTTTTTCCTTCTGTGTGTTGTGCATTTCCCACACCTACAGTCTTTAGGTTTGACAGTAGAGACCTGCTGGTCAGATTTTGGTGCTTGGATATCAAATACAACAATCACTGTAGATTTCAACCAGCAGGAACTGAGATGTCTGTTGGTATTTTATATCATTATTATTATTATTATTATTATTATTATTTTTATTTTGCAGTGCTGGGGACCAAACCCAGAGCCTTGTGCTTGCAAGGTAAGCACTCTACCGACTGAGCTATCTCCCCAGCCCCCTTGGTATTTTAATCCCAAAACAGCATTTTAAATTTATACAAACCATGCCTTAAAGGATGACAAAAAGAGCTTAGGGAAGAGCATAAGGTTAAATATATTGATCGGTAGTCCACTAGTTCTTGTTAGACTTTGAGAAAAATGTAGATATAGAAAAATAACATTGTCAACAACAACAATAAATGCTTTCCTTCTCTAGAGAGAATCTCTTGCCTCTATTATATGAATTTTTGATAATAAAAGATATTTCAGCCACTCATAAAAAAATAGAGATGTTGAAAGCTGGGTATTAAACCTAAACTGAAGAATTTTGTAATTTTTTATTATCATTTTAGCTGTACATTTAA
Source organism: Sciurus vulgaris (assembly GCF_902686455.1). NCBI lineage: Eukaryota > Metazoa > Chordata > Mammalia > Rodentia > Sciuridae > Sciurus > Sciurus vulgaris. The sequence goes on from NC_136477.1 coordinate 73,259,304, forward strand.
GGGTTTAATGAGCTGTATAATTTATTATCTGTAATAAAAACGCAGTAATGTTGAATTTTTGCCAATGTGCAAAAACCATTGCTTGATAGATCTTGAGAAATGAATTAAGTAATGCTCGTTATATAGTTTTTGGTTATAATGACCATGTTAACCAAAATCAGTAACCTGTCGACCTTGTGGTCTTTGAGAATTTGTGTTTCTTTTGATGAAAGGAAAATTAATTTTCTTTGTTCTAGTTTAGATGCTATCCATCCACTAATAACATATTTGTAGTTTTCAGCTACAATGTGTCCATGTTCTGTTGGATGTGTATGGAATGGTGTTGGACAAGATCTTACCTTTTGGTTATTAGTAAATTTTTTTGTGGAGAGATACCAGTGATTAATATCTCTCCATCTTTCTTTTTCCTCAAAATTTCAAATAAGTGAGAAAGAAAAACTACTGAAACTCTATTTGTTTAATTTTTTTTATTTGTGTGGACCTTTATTGAATTAATTTATTTATATGTGGTACTTAGAATTGAACCCACTGCCTCAAACATGCTAGGCAAGTGTTGTACCACTGAGCTTCAACCCTCTATTTCATTTAAATATATATAATTGACTAAAATGTTTTATGTACAAATTATCATATGAATAGGCTCTTCTGTGAGAGAGAATATTTGATATACTTGTAACAAAACCACGATCTTTCCATTTTGTTGCTTTTTCTCAAATGTTAGAAACCAAGTCTGAGTCTCACTCTATGTCTGTTGCAGATATCTTGTATGCAGCTCATAAATGCCCCTATTACATCTCCTGATGATTTGGACATCAGGCATTGTATCAGAAATAAATTTATGCATTGTGGATTGAAAGAAATTTTGCCAGCAAGTGCCCTGTAGTGTCCTTATTATACTTAAATTAGAAGAGTACTTGAGTGTGGGAAATTTAGATATATGGCCCTCAAGAACAGTTTATCTGTGAGAAAAGATTTGAGTGTAAAAATCTATTTTTTGAAATTAGTTGATAAGATTGAGTATTATTTATCACTTTATATGTTTAAATGCTGTAAATTGTGTTGAATGGTTGTTATTATTTATGGTCTTTTCATTGATTTTTGCATAATTATAAATCATTCATCATAATTGTTATTTAATATCTCTAGAATTTAAAGCATATTATGAATGATGGCCTGGATATCCAACTTAAAGCCTTTGATAACTATAAGAAAAAAATTGTTTGAGTTCTCCCATTGCCTTGAAGATATTAGAGCTGAGCTTGAATATTCTTTTTTCCTGAGGTCTGGTTAAAACGTACATAAAAGTACTGGTAAATTCAAGAAGACTGACTGCTCCCCATAAAATAATTAACTCCTTAAAGAATGTGAACTCAATCTTTATGTTTCAGAAAAATGCAATGTATTGGGGCTGGGGTTGTGGCTCAGTGGTAGAGCACCTGTCTGGCATGTGTGAGACACTGGGTTTGATTCTCAGCACCACATATAAATAAATAAATAAATAAAGACTCATCAACAACTTAAAACATTAAAAAATGCAATTTATTAGTTCTTTGCATTTTTGTAAATACACACATATGTATATTGATATTACAATCAGCAAATGAATTCTGTTAGACCAGTTTTTTTATACATGTGTCCATCTGTACTTTTTTATGTGAGGCACATCCTTCCATCCACTGCTTTGCTTTCTAGAACTAGGAATTTGGTAATGTTCACCCATTGACTGCTCCTTCCCTGCATATTGGGTTCATACTCATGTAGGCTCCTTGTTCAATCTGTAGTTCTGTGCTCTTCCTGAGATCCACCAGGTTCCTGTCCTCTACTAGTTCCTCTCCAAGGTAGATAATACCTGCCACCAGCTCTGTCAGTAAGGGCACCCTTAGAACTCAATATAGTGTTAACAACCAGCTACCTGCTACCTTTTCCCCAGCAACATTTTCACTTAAAAAAGGCAAATTGGTTGGGGTTGGTTATACAGAGGAAGCAAAAAAGTGTCAGGGCAAGTTGCCATTTCCAGAGATATTCCCCTGCCTTCAGTTTTCATTACCTGAATTAGGGTAAGAGAGACAATGGTTTCTCGAAGTCTTTCAGAGTAAATTCTGTATTATATTATTAGAGTTGTTTGGTGTTAACTATAAATAAGTCCATATGTTCCTTAATCAACTTACTGAAGCATCTGATATTTATAACCTGGTGTGGAACACAATTAAGGAAACCAGAGCATGGGTATATTTTATTTCTATTCTTCAGCATCTTTTGCTGATTCAAATGACTATTTTCTAAGGTCAGAGGAAGTTATATTCTAATGTGTTATTTCACCAATAAAAATCTTTTAATTGTGAAATTCACTTGATATTTTCATTGGGCTAAAAATAATTTTTTATTTCTGTCATAATATTGATTTATATAATGTATTTTCCCCTCGAGGTATTCATTTGAACTAATATTGCTCATAGAGATTATTTTGTAGATGTACATTTCTGGGATCCAGAGACACATTATTCTCAGATATTTTTGGCTATTGAAATTTGAGCCACATCATTAATAAACTCATGGGGCTGAGCATTGTAGAATTGAGAAAAAGTTTTCTAACATTATGATTTAAAATATAACAAAATATCTTGCTGTATTAAAGCAAAAGCATTTTATTATTAAATTATTAGTATGTCATTGAATATAAAAGGAATATATCACATAAAATTTCAAAATGTGCTTCATATATAAATGTGTGTGAAATGTGTGTACCTAAGTATAAAAGAGGCTCTAAAGTCTAAAATATTAGGGCCTGACATTATTTAATGTCTTTGAAGAAATTTGAAAAATTGAGGCGAAAGATTCTGGCTTTAGTTTGTACCCAGGAACCATTCTGTGAATACTTGACCATGTGAAAATTACTGATTTCCAGTCTGTTAATATTCAGCTATGGTAAATTTTATTCAGAATAATAGCTTATTGGTTGTAATGTAAATAGATCAAGGACTGTAAGTCAGAGTTCACAGTGCAAGTAAGCCCATGTGGCCAGAGTGTCCATCACAGGTGGTGAGAGGGTTTGGAGGAAAAAAATCACACTGTACAAATCCTTGAGGAAAGAAATAATTTTTAGGGGTGATTGGGGTATAGTTCTGAACCTTATTACAATACTGCCTACTCCATCATTTAATTTGATTTTGTTTACAATTCTTTTTGTGTGTATTGCTTTGTTGGCTAGATTCTTAGGGAATGTTCATAGGCTATTACAAATATAGATGAACTACTTTTAACCATAGAGAAAACATGGATTCTGTTTGGGGAATTTAGTTAAAATTTAACTTTTGTACATTGTCATTCTATTAAATGTTTCTAGTTATCTTTTGAGTGAGAAATACTAATTTGGTATTACATATCATTTACAGAATTAGTTTATTTATTTGTGTTTGTGGTGCTAGAGATCTAACCAAGGGCCTCAGGCACGCTGGATGAGTAAATGCTCTACCACTGAGCCACATCCTCAGCTCCTAGAGTATCAGTTTTTATTTTGATTGCATAAGCATTCTGAAAACAATGTGCAATATAGTTTTAAGAACTTCCCATTAAACATTTTTAGAAAATATCGTTTCTTGGTTTATATTGATAAAATAAATAAATGAGAGCTAGGGATATAGCTCAGTTGGTAGAATGTTTGTTTTGCATGCACAAGGCCTTGGGTTTGATTCCCAGCACCACACACACACACACACACACATAAAAGAAAAAAATAAAGAATGAATGGTAGCTATTTTTCATGTGTCGAATTGAAGTTTTTTATACAAAAGTTATCTTTCAAGCATTGTGAATTACCTAAAATGTTATTTTAAAATATTTTTTGAAATTAGTAGATGGAAAGTGATGTCAATTTGTCACCTGTTGAAACTATATTAATGAATTATTGAAATTAAAATTAAACTTAACAAAAATTGTTTTGATGTAACATTATAAGTGTACATTTACTCTTTTCTTTGGTTTTAGACAACAGTACTTCAAATTAATTGATGAGTGTGTATCCCAGACTGTATTGCATAAAGATGGAAAGAATCTAGATTTTACATATAAAATGATTAGATTTAGATTTAAGTCAAATTGTAGATGAGTATTTCTTGATTTAAATTAAAGCTTTTTTTAAAAAAAAAATATATATATATATATATTTTTTAATGTGGTGCTGAGGACTGGACCTAGGGTCACATATATGCTAGGCAAGTAAACTACTACTGAGCCACAACCCCAGCCCCAAATTGAAATATCTTATTGTCTTTTATGACATGGGTTAGCTCTGTGACATTGGTTCTCATGATGAACCTCCAGAGTGTCTTTGAGGCCCTTTCAGGAAATCTTAATTATTATTTGCCTTTTTGATTCTATTGATGTCTTCCACTGATGGTGGAAAGCAGTGGTGTGTAAAACTGTTATAAATTAAGGCAATGGTACTAAACTCTAGTCAGAAAATTACTGTTCAGAGAGCAAAACAACACAAAGTGCACACTTGTAATCCCAGCTTCTCAGGAGGCAGAGGTAGGAGGATCATAAGTTTGAGACCAGATATGCAAATTTAGGAAGACCTTGTTTCACAATAATAATAAAGAAGGGGCAGAGCTATGGCTCAGTGGTAGAGCACCCCTTGGTGGAACCCTAAAACTACAAACTAAACTAAACCTGACAATCTTTAACTGAAAATTTCCATGTAGTCCTAAGAATAATGTTATTTCATGTTGCTTCTTGAGTACATTTTTTAATACTGTATGTTAACAAATGAATTATACACAAAAAGCAGTTGTGTGTATACCAAAGTACAACAACAAAAAAAAAAAAAACAGTTTTAAATGCTGTCATATGAACTGGTTACTCTAACTTAAGAGTTTAGAACATATTTTCTTAAAACAGAACAAGTGAGCCTGTACTTCAGAAAAAATGATGACAGATTTTGTACTCAAAGAGAAAATTTGATAACTTATAACTCAGAGAGTTATAAGTGAAAATTTGAATTTTAAAAACATATCTATTGCTTTCACCTTGACAACTTTTCTGTACTGAAAATCTTTCTGATGAGTTCAGTAGGATGGTTAACCAATGTGGTTATTTTGATAATTGTGACGAGATGTGTCAAAATTTGGAAGATGTTCTTGAGTCAACCAATTACACTTTTTCTAAATAACCAGCATCTAATGATACAAGTTTAGCACAGGCAAAAGATCCATTAAAAGTACAACAGTGGGGCTTGGGGTTGTAGCTCAGTGGTAAGAGTACTTGCCTAACACATGTAAGGCACTGGGCTTAATCCTCAGCATCACATTAAAAAATAAATAACATAAAGGTAAAAAAAATTAGGCAGGAGGGATTTGGGATATGGTTCAGTGGTTAAGCGCCCCTGGGTTCAAGCCCCAGTACAAAAAAAAAAAAAAAAAAAAAAGACTAGTAGATAGAGGCTAAGAAGGTAGATCAGTGGTAGAGCTCAGTGGAATCACAGTCTATAGTATCAAAAAAAAGGGTACAACAGTGATTCATGATCTTAAAGAAACAGTGCAAGTTCATTGATATATATGACTCCATGTTCTAACTATTTAAAAAGTGCCATTTGTGAAATTTTGATGGAGCAGTAAAGAATAATATCCAGGATGATTTGAAAAGGGTATTAGCACACAATTCACCATTTGGGCTACATATGTGTGCAAAGTTTTGTTTTACTTATACACCCAGGAAGAGGAATGGAATGTATAGAATGAGTAAGGAGCTAGATAACATTAGTGACACAGATAAAGAAAATCCTTGTTTCTGTGGAGAGAAACATTTCACATTTCCTAAGGAGTAAGAGTGGGTCACAGAAATTCAGAAATATGTTCTACATGAGCATCAAACCAAAATGAGAAATGATTTTGAATAGTGTCAGAAAGATACATTTCACCGGGACATTAGATATTTTTTTTTTTCTTGAGTAGTTATGGAATTTTGTGAATGAAGTATTGAGAAAGAAATAGAAATATTTTAGGCTGGGACTCTAGCTCAGTGGTAGAATGCTTTCCTTGTACATGTGAGACAGTAGGTTTGATCCTCAGCACCACATAAAATGAATGAATAAAGATATAGAAATAGAAAAGTATTTGAACAGTGCTTGAAATATAAATGAAGCATATTTACACATTTTAAAAATTATTGCTTGCTAATTTTAAATGTTTAAAATCAATTTATAGATTTAACTACAAGAGAGACTTGTGTTTATATGAATATGTGAGAGAAGAGATAAAGTTCAGCAAAAGGGGAAGAAGGTGTTCAAAAGTATAGGATGCATTTAATTTCATATATTGTAGTAATTGAGAGATAACTATCTCTCAGAGAGTTAAATGTTTAGTGCAATGGATCCAGTCAATTTAGTAAGTAGAATGATAAAATATTGTAATTAGGCAGGGACACTGTCTTCATCTTTCATAATAGGAAGTTACGATGTTTTAAGTAGATCAATCAAGATATAACTGCATGCACATATTTTTTCAATTGAGAAGCTAACCGCTAGTATAATCTAATACAGAGTGGTAAGAGGTTGCATTTAGGAAGTGGGTTATGAGTTGGAAGCAGTCATTTGGCTGACTGTTTTCTTGTTGTTATAAAAGTTTTTCTGTAGTAAACTATGTTTATGTATTAGTTTCATTAAAAAAGGATAATAGAGATACACACATACACATATATCATGGTAAATTCACTTGAATGATTTCTCCTACATAATATACTATCAAAGCTATATCATAACTTATTTAGTCCATTATTATAGGCATTTAACTTATTTTCAGTTCCTTTAGCTAACATAAAAAAAGTATGTTAAAGGGTATTCTTGCCCAAAGGCAAAATCTTAAAAAATAGAATTGTTGCATATAAGAAAGTGTGTAATTAAAATTTTATCAAGTATTGCCTAATTTTTAATCAGCAGTGTTCATCATTTATATTTTGATTATTATACAGGAGAGTTGGTTTCCCCATGCCAAGTCCAGTACCTGACATTATGAACCATTTAATCATTGTTGTGAGTTCTCACTGAAAATTTTCTACTTTTAAATTTGGTTGTAAAAGTCCTTTTAGTATTTTTTTCCTTTAATTTACTGTTTTATTATGACTGTTTTCCTAGCTTCTGTTGGTCTCATTTTTCCTTTTTCCTTCAGAATCTTCACAGGTTTATGATAGAAACTTTTGAGTGTTTTATAATTGAACTCTCTCCTCTTGCCTGATAGAAATTTAAAATTGTACTTAGGTTTATCTTTTTTTCCTTTCCCTTTTTTTTGTATCAGTTTTTATAAAGCTGCCTTTGTTCCAGTCTTGTGATGTTTCTACATTTTTTTTACTTTTTTAGTATTTATTTATCACTATTATTTCTAATTGCTTTCCATAATTTTTTTTCCAAACTGTTAAAGTTAACAATGAATTTAAGTAGTATTGCAAAAGATTTTTGTCATTGTAATTTTAGAGGTTTGCATAGATCAAGCCAAACTAGAAGAGTCTGAGGAAAAGGCATCAGAATTTTACAAAACATTAATTTAATTTTGACCAATTTTGCAAGGCTTTGTGGGGAACCACTGCCACATAATTGGCCCTCAGGGGCTTGCTCCTTATTCCCTGTCTTCTTTACCTCCTTCAGGTATGCACCCATATACTGTTCTCCATGTAGGACTTCTTCAACCACCATGTTATTTAAAACTCTTCATTCTTTACTCCCAAGCTTTGCCTTTCTCATCCTCCTTCCTTTACCTTTCTTCCATTATATTTGTTATCATGTGGTATGCTACTAAATTTAAGTAGTTTTATACGTACATGTGTATTAGCTATTTCTCACTTCAGAGTAAACTGGAGTTTTTTACCCTTCTATGCACTATTTCTGCACCAAGAACAAAACCTGATTTTTTGAAAGAACTAAAAAATATTTTTGAATGAAAGAATAGTTGAACAAAATGTTTAGAATCAAAATCAGAAGATGAGACTCTTTTTTTTTTTTTTTTTTGTACCAGGGATTGAACTTAGAGGCACTCAACTACTGAGCCACATCACTAGCCTGTTTTGTATTTTATTTAGAAACAGGGTCTCACTGAGTTTATTAGTGCCTTGATGTTGCTGAGGTTGGCTTTGATCCTCCTGCCTCAGCCTCCCAAGCCACTGGGATTACTGGTGTGTGCCACTGCGCCCAGGGTGTGGCAGTAAATATTCAGAAAAACAGTTCTGAATGAATCATAGTTGAAGGCGCGACCACGTGGCATTGCATGCAGAGGCTGCTGTGGAGCGGGCCATGGCACCGGGCCACCGGAGAGAATAGCACTGTGCGGGGTAGGCAGGAGCTGACTGAAAGGAAGTGAGTTGGAAGAGCCAGGAACAAGATGGTCGCAGTGGCCTAGGCTGCTGACTTTGCACTGTGAGCAGGAGCCAGTGGTGGCAGACCACCAGGCAGTGTATATTCTAATCTGAAAATACCTTCCATGAAATCCTTTTAAAAAATAAGTAATGCTGTTTTTTTAAAACAATGAAATGGAGACTGTCATTTCCAGGTCCCCATGGTCTCAAATGTGCATCAGCTTCATAATGCCTCCTGCTGTGGCACACGTCCTTGAGATCTAGGCTATAGACTCAGAGCATCTGATGGTTCCATACCTGTGAATTTTCTTTTGCATACAGAACCAGTTGGAGGTATAGTGGGAAAGTGCTATTTCTTTTATTAAGCAGATGTTATGGAAGCAAGTTCATGATTACCCAATGTGTACATGCTTATGAAAATTGACTCCTATATGTTTGTATGTGTAAATAAAACTGTTGTATATGAGGAGTTTGAAGATGAAGCATGAGGACTCTGTGATGTCAGACCTTTTCTTCCCATTCTCGAATTAGTGACAAGAAGTTGTGATCCCATGGAAAATTCAAAAATTGGAGTTTTTATAGGAAAACGTCTGCATGAATTGAGGCCTTGAAGTATCCTGAAGTGAATGAACTTAGAAGAAAAAAATATACACATTCAGTAAGGAAAAAATTCATTCACTTGTGGATGGATTATCATGGATTGACTGGCAGAAGCAAATGTATCCACAGCATGAGGGCTGGGAATATAGCTCAGTTGGTAGAGGTCTTGCCTAGCATACACAAGAACCTGGGGTTCCATCCCCCCACACCAAAACAAAACAAAACAAAACAAAACAAAACAAAACAACAACAAAAAAAAAAACAGGAGCATGAACACTCCACCCTTGAAAACTTGGAAGATAAGTTTTATGTAGGAAATTCTTTATAGTTGTTAATTTTGAAAATTGTCAGGTGGTATAATATTTTATTAAGGAACATTTTTAATAAGTCTAATTTTTATCAGAATGTCATTCTTAGAAGTATCATTTGCTTGATTAGTAAGTACTATTATAAAGAAAATTTTTAGGGTTGGGTATGAGGCTCAGTTGGAAAGTGCTTGTTTGGCATGTATGAGGTCCTGGGACCAATCCCCAGCTTTGTAAATTTGAAAAAAGAGAAAATTAAGGAAAGCTTTATATTTAAGATGGGAGTGTATTTAAAATTATGCATAACTCTCTAAGGTTTCATCATTTGCACACATATTATTTCTTGATGTAGTAGGATAGTCGTTTAGCACAGAGTGGTGAAACTGTACTATTAAATTGGGTTTTTTTAAAGAGATTGGAATAAAACATATGATTTTAAAGAAATTTTGAGATTTTTAAAAAATTTTATTTTTTTATACTAAGAATTTAACCCAGGAGTACTTAAACACTGAGCCACATACCTGGCCTTTTTTTATCTTTTTAGATTTTGAGACAGTGTCTCATGAAAATTGGTTAGGGCCTCACTAAGTTGTTGAGTCTGGCTTTGAACTTGTGATTCTCCTGCCTCAACCTCCTGAGCTGCTGGGATTAGAGGTGTGCATCAATATACCCAGCAAAGATATATTTTTTAGAACAAGAAAAGAGTTTCTTCCATATTCTGTGACTATGTGAATTGAGTGGTGATATGGAATTTAAAATGTTTTAATTTGTTATACATGAAAATGCATTTTGACACATACATAAATGACATGTAACTTCTCATTCTGATTGTACATGATGTAGAGTTACACTAGTTGTGTAATCACATATGCACATAGGGTAAAAATGTCTGATATATTATACTATTATTTCTACCCCCATTCTTCCTCCCCTTCCTTACCTCCCCTTTGTCCAATCCAAAGTACCTCTGTTCTTTCCTGTCCCACACCCCCATGGTGAATTAGCATCTGCATATTAGAGAAAATATTCAGCCTTTGGTTCTTTGGAATTGGCTTATTTTGCTTAGCACAATATTCTCCAGTTCCATCCATTTATCAGCAAATGCCATAATTGCATTCTTCTTTATGGTTGCGTACTAATCCATTGTGTAGATATACCACATTTTCTTTATCCATTCATTTGTTAAAGGGTATCCAAGTTGGTTGCATAGTTTAGCTATTGTGAATTGAGCTATTATAGACATTCACTGTAGTATGGTGAATAATCACATTTTATTTCAGGTGCATCATATTTGCAGACAGGATCAATAAAGTGGTTTATAAATAATTTCTTAACTGAGTAGTTATGACATATGGAAACAGTTAATAGATTATGCACTTAAATCAAGCTTAGATTTCTGACATCATAGTTTAGTGGACAAAGCTTAGGGGTAGCAATTGGCAAACCAGTTTATCCCAGTGTGTTAAAGATGTCATTTTGTACTTGAAACACAATCTATTTCTTTTTTTACACACAATTGTTTGAAAAGTCCTAAACTACCTCACCAAGCCCAAAATAAGATGAGCAGTATAATTTATAACTGAGAAATATGGTTTTATGGAATGCATGCCAATAAAGGAATAATGCCAAAGTGAATGCCATGCATCTTACACCTCCTAAAGTTTTCTGAGGAACAGTTGAGGAATAGTAATTTGTTTGTTATTTCCACAATCTCAGAGTGCTGTGGACTCAAACCTGGCCTCTGGCATGAGAGGCAGGCATTCTAGGAGATGGGCTATATGACCTGCACTGAGGAATAGTAATTTGGAAAGATTGGAGATGATGAAAATGGACAACTAAGTATTCTCTAGAAATGTATCACTTGGTTTTTGTCTGTGACTAAAGAACTGAAGACATAAATAAATTATTAGATGCATTTAGAATACCTTGTTCCACCATTAGAAAGTATCCACTGATAAGCAGGTACAGTGTGTTCTTTGTTGCATTGCTGATGGAATGAAAATTATTATTTAATCCTCATAGAATTAGTCCTAAGAGACTAAAACAAGTAAGTTTATTTAGCCTGAAGCCCCAGTAGACTTTCAAATGCCAGAGGCCACAAAACACTTCATTTTTATGCTTAGTTGTATAGCATATTTATGATGTATACTAATAAAAATTTTTTAGTTCATGAATACAGATACATTTCCTGAACACTGACTAGATGCTGGCAAATGGGTGGATTTGTCATGTGTGTCTTGGACATATGTGTGGTTAAACAGATTTTTCTCTTTCTCCCCTGCCTTTTCCTTCTTCCCTGGCAACAAGTAATAATATTATTGTAGTGGGTTTGAATGGAGTCACTTGTCTAGAGGTGGATTGGGGAACGTTTCCTCTCTTTCATAAAAATTCACCTTGGTATTTTAATTCAGATAGCAATTTTCAGTGGTGCGTCTGTAGCTATCAAGCATGAGCAAATTTTTAAATTGTTGCCTTCCATTTTTACTGCACAACTTTTTATCAGGATTTCTCTTCCCCATTTAACTAGGGCATCTCTTGTGGCCTGTGATTGCTTGAAGCAAACTTCTCTCTGCCAGGCAGTTGTTCTTTGCCTGGTCTGCCTCATCTCGTGGTTTATCACTCAGGATTTCCACTTAAAAGTAGTGTGCATTATTACTCACTTGAAAGAAAAAATGTGACTGATTCTTCTGAATGTACTCCCTCTCCTCACTTTTCCCCCATATTATTTTACTTGGAACAGTTAATGCCTGCTGGAATTTTCAATGTAAATTGCTCTTGTACTTGGAGCATGGGATGAGGGTGGGGCACTCTAGGGCACTCACAAGTTGCAGTGGATGTCTACTTGTGTTATATGTCATATAGGAAATTGGTGTTAAATAGTATAGCAAATCCTTTTGTAACAGAAAAACCTTTCAGTATAAAATAACAATTTGTATTTTACAAATTCAAGTTTATAACATACATAAGTTAGATTTTGAGGTGATTCAATGTCACTCTGTTTCAGTAAGCTGGGTGATTTTTTTCCCCCTCTGGTGCTTAAAAGAATGGCTATTTCAAATTTAGACATAACTTAGTTTTGAGTTCTTAATTTGAATTCTGTGGATAAAATTTAGATCTCTGTGAAATTCAGTCACTGAGGTACATCCCCAGTTCTTGTTTTTTGTAAAGGGGAAAGGGAGTGGGTTTCATAAATAAAAGGTCAAAGATGAGAAAGCAAGACTGGACAGCCAGAATCTTAGACGATGGTAAAATGTGACAAATTCTAGGTCAACCCAACAATGAGGAGACTGTTATCAGACTCTTATGGCCAGGCTTTATTACTGATACCATGCCCAGTCATTAGCAGAGGGTTATCCAGGAAGAACTTGGTCTGATCTTAAATGCTAAAGGTATCAGAGATTTTGGAAACTGTCAGCTAAATACACTCCTTGCCATGGAACAGAAAGCCTTTTCCTGAAGGAGATATGATTAGGACATCTTCATGCATTATGTCTGTATTATTCTCTTGAAAGCTATTGTTTAGTACTTTTCTTTCTTCCTTTTTTAAAAAATTTGCATTTCCGTAACTACATTGAAAAGCATACCAGTAGTATTAAGACATAATGGTAACTGGTTATGTTACCTCTCCCAACTCAAAATTAACACAGATGCATTCACAATATTGAAATATTTCAGCCTTTTGAGAAAATTGAAAAGTTTTCCATGTAATCCATGTTGATTGTTTACAAAAGTTAAGAATAAGATACCTGGTGGTTTTCTGATGTATTTTTTCAGTGCTTCTTTGTCACATAACATGATGTCATAATGGTTACAGCTATTCTGATTAGGCTCAGGCTACCCATGGCACTGAACAAGTGGTTACAACACTTTGACACTGCATATCTCCTTACCTTCACTGACAGATATGCAGAATCCTGAACACTGTTGATAGTTGCATTTGAGTATAATTTACTTTTGTGAAAGTCTTCTTTATTTAATTTTATGGGTTTAAAAATCTCTCCTGAAAAGGTTTCTAATTCTGACTGACAATGGAGTCTTCAGCAAGAACGGTTATGGATTTCATGTCAGCCTTCCTAATTTGTACACTGGTGGAAGAGAGGTGAATATTAGAGGTCTGGGCTTCACTGCTGCTTATTGAAATGTATGTGGCTTTTCTTTTGGTGATTCAAGAGACAAATACATTAGATATCATGAGATATTTCATGCACCTTAGAATAATATTTTAAGGCAGATTCAGCATTAGATTATTCCTTTTTTTTTTCTTTATTTTTTTCCTAATTGTTAAGGCCTTGCTATGTAGCTCAGCCTGGTCTTGAACTGCTAGACTCATTCTCTTGCCTCAGTCTCCTAGTAGCTGGGACTGCAGGCCCATGTCACCTCTCCAGCTCCCACCCAACTCTTTTTGAATCTTTCTTTAATAGTGTTGAATAATGCATTTGTTAATGAAAGTATATATGAGATCTGAACAAAACATGGAACTCCCTCATTAAACAATAATATGAGAACAGTCTTGATAGCATATTATTATAGCAGTTAAACATTTACTTCATTTATTTTACTTTATTTGTTAGCCAAAACAATTTTTTGAAAGAATCAAGGCAAGCATTAGATGCATTTTGTATAAGAAAGTTATGTTTATGTAAAGTTCAGTTAAAAAGAGCAGTCAATCTGAATGCAATACAGATCTGAGTCAAAAGTCATTGTTTTCCTAGGGCAACTGCTTCTCTGATTAAAAGAAATCTCATTATGTTTTACATAAAGTACTACTCTTTCATTTAAAATAATTTTCCTCTTATCTCCTGCTAGCTTACTGTTGCTCCACAGCAATTCACCTCATCCGACAATTTGTATAAAAGTTTGTCGTTTTCTTTATTAAGACCATCTTTCGTCATTTTGTATCTCTATTCAGTTCTGTAAGTATTTGAGCCATAAATACTAACACTGTATTGTTGATTGTACACAAGAAGTGAGGGACTGTGGAGTTCATCATGCAAGTGTGCAACCCTGGCTTTATAACTACAGTTTTTTCCTCTATAAAATGGGGGACATAATACCCATCTCATGGGGTCACTGTGAGAACTATATAATAAATACTGCTGAGGACATGTTAAATGAAGTTTTGAGAATGCAGATCTTATTTTCACTTGATATATTTTATCATCTCTGAAGTTTACACAGTGTAAAATTAACTTCACAGTACTTGACCTTCGAGTATTATTTAGATTTTTTTTATTAATTTAGGTTGTTTATAGTGATTCATAAACCAAAATTTTACATATTTGTAGGGAACCATGTGTGTTTTGATATGTTTCCATTGTATAATGCTTAAATCACAATAAATGTCTATCTGTTCTAATATTTGTGATTTCTTTCTAAAGAAAGCATTCAAAATCCTTTCTTCCCATATTTTTGAAATACATCTTCCTTTTTTTATCTATGGTCACCCTATCATGCTGGAGAACTTACTGCTCCTAACTGTAAGTTTGTACACACTGTTTATTCTCTCCCCAGTTTATTTGTAGGATCTCTATTTTGTTTCACTGGTCTGTATTTTTTTATGCCAATACTCAGTGTAACAACATTTTTTAATTTTTTTTTTACTTTTGATGGACTTTCATTTTTATTTTTATTTTTTTATATGCAGTCCTGAGAATCAAACCCAGTGCTTCTCACATGCTAGGCAAGTGCTGTACCACTGAGCCACTACCCCAACCTATAACATTTTTGACCTATGCTTAGCTATACCCCTGCTTCCAAGTAAGCTTTCAAAAACACAGAATTACAGTGCTAACTGACCTTTTTAAAGAGTCACTTATGAAGCTTAAAGTAACACTTGTCCATTCCATTAACTTTAGAAGGTAATAGTAGATTATCATGTTACTTTCATTTTTAGATATTATTGAGTGCTTTATTAAGTTTCTTAAGATAGAGATTTGTTAAATCAATATAAAGATGTATTAAGCACCTCTTCTGTTTTCTTGTTTCATGATTGTTTTTTCTTTCAGCACATGTAAGTTTTGTACTTTTATGCGATTTAAATCTGTAATTTTTTGCTTCACTTTTCTTGGTGTGATTTAATTCTAAAACATTGAGCTGATGGCTTCAGAGTGATTTTTGGAAAGCTTATTAAGTCCTTTATAAAACTTTCTTGATAGTTTTTAATAATATATTATTATTATGACATTTACAGTTTCAAAGATTAGTGAGCATGGTATGGATGGCTTAATGTAATTATGGAACTGGGATGCATTAAGGCATTAGGAACATTTATTTTTAGGCAAATAGAAGTGCCAAGTAAACCTTATAGTCTAAATTCTCCTTAGGGTTTACAGGAAGTAGATGACTTAATTTTTTTTGTTGTTGTTTCATAGAGTGTTGGTAGATGCTTCAGAGCAGTGATAATTTTGAGGGAATAGATTGCGTTTTGTTTTTTTAACCTCTTCTAGCTGTATGGTACAAGCTAAGAGAAATTAGTTGGATGAATTAGTTGGATATAAAATTGTTGAAATTTTATCCTTTTTGACATATCAAAAACTTTATATGATTCTACCGAATGTTTATTTCCTAATCAAATAAAGGAAACTCATCAAGAAATGTCTTTAGTTAGTAGTTGAGAATGAATGTTAGTACTTCTATTTCCCTAATAGCTTGTCAAATAATTGAAAAGGAGAATAAAATCTCTTCAATTGAAATCTATTTATCTCAGAATATAACTTATAGCTCCCAAATCTTTCCATAGAAGACGACCTTGGAATTTTACATGCTATGCTGTGTTAACCTTTTCTGAATTGATGAGGAATTTGCTTGCAGAGAACCATTGAAGCCCAGAAATCTCGTGGTTTGTGATCCCAAAGTTTGTTAATTCGACATATCATTAACATTAGTAATCTAATTCTTGTCCATTGTTTTACTTTTCCATCAGTTTTTGCATACTCTATCTGGCAGAGAAGCAGGGAATTGTGTTCACAAAAGGGGCTTTGTGTTAGCTTTCTATTCTTTTTATAACAAAACTATCATAGATTTAGGAGATTTAAAAAGTCCATAAATTTATCTTCCCATTTTGTAGCTTTAAAGTCCAACATGGTTTTCATGGGATCACAGTCAGGTTATCAGAATAGTTGTGTTCCTGTCTTGAGGCTGTAGGGGAGAGACTGCTTCCTCATCTTTTCCATTTTTAGAGGACACCATGTCCCTCAACTGTGGTCCCCATTTTCCATCTTTAAAGAAGCCAGTAATGGTCATGTGGGGAAAGTCATCAAGTTAAGTTTTCCTTACCCAGTTTCAGTGATGACAACTTTGTCCCTGTGACCTAGCTCTGGAAACATGTTTTTAGTACCCAGGGGATTTAATTGACCTACCTGGATAATACAGGTTCCCCATCCTATCACAGACTACTTAACATTAGTTATGCTTGCAAAGTTCCTTTTTCCATGTAAGATAACATATTCATTAGTTCCTGGAATTTGGATGAGGGTGTGTTTAACAAAAGAATTAGAGGATAAGACAAGCTATGCTACAAAATCGCAATGCTTCACAGGTATTTAGTCCTGTTATTTTCACCTCATTAACATTGTGTCATTTTCTTTTCACCGTGGATTCCTTTTGCAGATATGCCATGTTAGAGTCCTGGGGCACTGTAACTCAACTTTTTAAATCACTTTTTCTATTCACTAAATGTATAATTTTAAATCTCATTAACATGTTTCTGCTGTCAGATCAAATTTGTTTTTCTGGATTTGTAGGGAAAATCCTTGGATAATGTCCTTATAAGTGCCAGGAAGGGTCCCCTCACTTTTTTCATATATTTATTTAATGTACAACAGGTGTCATAGTTGGCTGTATATTTTCCAGTTTATAATATATGCTACTGTTTTTACTACAGGGGGGATTATTCTGTGTTGTGGTTGTGTATTTTACATTCTTCTTTTTAACTTAGAAATATCCTCTTTAAAACCTAGGGTAAAGAGACGTTGGCATGTATAACAATTTTTTGTCCCTATAACATGGTGCTTTTTATTTTAAGGATGAATGAGAAGCCAGTGCTACTTTGAAAAAAGTAACATTTTATATGTTATTGATTTTGGGGTAATAACAGTTTCTACATTGCCTGTTAATGAGCTAAATTTTAGTAGTTTAAAGTTTAATAATACTTAAAAATATGTAGTTACTCTTGTCCTATAATATTTCCCAACATACTTTTATCTGAATAATGTTTATTTTATGATGGGGACATTGGGAACAGGGGAACTCTTTTCCTGGTCCAAATGTTACCCAGACTTAATAAGCATCTACAAATGGAAAAGAATATGTAATTTCATTACCACCTAAAAGAATGTTGCTAATTTGCATATGTCAATGGATAATTTAAAATACAACATATAAGTTTATTTTATTTGGAAAAAATTTTATCACTGAGGGAAAAATCACAGTTATGAAAATATCTTATATAACCACATTTCACACAAAATAAGCAATTTATTTTAATTTAATTGTTGGCTCTTGGTCATTTGCCAGTCTATTCTTCTATCATATTGCATTAGACTCATTCTTCCTTAAACAGGACTCCTTTTTCTTTAATATTCTTTTCTTTTTCAATTAGATAACTAATTGTTTTTCATAATTTCACTGGTCACAGTGGACAGTTTGGCTCTCTGCTCCTGTAACATGAGATTCAACACAGAAGAAATGAAATAGTCAAAGATATAATTTTTTTTTTTTTTTTGGTGCTGAGAATTGAACTCAGGGGCATTTGGCTACTGAGCCACATCCCCAGCCCTATTTTGTATTTTATTTAGAGAGAGGGTCTCACTGAGTTGCTTACCACCTCACTTTTGCTCAGGCTAGATTTGAACTCTCAATTTTCCTGGTTTGTGTTTTCTTTTAAATGAGAGGCATTAGTCTTTAGAACTTTCTATTTTAAATTTCTGCTCTTTCTGAATTTTTTTTACTTCTGTGAGTTTTTAAAATTCATCTCAAATCTAATGTATCTGTAGAAAATAAATAAATAACTTTTTAAACTGAACAATTATTCATATTTTGATTTCATACTTTAATATTTTCAGTACCAAAACCATTAAAACTGCAATTTGTTGTCACTTCAGCCTTGAAACAATATTTGTATAATAGAATTTACCATATGTTTATGTATATGTAGGTATACATACATACATACAGGTTTATGAATATATAAAGCATGTTTGTATGTATGAAAGAGAATGGTATATATGCCAGGTTGTCCTAAGTTGAGTAGGCACTGATTATTTTTTTTCATATTTTTTCACATCTTTTTTACTGAGTAAGATAATTGAGTGCAGAAAAGGCAGAAAACCAATTGACTTGATCATCCTCTGCCACTTATGAATCCCTCAATTATAATTTTAAAGAAACCTGTTTATATATATACATATATATACATACATATATATATATATATATATGCACACACACACACACACACACACACACACACACATATATATATATATATATTTTTTTTTTTTTTTGGTACCAGGTGTTAACCCAGGGGCACTTAACCACAAGCCACATCTCCAGCCCTTTTTATTTTTTACTTTTTTGGGACATAATTTTGCTAAGTTACTTAGGGCCAAGCTAAGTTTCTGAGGCTGGCCTCAAACTTGTGATCCTCCTGCCTCAGCCTCCTGAGTTGCTGGACTTATAGGTGTGTACCACTGTGCCTGGCTTGTGAATGTGTTCTTGATGCAGACATTTAACCTGCAATTCCAATACACTAAAATATCTCATTATTCTTGATTGTAAACAGGATTTTTTTTTTTTTTTTTTTGGTGGGGCGTACTGAGGATTGTACTCAGGGGCTTTTGACCACTGAGCCACATCTCCAGGGTCTCACTAAGTTGCTTAGCACCTTGCTTTTGCTGAGGCTGGCTTTGAACTAAAGATCATCCTGTCTCAGTCTTCCAAGCTGCTGAGATTAAAAGAGTGTGCCACCTCTTCTGGCTGTAATAGGGTTTAAAGAAGGCCAGAGCAACTGTTGGAAGCAAATAATTAGAGAGACAGGAGCTGACTCTATGGTAAAGGAGAAATAAGTGTCTGTCAAGCCTTAAGACTCGCCTAGTCTTTGCAATGTATCATTTATGTCTTTGCCCATTTCAGTGCAAACAGACTGAGACTCAAAGAAGTTAAAAATAGGACTTTCAAGGTCACATCATTAGAAAGGAGTTGAAAGTCAAGAATTTACATCTATTTGATTTTACAAGTTATGTTAATTTCCCTTCTGCTCTGTTGGGCACTGAAGCAAAAGAGAAAGGGAAAGGCATGAGAGTAAATTGGAGATAGTACCCTGGTGGCCATTATGTATTGTTAGGGAAATGACCCTGGTATGAGGTCCTGTGCAGATAAGTTACATCTCCTATTTTGTCTTATTTTGGACCTTTACACATTTGAAAGCTGTGGTAGCTGTTTCATTTATTACTTACTTTCTTCAAAACTTTCTAAGAAAGTCATTTCCAAATTATTTGACATTTTTATAATATTCCTTCTCATTTTAAGACTGCAAGAACTCAAGAACCATGCCAAACATGGGAATTGACATAAGAGGGTTTATTAAGCAAACAGGGTGTCTCCCTGCAGGGAAAGAGAAAATGAGAGGAAGAGAAAGGGAGTGTGCAAGAGAGAGTGTGAAAAGCGAGGAGGAGAGAGAAAGAAAGTGAGTAGGAGAGAGAAAGCATGAGAAAAGATGGTGGGGAAGCTGTCCTTAAGCAATTGCATTCTGCCGGGATAACAGGGGACCAATAACGGAGAAGGATACTTGCAAGCTGATGAACCAATAGCTAGCTAGGATGTTCTCACACTGACAAGTAGTTGGGAGGTGGGGAAATGGCTGTAGCTGAAAGGGTGTGGGGAGTGAAAAGAAGTTGGGAGGAAGGAAAATGAATGTAGCATAAGTAGTGTTGAGAACAGAGTGATATCTGTGCAGCTGTCTTAATCATCAGGATGCAGGTGGTTGCAACAGCATCCTCGAGAGCCAATACAGGACAAACAGAACTGCTGGGCCCCTGTGCTTATCAAGGTTGTTAAGAGATTTTTGTCTGAGGAATGTGCAGCTGCCTGGGAACCTTATTAAGGACAGGGGGGGTTAGCCTGGACTCATCTCCTGCATAGTTCACCGCTTCCCACCTCCTTTCTCCCTCTAGGACCTTCAGTTCTGGAGGGACATAATGAGAATCAAATAGATTGGCGGGACCCAACCAGAGGAGGACTAATGTTTACCTGTTCAAATGTTAACCAATAACATACAGGTCTTTGTGTGTGAATGCTTGGAAATCTCTTAAATTAGAGGGCTTTCTTGCCCCTCGGGGCCACTCCCCACTCAGCCACTGCAATGGTCTGAGAGGCTGGTTGCTGTCCAGGCTGGAGCTTGCAATAAAACCTCCTTGTGTGTCTTGCATTACTGTGTGTGCACTTTGACTCTCTGGGGATCAGTCAATATTGGACCCTAACAGTAGCAGGGGAACAGCTTTATATTACACAGACAGTAACCAAAGTGATCTTCAGATGTATCAGGACTATAAGTTTTATGTTTATAGTATTCCATGCATGCATACATACTAAATGCTTAAAAAGAAGAACTTCAGCTCAGCATTTTTATCCATCTCTAATCCAGTCCAACTTTCATTTCTAGCTGTGTTTTCTTGCTCTACACCACCAGTTACATTGATCTATGTAGATCATACTTTTCAGGATTCTACCTTGTTTCCATCATGTTGTCTTGATTGTTTTAAATTTCAGTTCTTACCCATTGTTTATCTACTAGGAAAATTGTCACAGAAAATGACTGACCTGACAACATGACCTTCATTGGGTTAGGCATTGAAGAGACTACTCTGCATCCAGCCTTGGCCTGCTCTTTCCATGTTAATTATTTTTTCTCCCTTTACAATGTTCAGGTTGTAATACAAAGCTTCTCCCCTGCCCTTTACCCCTTTACATTGCATCACAACCTAGCTTGTCTGTCTGAAAGCTGCTCTCCCCATCCCTTTCCACTGCAGCCATTTCCCTGCCTCCCAACTACTTGTCAGTCAGTGAACATCCTATTGGTTCATCAGCTTGCAAGTATCCTTCTCTGTTATTGGTCCCCTGTTATCCCTGCAGAATTCAACTGCTTAAGGATAGCTTCCCCAACATCTTTTCTCATGCTTTCTCTCTCCTACTCACTTTCTTTCTCTCTCCTCCTCGCTTTTCACACTCTCTCTTGCACATGCCGTTTCTCTTTTCCTCTCAGTTTCTCTTTTACCCTGCAGGGAGACACTTTGTTTGCTTAATAAACCGTCTTATGTCAATTTCTGTGTCCAGCGTGGTTTTCGTGGATTTCTTACACAGGTGAGTGCCTAGAAAATGCTAAAATTTTTCTCTCTCCTGCTCCTTTGCTCTCTAACTTTATTTCATACGACCTTTACTCCAGGTCCTGTGTCCAGCCTTTGTGACATACCTCACGTATGCCAAATAAACTCCTGTCTTGACCTTCTTCCTAACTGTAATATTCATGTTCCAAATATCTGCTCCACAAGTGGCTTACCTCCAAGTCTTGACTCAGATGTTGCCTTCTTGGTGAGGCTCCTTCAAATAATTTCCAATTTAGTGCTGGCACATTGTTTCATGCATTTTTCCCTTGTTCTAATTCCTAATCCTTTCCCTCCCCACCCATATCACTTAACACTTTCTAACATATTGTTCACTACTCTTTCCTTAATGCATGCTTGTCTTTTTCTCTCTCTATCCCTCTTGGAATTTAAATTGTTTTAGAAAAAAGATTTTCATTTATCAATATATCCCAAGTATCAAGAATGTTTGACACGCACAGTGGCACCAAATTAATACTTGTTGAATAAATGAATGCTCTTTTCTTTTATTTAGAATAGAAAAGTAATAATTTCAGCCTCCTCCAGTAAATTGTCTTTTTTTTTTTTTTTTAATTTTAATCCAAAGGGAATTTTGGAAGGAGAGCCAAAATATTTAAATGATCTAGATTCCCATTAACTCTACCACTGATGATTTTTGGTTTGGGTGAATAACAGGCTGTTTTTCAAATTAGGTTAAAAATTTCAGAATATAATAAAGGCAATTGAGTTTGGGACAGGACAAGGATCTAGTTGCTGAAGTGATTCATCTGTTTTTCCTATTTTAGTAGCAGGCATCTATTTAAGGAGAAGGAAGAGTTTTCAGTTTTTTTTTTTTGTTTGTTTGTTTGTTTTTTTGGAGAATGTGTTTCTGGGTTTAGAGTCCAGCCGTACTTCACCACTGAGCTGAATCCCCAGTCCTTTTTATTTTTTATTTTGATACAGGGTCTCACTAAGATGCTGAGGCTAGTATCAAAATTGTGATTTCCATGCCTCAGTCTCCTGAGGCTCATTTGTTTCCTGAAATTTGTTCCTTTTTTGGTGTTGAGTTTTTAAAATTGAGGTGAAATTTGTATCAAACATTAACCATTTTAATGTGAACAATTCTGTACATTCACAGTGTTGTGCAATCAGGATCTCTAACTGCAAAACATTTTCCTCAGTCCAAAGATAAACCCTGTATACTCTGAGCAGTTCCCTACTGTACCTACTCCCAGTCCCTGGCAATCACCAATCTGTTTTGTTTCTGTGAATTTACCTCTTCTGAATATTTTGTATAAATGGAAACACGTGTATTTTTATGTCTGATTTCTTATAGTTAGTATAATATTTTTGAGAACATATTGTAGTGTGGTCAGGACTGTTCCCTTCAATGTCCAAATAATATTACATTGGGCTGGGAATGTAGCTCAGTTGGTAGAGAGCTTGCTTCTTTTTTTTTTTTTTATTTTTATTGTAAACAAATGGGATACATGTTGTTTCTCTGTTTGTACATGGCGTAAAGGCATACCATTTGTGTAATCATAAATTTACATAGAGTTATGTTGTTTGATTCATTCTGTTATTTTTTCCCTTCCCTCCACCCCTTCCACCCCTCTTTACCCTCTATACAGTAGTTCCTTCCTCCATACTTGCCCCCCTTCCTAACCCTAACTCTAACCCTAACACTAACCCTTCCCTCCCCCCCATTATGTGTCATCCTCCACTTATTAGTGATATCATTCGTCCTTTGGCTTTTTGAGATTGGCTTATCTCACTTAGCATGATATTCTCCAATTTCATCCATTTGCCTGCAAATGCCATAATTTTATCATTCTTTATGGCTGAGTAATATTTCATTGTATATATATACCACAGTTTCTTTATCCACTCATCAATTGAAGGGCATCTAGGTTGGTTCCACAGTCTGGCTATTGTGAATTGAGCAGCTATGAACATTGATGTGGCTGTATCTCTGTAGTATGCAGATTTTAAGTCCTTTGGGTATAGGCCAAGGAGTGGGATAGCTGGGTCAAATGGAGGGTCCATTCCAAGTTTTCTAAGGAATCTCCACACTGCTTTCCAGAGTGGCTGCACTAATTTGCAGCCCCACCAGCAGTGTATGAGTGTACCTTTCTCCCCACATCCTCACCAACACCTGTTGTTGCTCGTATTCTTGATAATCGCCATTCTAATTGGGGTGAGATGGAATCTTAGGGTGGTTTTGATTTGCATTTCTCTTATTAGTAGAGATGTTGAACATTTTTCCATATGTTTGTTGATTGCTTGTAGATCTTCTTCTGTGAAGTGTCTATTCATTTCCTTAGCCCTTTTGTTGACTGGATTATTTGAATTCTTGGAGTAGAGTTTTTTGAGTTCTTTATAGATTCTGGAGATTAGTGCTCTATCTGAAGTATGATTGGCAAAGATATTCTCCCACTCTGTAGGCTCTTTCTTCGCATTGCTGATAGTTTCCTTTGCTGAGAGAAAGCTTTTTAGTTTGAATCTATCCCAGTGGTTGATTCTAGCTTTTATTTCTTGTGCTATGGGAGTCCTGTTAAGGAAGTCTGGTCCTAGACCAACAAGGTGAAGATTTGGACCTACTTTTTCTTCTATAATCTGCAGGGTCTCTGGTCTGATTCCAAGGTCCTTAATCCATTTTGAGTTTAGTTTCGTGCATGGTGAGAGATATGGGTTTAGTTTCATTCTGTTGCATATGGATTTCCAATTCTCCCAGCACCATTTGTTGAAGAGGCTATCTTTTCTCCATTGCATATTTTTGGCCCCTTTGTCTAGTATGAGAAAATTGTATTTATTTGGGTTTGTGTCCGTGTCCTCTATTCTGTACCATTGATCTACCTTTCTATTTTGGTACCAATACCATGCCGTTTTTGTTACTATTGCTTTGTAGTAGAGTTGAAGATGAAAGCTTGCTTCTTAAGCACAAGGCCTAGGTTCAATCCCCAGCATCACAAAAAAAAAGAAAAATAATTGCATTTTTTGTATATACTGTGATCCTGCTTATCCAGTCATGCATTCATAGATCCTTGACCTGTCTGTATCCTTTGGCTAATGTGTATGCTACTTGTGAAAGCATGTGTTCACATGCATTTGAGTACCTGGTTTCATTTCCTTTGGGTATGCACTTAGGAGTAGAATTGTGTCATATGATAATTTTATGTTTTCTTTTTGGAACATTGCCAAACTCTTTTCCACAATAGCTGAGTTTTTACATTCCCATCTGTAATGTGTAATGATTTTAATTTCTCTGCATCCTTACCAACACTTGTTATTTTCTATTGTTTTTGATAGGTGTTGATTTAAAACTTAGTTTAAAAAAACTTCAAGGTTGGGGCTGGGGAGATAGCTCAGTTGGCAAAGTGCTTGCCTTGCAAGCATCTAACAAAGAAAATAAAGTATACAAAGACCTTATGAAAGCAAATAAAATATTGAATTGAGTAGGGAAATCTCAAGATACAAAAGATATTTAATTTTAAAAATTATAGTAAATGGTAGTATAGGATTTCCAAGTTTGATTAAAAGGCTTGCAGTTTTACATAAAACATAGGTGTGTAATGAATTACTCTATTGTAAAGTATTATGTATGTTAATAGTGAAATACCTATAAGGTATGTGTTTAATTAAAATTGAGTTAATTACTTAAACTGCCATGATTTGTTGATTCTAAAAGAATTGTCACCAAAAATTTAGAAAATGTTCAAAAGAAAAATTACACCCCTAAACACTACCCTATTAAGTTCATGGTACAATTTGGATATATTTTCTTTTATCCTTTCAAAATTTATGTTTTATTAACAATGTTTATGACAATACATATGCAGACTACAGTCCATACAACATATTTCATTGTGTTAAATTGTGTTTTATATTGTCCATCTTCCCTAACCGTAGAGTACTACATTTAATGATTATATTCCAACTCTTAGACATGATAAGACCTGTTGGTTTAGGTTGGAGCAATCAGAACAGACTTCCTGAAGGAAGCCTATTCACTTACCATCCCCATACACAGTTCATTTATTAAGTGTTGTGACTGCATTTTTGAAGTGACTTCTGTGACTTCAGATCAGGATTGATATTGTAGTTCCATCCCACAGTGCCCTTTATCATTCACAGAACTGGTCTGTGATTCTAATCAAGTTCTTATTTGTGTGAGTGTTTACTATTGCCTTCCTGTCCTGTCAGGCTGTAGGCTCACCATGGGCTGGAGTTATGGTTGTCTTTGTGCTCGATTAACTTCCATCAGGATTGTGTGTGCCGCTCCTTGATTCTTAATGAGTATGTTAGATTACTAGTGAGGTGACAAACAGGCAAAGGAAAACCAGTTTGAACGTTCAGGTGCTCCTGGGTCTTTAGGAAAATTTGTGGGTTTGGAAGCTAAAGAATGGTGAGAGTTTTCTTCATTTTGCAGGGGGATGGAGAGAAAAATGGGGCAGTGTCTCTGGAAGACGATCCTAAGAGCTCTGTTCATATTAAGAAGTTCTTTATTTGCAAAATTTAAATATTTACATTTTCTTCTGTCACTTTTGTATAAATGCATTTAGTGTTTCAAGTTACATTCTGTCACAAATTTTGGAACATTTTTAATAAGTATACAAAATATGACCTATGTTTTAGTATGATACTCTATTATTGGGTACCTCCTTGTTGAAGGAAGTGGATACTAATAAAAAGATTGATTCAATCACCTAGAGGATTGGTTATGAAGACCTGAGTCTAGGTTAGTTCCACGGAGTACAGTAAATACAGGAGATATTTGTAAAATCAAGTGGGTGTAGGTCAGCATTAGCTGATAGATTTTGGAAAGAAAATAGCTTAGAATAACAGGTTTCTAGAGGGAATTAAGTTGATGTCTATAGTTTTGGGGTGAAAATAAATGGATTTTGTTTTTCTCCTATTGACTTGAGATACTTTTATGGAGGTGCACTATAGGTTATATCATAGGTTGTCAGAGTTTTTTTAATATATGCAAAGCCAAATAATAAATATTACTTCTTTGTGAGTCATATGGTCTGTTTCATCTATTTCACCCATGCTGTTGTGTGAAAGCAACCACAGATTCTATGTAAGCCAATGGCTGTGACTTTGTTCCTGTAATAGCCTATATACAAAATCGGGTGGCACATGCTACTTGACCCACTGTGCTTTTGTTTTCCAACCCCTTGGTTATATTGCTGAGCTTTTAATTCAGAGTATATTAAGTCATATTGGATTCTGTTGTGTATTATGTAGTTTTCTTCAATGAGGATCACTGATGAAAAGTAGAACTATAAGCCAGGCATGGTGGCACATGCCTGCAATCCCTGTGGCTTGTGAGGCTGAGACAGGAGGATTCAGAGTTCAAAGCCAGCCTCAGTAAAAGTGAAGTGCTAAGAAACTCAGTGAGACCCTATCTCTAAATAAAAAACAAAATAGGGCTGTGGATGTTGCACAGTGGTTGAGTATTCCCAAGTTCTTTCCCCAGAACAAAAAAAAAAAAAAAAAAAAAAAAAAAAAGAGAGAGAGAGAACTATAGAAAAGGACTGCTGTATTTAAGTTTTATTATCCAGCTTTTAGAACTTTTGACTAAGCAGTGTTAAACAAAATTTATAGAAGGCCATTATTTTCAAATGAGCTTCTGCACTGGGCCCCAACAAACAAGAGGAGAATGAAGCAACTCATTTTGGGTACTACATAATGAAACTGGACTTTGAAATGGTCCCATTTAAATAACAAAAAAGCAAAAACCAGATTCCCAGAAGCCAATCAGAAGGGACTCAGTTAACCTAATATGAAATAAAAGAAATTAATTTACCGATAAAAATGCAGAACTTTAAAGTGTACTTTAAAATAGTACACTTTTTGATCCTTATTTTTGCTTTCTTTGCCTCTTTTCTACCTATAAAGTTGACATCCTCTGCTTAGATCATTGGATCCCGTTTCTGAATTGTTTTGAAGAGATGCTACCTGATTCATGAATTATTTTAAAAGACAAACATATCTTTAAATTTGTTAAAATTCTGCTTCTTTTAAAAAAATCAGTGTAATAAACAGAACAGAGAAAGTGTATAGTAAAACCTATAATAAGAATTTAGATTAAAATATCTAAGTTGAGCAGTGGGAGGAGTAAAGGTAGGAGTCTGTCAAAGGGCTGTTTGGTAGAAGTCCAATGACTAGAGATTTTATGAGTATTAAGAGTAGGTTTGTTTAAAGAATGATAAAATTATGGCATTTGCAGGCAAATGGATGAAATTGGAGAATATCATGGTGACATAAGCCAATCTCAAATGATGACACATAATGGGGGGGTGGAAGGGATTAGTGTTAGGGATGGGGGCAAGAATGGAGGAAGGAAGGACTGTATAGAGGGAAAAGAGGGGTGGAAGGGGTGGGGGAAGAAAAAAATAACAGAATGAATCAAACAACATTACCCTATGTAAATCTATGATTACACAAAAGGTATGCCTTTACTCCATGTACAAACAGAGAAACAATATGTATCTTATTTGTTTACAATAAAAAAAGTGTACGTTTGTTGAACAATAGTGAGAAAAATTGTAAGTATCATATCTTGTTTTAAAGACCTTTTAGGATTAGGTCTTAATTCTGCAAAGCACTCTACAGCACAAGTTTTGGAAAGAAATAATGAAAACGTAAACAAATTATCAATGAAGTCAGGGGAAAAACATCAATTCTAGAATCAGACAACGTGGTTTGAATCTTATCTCTGACTTTTTTGACTGACAGTCTATCTTCTGTCGCTTTCAGTTTAGCTTTAATTTTTCATCTGAAAAAGATAATTAATAGCTGTTTATAGGATTTATAGGGTTATTGAGAGACATTGTAGTGTATCTGATTCATAGTACTCCATGAATGACAACCATTACGTTAGTATTATTTTACTTATATTGAAATATGGCAGATGAGTAAAGTAGCTTTCATAATTGGTTTGAAGGGATTTAAACTGGATATTCTAATTATCCTTCTATATCTAGGATTTCTATTCCTGTCATTTCAATTTTTCTATGTATTAATTTTTATGAATTGATATTTTAACATAGTATTCTGTTTTTAAAATAATTTATGAGATGTAATACTAAAGTTTTTATTAGAAAGTTATGACACTCCAGTTTTTGTTGATAATCTTCCTTTTTTTTAAATTTAATTTTATTGTAAACAAATGCGATACATCTTGTTTCTCTGTACATGGAGTAAAGGCATATCATTGGTGTAATCATACATTTACATAGGGTAATGCTGTTTGAATCATTCTGTTATTTTTTTCCTTTCTCCCACCCCACCCATCTCTCTTTTCCCTCTATACAGTGCCTCCTTCCTCCATTCTTGCCCCTCTCCCACCCCCATTATGTGTCATCATCCACTTATCAGCGAGATCATTCTTCCTTTGGTTTTTTTGAGATTGGCTTATCTCACTTAGCATATTCTCCAATTTCATCCATTTGCCTGCAAATTCCATAATTTTATTATTCTTTATGACTGAGTAATATTCCATTGTGTGTGTGTGTGTGTGTGTATATACATATCACAGTTTCTTTATCCATTCATATATATATATATATATATCTATATCTATATATATATATAGATATATATATATATATCACAGTTTCTTTATCCATTCATCAATTGAAGGGCATCTAGGTTGGGTCCACAATCTGGCTATTGTGAATTGAGCAGCTATGAACATTGATGTGGCTCTATCTCTGTAGTATGCTAATTTTAAGTCCTTTGGGTATAGGCCAAGGAGTGGGATAGCTGGGTCAAGTGGTGGTTCCATTCCAACCTTTCTGAGGAATCTCCACACTGCTTTCCAGAGTGGCTGCACTAATTTGCAACCCCACTAGCAATGTATGAGTGTACCTTTTTCCCCACATACTCTCCATCATCTTTTGTTGCTTTTATTCTTGATAATTGCCATTCTAACTGGGGCAAGATGGAATCTTAGCGTAGTTTTGATTTGCATTTCTCTTATTACTAGAGATGTTGAGCATTTTTTCATATATCTGTTGATTGCTTGTACGTCTTCTTCTGTGAAGTGTCTGTTAATTTCCATAGACCATTTGTTGATTGGATCATTTGTATTCGTAGTGTAGAGTTTTTTGAGTTCTTTATGGATTCCGGAAATTAGTGCTCTATGTGAAGTATGAGTGGCAAAGATTTTCTCCCACTCTGTAGGCTCTCTTTTCACATTCCTTTGCTGAGAGAAAGCTTTTTAGTTTGAATCTATCCCAGTTGTTGATTCTTGCTTTTATTTCTTGTGCTATGGGAGTCCTGTTAAGGAAGTCTGATCCTAAGCGGACATGTTGAAGATTTGAACCTACTTTTTCTTCTATAAGATGAAGGGTCTCTGATCAGATTCCAAGGTTCTTGATCCATTTTGAGTTGAGTTTTGTGCAGGGTGAGAGACAGGGGATAAGTTTCATTCTGCTGCATATGGATTTCCAGTTTTCCGAGCACCATTTGTTGAAGAGGTTATCTTTTTTCCATTGTGTATTTTTGGCCCCTTTGTCTAGTATGAGAAAATTGTATTTATTTGGATTTCTGTCCATGTCCTGTATTCTGTATCATTGACCTACCTGTCTATTTTGGTACCAATACCATACCATTTTTGTTACTATTGCTTTGTAGTATAGTTGAAGTTCCGGTTGCGATACCCTCTTCTTCGCTCTTCCTGTTAAGGATTGCTTTAGCTATTCTGGTTTCTTATTCTTTGAGATGAATTTTATGATTGCTTGCTCTATTTCTATAAGGTACATCATTGGGATTTTAATTGGAAT
Organism: Sciurus vulgaris; assembly: GCF_902686455.1. Classification (NCBI taxonomy): domain Eukaryota; kingdom Metazoa; phylum Chordata; class Mammalia; order Rodentia; family Sciuridae; genus Sciurus; species Sciurus vulgaris. Next base: position 73,289,697 of record NC_136477.1, read on the forward strand.
TGCATTGAATCTGTATGGCACTTTTGGTTGTATGGTCATTTTGACAATATTAATTCTACCTGTCCAAGAACATGGGAGATCTTTCCATCTTCTTAGGTTTTCTTTAGTTTATTTTTTTAGTGTTCTGTAGTTCTCATTGTAGAAGTCTCTCAACTTCTTTGTGAGATTGATTCCCAAATATTTTATTTTATTTTTTTTTTTTGAGGCTATTGTGAATGGGGTAGTTTTCCTAACTTCTTTTTCTGAAGATTTATCACTTATGTATAAAAATGCATTAGGTTTATGAGCACTGATCTTATAACCTGCTACTTAACTGAATTTACTTATGAGTTCTAAAAGCTTTCTGGTGGAATTTCCTGGTTCCTCCAAATATAAAATCGTGTCATCATCAAATAGTGATAGTTTGAGTTATTCTTTTCTTCTTCATGGTAATCTTTCAATTACATCAGAAGATTAAGTTGTTTCTGACTATATTACATCAAATGTATCACTACTGTTTGTGAAATAGTTCATTTGCCAGGGTCTATGGTTATCACTGATTTATTTCAGAATAGTAAAGTGTTAAGAGAATCAGATGACAGGACATGAAGAGTTAAAATTGAGGGGATTACTCTTTGTGCTGATGACATTTCTCTCACATCTTTTGAAAACTATTGAACATGAGCATATGATTTTTATAATAATCGTAGTGCATTACTGTACCCCATAATCTATGAGAGAGTTCACCTCTGCACTCTGCCTGTACAGCAGCTTACTTGAACAATTGTCAGCCAGTAATTATTCTGGTATGAACTGTGTCATGCAGAAAGTGGAAGGGAAAAATGTTAATAAGCATGCATGCATTTTGTCAATGAAAGTTAAGTGATTGCAGGAATACTGTCTGCAATCTTGCCTGTACATGTTCATACTGAGGCAATGTGCTTTGATGAGGGTTTACAAACAAGTAGTGCTGGTTGACAGTTCTTAACTTAACATTAAAATGGTATCTAAAGGCAAATTCTGTGCTTTGGCTGAATAATAGACATAGTTCTTTTGACCCCTGAGTGCAGCCCAGCACTTCAGCATTGGTTTTATTTTACAATTTTAATTTTGGTCCTCTAGTACCAGATTCTCAAATTCTCTCATATTTGTAGTACACATTTTTTTAAGTTGTGTCTGGCAGTGTGACATTGTTGAAAACACAGAGAAAGGAACCATTAACAGCTATGTATGTACTTATGTTGTTGAAATGATTTTGTAATTTGAAGTATGATCAAAGGAAAAGTAGGAATTAGTCGATCAGGAAAATGAAGGATAAGAGCTCCACCTGAGTAGAGGAAATAACTTGTACATGGATGCTCAAGTTTGAAGAAATCTAAGCTCCATCAGCATTTCAGAAGAGCTAGAATATATTTAATGAGGAAGACAATTATAAGAGATGAGTTTGGAGGTCTGGCTTGTTTGCAAAAGCTTTAAAGGAATATTCAAGTTGGTTTAAATGATGGATATGTGGTTTTTGAAAACAGAGAAGGTAGAATTCCCATCCAGTGATAGAAATTGCATGGATGAAGGGAGATTTGTCACACAGCTGAAATGCCTACTGGCTTATGGCACAGGACCCTAGGTGATAATGATGAGTATGACTGACCTGCACAATGGAGTATGGTGTTAAAGTCTAGTTAGTGACCAGTTAGGAGTGGAAATACAGATTGCCAAAGTGAAAGTTCTTTCCAGAACTTTTCCTCTTTCCCCTTCAGAGGCAGATATAAAGAACTATAGCTGTTTTCTCTCTAACATACAGCAAACCTTATTTGAAACCAGTTTTAAATACCTGAGTTTTTTTTTTTTAATTCCAGCTGTGTGTTAACAAATACATACATTTAAATAAATCTTTCAAAAATCCCACTGAATGTAAGGTATTGGTGGCAGTAGGAGTCAAGTCCAACATTTAGTTTCTCTGTATAAATTGGATCATTATATTCTGCTTCCCTGTTTATCTTTCATCATACAGATGCTGAAGGAGTTCATGCGGGGTGATAATCTTTTTTCTTTAACCAAACTTTCTCTTCTTCAGTTGCCTTGTTCTGAATTGGACTGGACATTCTTTAGCTCTTGCCCTTTTAATTTATGTATTTTTTGGGAGGGCACCAGGAATTGAACCCAGGGGCACTTATCCACTGAGCCACATCCCCCACCCATTTTGTATTTTATATACAAATGCAAATGTTTTATATACAAATGTTTTATATACAAATGCAAATGTTTCATTATAATTAGAAAGTGACTTCATAAGGGTGAGAGAAAAGAAATATGTCCTAGGTGATTTATAAATCAATGCTTTGAACTATGTGAGACCCTGGACTGTGCAATGCCTATTTTGGGAATGCTGTGGTTTGAGGGTGCCCAGGGAAGCCCACTTGCAAGATGATTTCTTTTGGTAGGGGAAGTTCTGTGTTTGCCATTGAACTCACTTGTTCAAGAAGCCTTGATTTCTAAATGCCATCCTGCCAAGAAGTGGTAGACACCAAAGTACCGGTAAGCCCCAAGCAACTTGTTTTTCCCATCTTCATCCTGTTTTCCTAAAGAAGATTTTTCACTGAATCTCTTTGATAAACCTACCCATATAAATGACAGTTCTGGCTCCATTTTTTGATCCTATTCAGTTTCTACCAGAATGGGTTATCCAGTATGCCTCTGCTTTTCACTAAAAAATGAGTCTCTAATTTCTATAAATTCTAATTCATTTTTTCAATCCATCTTACTTCCTGTGTCAGTTAACCATCCTTCCATTGTGCTGATTACGGCAGACCACAGGAATATATTCTATCTTGTACCCTATTTATCTTTCAAAGGCCACATATTATACCACTTAACTCCTTGAAGACTTTTCTGATTCATCTAGTGAGATGTTATTTTTTGCTGCTTTGTACCTCCAAAGTGTTGCATTGGTCTTTTTCCTTTTTTGACCCTAAAGATTTGAGGCAAAATAGTTTAAAAAATTTATTAACTTTTTCATAAACATTTTAAACTGGGCTTTGGATAGCATGAACACAAAAGATGCCTGGCCTCTATAATAATTTTTCTTCTATTTAAATGATGGTATTGTGTTGTCAGATGTGGGTTGGCCTCTCGGGAAGGGAGTGAGTGCGACAGTGCCCCTTTGCCCAGACACCGGGAGCCAGGTTCTGTGATGCAGACTCAATTTATTCAGGAAGTGCAATAGTTTATATATGAAGTGAGAACCAATCATTTTAATGAGATAGCCAGGCCACTGCTCAGGTTTCATGTTTACACTACCATACTACAGGGAAAAGCAGACTTCTACTGGGGACCAGGGAGGCCCAAGAGGCATTGGGTCATCACAGAGTGTTCTCATGTGACATGATGAGAGCCCAGTGTTCTGTGCTCAAGCCCAGTCCATACCTTGGATCCATGCCTGGTACACCCCAGGATTCTCCTCATTTTCCCCTTTTTTCTTTTTTGTCATCATAACCTGAGTTAACATGACCTGTCTAGTCTCAATTTTTGAGGTTTTTTTTTTTTTTTTTTACAAAGGCAGTGAATACATAGAAATGATAATACAATGCCAGCAAAGGAAAGGTCAATTAATGTAACATTTACAGGATCAAATATGGCAGTGATTTTGTTCCATAATCGTGTGAAGAAAGAAGCACTTAGTACAAGTTGAGCTCGGGTTTCATTGATTGACATGATTGCATGACCTAATTTGAGCGTTAAGTTTTGAAATTGGGAGTTCCAAGGCCCCCTTAAATACATACTTAACTTTTTACTCCATTTAGTTACATTGTCAAGTGTTATCATAGTTTCACAAACATAGGGTAATGTGGGATTACATTGTAGACACATTGTTATTTGCATAGTATCTATTCTTTCATTTGTGAGATCCATTTGTTGCTGTAAATTTAAGATACCTCCTTGTATTAATGTATTAGTTTCGTGTTGAAGAGCGAAGGCTTCACTGAGCTTAGTAGCCTGTGCATTTAGCACTGCAGCATTAGCACCAGTCTGTACTAAGGCTATTGTGGCAGCAGTTGAAGCAGCTAGAGCAGCAATGATGATACCTGTAAGTAATGTAGTAAGGCCAAAATCTCTTTTAGCACGTATTAATTGTACATTTTTAGTAAACACTATTGGTTGAATATTATGAGTATCATTTGATATAGCCCAAATGTAAGAAGGTACTCTAGCTAACCATGCAATTGAAAACTTAGAAGACCAACAATTGGTCAGAAAGCATTGTATAGAATTATCACAATATACAGACATATTGGTGGTTTGATTAGAAACAATGAAATAAAATGGATGTTGAACACAGAGAGGCACATTAAACACTTGTGAAGATGTTCCATTAAAACGAGTTCCATTGAGGAAGAGCATAGCACCTATATTTAAACATCTCTGCTGATTGCATAGCAATTGAGTACCCAACAGTGAGGCACTTCTAGAAGAATTATAATACATTTTCTGTGAGCTTGGGATGAGTTTTGAGGCATTTATTACTAAAGGTCTGGCAAAGGATGAAAGCTGCTGGGTAACTCTAAAGGGAGTATGACTTTGCACACACTGGCAGGGATGGATGTTTGCCAATGGCCTAATTTTGTTTACATTTGTAGTGATATTGGCAGGAATCCATGGACAGACACGCAAACTGGGGAAAGCATCTGTAGAACTATTCTTAGCTACAGAAGTTAATTTAACTGGCCTAAGACCTGTGATGTTTTCTATAATATGATCTAGGAGAGTATCAGGGCATAAGCAGATCACTTGATCACATAATGAGAGCTCAGAAGGGGAGGAACAATTGGACAATTTCATGAATAGCCAACTACCAGTAGTGTTAACAGTAGTATTAAATCAAACTCAACAAGGAGGTGCTGAAGTGGCAGGAATGCCTATGGAAGCATTAGAAGTTAAAATAGAAGGCAGGACATCTGTATCTAAGCCTAATGGCATCACCATGGATGGATTGGGGATCCCAATAATTGTTGCACTAGTGTGGTGAGAGTTGGAAGTAATGATAGCACACATTAGTAAAAACAAAGTGGATGGGGACGTATCACCTTCAGGAACCATTTGTTGAGCCTCCTGAGCTACCCTTTTTAATCCCCCCCAAGTTACTGGAGGTGCACGGTGACCTCTTTTCTTTCTTTGTTTTTCTTGTGCATTTGATGATTGTCCTTGTTTGGCTGAGGAGCCCTCTGTGTCCTCAAGGCAGAGCCTCTTCAGTTCCTCCATTGGGGTTTGTGAAGGTCTTTTCTTGTTGCTCTCCATGCGACATAGCAGGCTTGACTGATCTGGCTGGTATCCAAATTGGCATGGATTAACCTTCTGGGAAAACACAAGCAAAACCTCGCCCCTGAGTTAGTAAAGGGTGTGGTCCACGAAGGCAATTCAATAGGGGGTCCTTCCAATACACTAATGGCAGAGGAGTGTTCCTGGGAAAGGAACCCCAATGCTTCATGGCTGGTGAAATACCATGGTCATCAAACATTAGGAAATTCAGAGTGAACAGAATGTGATTGAGTGTGTATGATGGGGGCATATGTGTTCCCTCTTCAAATTTACATACTTGAGACATTAACTGCTGTGAACCAAGAACTAGGACAAGGGATTCCTTCAGGAGGACTTCATTGACCTGAACCCTCGTGAGTCTCTTATTGAAAATGGACCACAAATATTTAAGGACTGCAATTATTGTAAAGAAGAGTATACAGGCTAATCACCAGGAGGTAGAAGAACTGAGAAATTGTTCCCATAATAAGGCCTAACAAAGGCTGGAAAGGACAAGGCTTTTGTGTGGGAACCTCAACACTGTCCAAGTTATTAGGAATGTAAATACAACATGTAACCTTTTATGTCATTGATGTCCCCAGAAAATATAGCTAAGCTACTTGATGTCATCTGATTTTTGTAAAATATTCTTTCATTGGTATAATCTGTGTTTAGTATAGATCTCTATATTTCTGTTATTTAGGGTTAGATAATAATACTAGCAAACATAGATTAAGCTTACCTGTGTAGTGTAGGAAGGTCTGTAGGCCTTAAATACACTAAAATTTTCTGATTCTGGCCGTTTCTCTTTTTGATTATTAGGCACATTTGTCTAAGAATCTCTCTTTTTTAGCTTCTAGTCTTTACTTATTTTAGCATGCTAACACAAGTGTATTATTTAAATTGCATTTAACTATTGCTTCTTTTAGACTCTGCAATGTAGCACAATACTCTAACAGTTGTTTAACCATAATTGTATAAACCCTGATTTTCAAGAGTAATTGTTCTAAAGAAGAAAACAGACATGATGTTAAGAGTACATTATTGTTTCTAAGAAATCCTTGTCATTTTAACCTATAGATTGAACTTTGGCTTATATCAGTACATTAGTATTTGAACTTAGAAAAATTCTTTAGTAGCTTTAACTGATTGTTTCACATACATATAACCAACTTAGTTACACACAAACTTGTTGAATTTTGCCCTTTACTTACACAAAGATTGTCTTAGCACTTGCTTAGACTATCATGTTTACTATATAAGCATTTTTTTACCCAGAAAAATTTTGTTGTTTATAGTACTCTAATGGAAACACAGTCAAAACACTTTGAACCCTTTGTATATAGAATTGTACCTGTAAGGACTTAACTCTTAGTTACATTGTGTTTAGTGATAACACAAAGCAATCTTTAAACCCTTTTTATCCACCAATTTTTGAAAACACCAATAACTTTTAGGTATGTTACCCCCTGGAATTTAAGGAGTTAAGAGTACTCAATTTTATTTAATAATTAGCATTTTAACTTTGCAAATTAATCAGATGTTTCTAACAAACATGTTTGAGTAATCTATGTTAAGTCTAATTTACTTATTTTACTGTAAAACCAAGATATCAGACAAGAGTATTGAACAGTATTTGGTGACTCTTTCTTGTTGAAGAAATGTCCTAGAATCAATTGATATTAGATATTTATAAACATTAACATTTTATTAGTTTGACCACCTAGAGACTTGCGAGTTAACTTCAAAGACATTTTACTCTTATTAGTTTACCCAATTTAAATTGAACCTTTTTAAATTACGTGAATTTAAAATATGTGGATCCATTTTTTAAATTTTAATTTTATGTGTGCTTATTACTCATGTCAATTTTGTCAGGTATATACATAGACAACACATTAGACAAGGACATATACACATAACACAAAAGCAAAGGCCTTGTAACGTTTATCTCCATTGCAGTGCAACAGATGCTCAAAAGTAACTCTATTATTGAATAAAAATAGAACTGATCAGAAAATCATTAACCCAGGAATGTAGGATAAAAATTGTGAGCTCAAAAAATATTGCATTTAAGAAAAACAAAACAAAACAAGAATCCTAGAAGAAAAAATGATAAGAGTCATTAATTATAGCATAAAAGACTGAGGAAGAGGAAGGCATAGAGAAGGGGTGAGATGAAGGGGTGGGAGAGAGAAAGTGATTTATTTCCTCCTTTGCAAGGGATTTGTTTTAAAGCTAGCAGGGCACATAGGCGCACCTGATCAAAGTACTGAGGTGGGCCTTGTACCTGAACAGCTGGTGAAGCATAGACTCCTTCTCCCTGTAAACATTCAGCATCTAACTCTATTCCTGTCCTACTATTCCCTTCAGCCTGTTGCTCACATTGATCATGGAACCCTGCTCTCCATAGGAGGTACTCACCAGAGCCTAATATCATATGACATAAATCTTTCCAATCCTTGGGAGTGTTAAGGTCTAGACTAAAATTCTCTATTAACTGAGTAGCATAAGGGGAATGAAGACCATCCTCTTGAACTGCTTTCCTAATAGTAGTAACTGTCTTTTGTTCATGAGGATATCAATTTAAAGGTTGTTGGGCTGTTCTATTGACAATTACTGGAAAAGCTTGTAAAGGAGTCCTCCAATTACGATCCCTAGTTTGACATAAATCATTAAAATGTGGTCCCCAAGGGCTACTGTTTGAAAATGCTGGAGGAGCAAAAACAGATTCTTCAGTGAATTTTTACTGTCATTAGATGGTGATGTAACACTTTGGCCACAAGATGACAGTACAGGATAAAGCTGACTAGGCTGTGGTTGTGGATGATTCTCATCCTCCTTATCTCTAAATTCCTGTGGTTTTTCTAGCTCCTGTTTTTCCCTGTTTTCTACTGTTGCCTGGTGACTGGCATGCATAGTTTTGTCTTCCTTTTCACTGTTCCCACGCTCTACTTGAGCAGCCAGAATATCTTGTAAGTCTAAGTGCTTTTCCTCATGGATCCCCCTAAGGCATGCTAAAAGAGCAGTAACAACTGGGTAAAAAGTGAGAGGGTAAGTTTTACCCTCCTGTACTTCTTTTCTATGGGCTAAATGTATAACCCTTTCCCATGACTCAGGATCACATATTTTATCTAATGCCATCCATGGGGCACAATCTACAACATTGTCCCCTACATTTATAGCCTCTTTTTCTGAGACCTTTACTTGCCTACTCCTTAGCAGCGCTTGTAAATCTCGCGCCTGGGTAACTCTAACCGAAGGCGATAGATTCCCCATAAGGAGGTCACTCACCCAGCAGCTCTGCGGGCTTCGTCTTCCTCTGAGGCCCCACGTTGGGCGCCAAAATGTTGTCAGATGTGGGTTGGCCTCTCGGGAAGGGAGTGAGTGTGACAGTGCCCCTTTTCCCAGACACCGGGAGCCAGGTTCTGTGACGCAGACTCAATTTATTCAGGAAGTGCAACAGTTTATATATGAAGTGAGAACCAATCATTTTAATGAGATAGCCAGGCCACTGCTCAGGTTACATGTTTACACTACCGTACTACAGGGAAGAGCAGACTTCTACTGGGGACCAGGGAGGCCCAAGAGGCATTGGGTCATCACAGAGTGTTCTCATGTGACATGATGAGAGCCCAGTGTTCTGTGCTCAAGCCCAGTCCATACCTTGGATCCATGCCTGGTACACCCCAGGATTCTCCTCAGTATTGTATAATTTTCTATCTCATTGCTCCAAATTCTATTGAAGTGTTTTAAGAATGAGCTACATATTTTACTTTTATATAGCCATCTTTGGAGACCCTAACTGTCTTGTGACTAAGTGAGTAAGTAAATAAATAAAACAGTCTAAGGTTTTTCTCATGGCAGGAAGGCAGTCCTTGGGGGAGCTCTGCTGTAAGAACTCCTGTAGTTCCAGTTGATGTTTTTCTAGCAAGACTTTTTGGCATTGATGTTTTCCCCCAGGAAATGGGTGGAGTGTATTCCAGTGAGAGTGACTGGAATTAGGAAACTGATTTCTAGTCTTGAATATTCCATTTGGTAGGTATAATGCTTTGGGGGTCCATTTTCTGACTCTCATTTACAGATCTATAAAATAATAATTTATTTTTATTGAACATTCCAGGATTCCTTAAAACTTCTAATCTTCATTATGATTAAGAGATAAACTACCAAAATAAAACTTCATTTTTTTTTTAACCAGGAATTAAAACCAAAGGTGGTCAACAATGGAACAACATTGTCAGTCCTATTTATTTATTTATTTATTATTTTGAGACATGGTATTTTTAAGTTGCTGAGGCTGGCTTCAAATCTGTAATCCTCCTGCCTTAGTCTCCTGCCTTAGTCTCCTGAGCACAGACATGTGCCCAGCCAAAGTAAAACTTTTGATAAATGCCGAAAAAGTCCATTGTATTCAGTCTCAGTGTAAGAGGAAGTGTGGAAATGGTAATAAACTGACCATATTTCTTTTCTCCTAAGGGAATGAGAATATTACTTAGTTATGACTAAGAGTAGACACAATAAAAGTTTATGTGTTTGGGGTAATATTTATATAAGAATGTTCACTGTGATAGTTGGATAGCAAAGATTTAGAAACAATAAATATCATCAGTAAGCAAAGTAGCCACATTATAGTGTTATAGCTAAATTATGTTGTAATAGACAATGAAGCAGTTGAAAAGGATGTTGTTGGATCTATATTATATCCTTTGTGAAATATTTCAAAATACAAAATAACATATGGAGCTATCATTTGACTATGACGAAAACAAAACCATTTATTTCTATATATGTGAACATATTTTTTTCTCCTCCCAACCTCATTTTTCTGTGTAGCCTTTGAGAAGGTTTCCAGTAACTGTTGGCTTTCTTTGGGAATTTTGTAGTATGTGTGCAACTCTTACTTTTTATGAAGCCCATGTGTATTGGTAGAATTATTTTCCAATGATTTTTTTTCATTTTCAAAATAGAATTTATTTCCATAGTAAAGAATTAAAATATGGCTGAGAAAGTAGAAAATAATATAGAAAATACTTAAGATGTGCAATATTAATTTTTTGAGTAAAGTTAGTTAAGCATTACCAATTTATGCTCAACTTCTTGAAAGACCAATTAGCATTTTATGTGTTACTAGCTACACCAGAAAAAATACTGACTTGCAATTTTAATTAATCATTATAACTCAAAACAGGTATGTATAACTGGTCAGACCCTTTTGAAAATGTAAGTACAGATCTGGGGTTACATTTTTTGAAGCTGGCTTCACCTCATAGACTGATAAATCTACTTTTGTATCCAAAAGTTACAAGGGTTAGTCTTTGCTAATTTATTGTTAAAATTAAATCAAGGTACTTTTGGATGAAACAAAATGTTTTGGTAAAAATGGGATATTATGTTGGTATAAAAGCTGGCAAAATCATGTATCCCAAAACCTGGTTTCCACCAGATGGATTTCAAATCCAGATACTGAACACTACTAAAGAAATACCTAATGAATTCTACCCATCCCTTCCCCCAAATTATTACAATTAAGATATAGTAATTATTTGTATGCAAAGCATACACAATGAATTGGAAGATGTTTGGATAAAGGGGAAGATAATTCTTCAGGAACTATTGTTTGCAGTTTGCAGAATAGGATAATCTCCTCTAGGAAGAATAATGTCAACATAGCAGCACTATATTCACCAGGAATCCCCAGAGATAATGGATCAATCATGTGGCAGGAAGCCAAACCTTCTGGCTGCTCACAACATCACTCAGCTTCCCTTTAATCTTCAGGAAGTGTCTCTTAAACTCCAATCCATCACCCTTAGAAAGTCAGAAGTCAACCAATATCTTCTCATCCATTTCTACGAAATTCAATTTGAAGATCAGTTTATTATGTCTCCTATCTGTGTTGATACAGTGTCATGATTCATATAACTCTTTTTCCATTGATAGCCCAGTTTCTTACAAGTCTCTTTCAGGCATTGATAAGATTTCTCTGCATCCAGTTTGGTGAAGAATCGTGTCATTCTTTTGACCAAGTGTTGCCAAGGGTTCTTTGAGGATCCTGGGGTGTCAAGTAATTGACTATTTAGAAGCACATGATCAGGACATCCCAGTTGGGAAAAACTGATCCCTTGCACCATTTTATCAATGTATGATGGACTGGTGTCCCATAAGGAAAGACCTGTATGTGGTTCTGGTTGGGAACTGGAATACTTCACATTTTCTTCACTAGAAGCACTGCTTATGGGAGAGAAGTCCAAATTGGAGTGAATGTGCTTAGAGAATCCACCAGGAGACTCTGACACACCACCTGATGTGACTCGAGGCCTCTTTGCCCCTTTCTTGAGTGGTTTGTCGTACCATCTGTCTTTTTTGATGTCTGGATGGTAATCGTTACAGATGGATTCTCAACTAGGATTTTATGCAGTAGAGCTAGAGGAGCAGAATCAATTTTTTTTCCAAGGATTGAGGTATGTCTTTTTTTCTTTCCAATCAGAATATTCCTGACAACTGTCACTGGGCTGGTCCCATGGCAATTCTCCAGCCAACATTGTAGTAAGCACTATTCCACAGGACCAAACATCAACTGGTTCTGCATGAAATTCTTTCCTCTTAAGAAGTTCTGGAGCAACATAAGGTAAAGTACCACACATCTTGTTCAATAAACATTCACAATTATTATGCCGAAACACTGTGGCCAAGTCAAAGTCAGAGATTTTGAGGTTATCCCTTTCATCCAAGAGGAGATTTTCTGGTTTAATATCCCTATGAGTTATTCCAATGCCATGAAGATATACCACCCCTGCCATGAGCTGATGGAAGAATCTCTGAGCATCTTGTTCAGGCATGCCTATATCTGGTTCTATTCTATCAAAAACTCTCCCCCACTATAGTACTCCAGAAATAGATACTGGATATTGTCTTCTCTCCTGTGACCGTAGAATTTCACTACATTCTCATGATTCAACATTTTATTGATACAGATCTCTTTCTTAATGTTTTCTGGACAATCTATGGCATGCTTCATATCTACAATCTTCACTGCAACTGCTTCTTCAGTTATTGTATTCACAGCCAGCTGAACTTCTCCATAGGCACCTTCTCCTAGAGTTTGCACCAAGTCCCAGTCTTCCACAAAGGACACTGCCATGACTCCACCGAGCACCACAGCAAGGTGTTCTTTGCCCGCCACCACAGGAATCCAAATGCAGCACTTTTCCCGCCAAAATTTGCTTGCGTCATGTTGCCCTGCAATGATTTTTTTAAATTCTTATTTATATAGTATTGTTTGACTGGAAAGTTAAAAGGTGACTTTGAATCTCAGAAATTGTAAGAAGATATATGAGTTCTTTGTTTTATTTCTATTTTTAGTACAAGGGGAGCTTAACTACTGAGTCATATCCTAACCCTTTTGATTTTTCTGAGGCAGGGTCTTGCTAGGTTGCTGAGGCTGTGTAATTTTGAACAGTTGTGGCTTAGAAATGTCATTAACTTTCCAAAGTGAAATTTTTATCAATTTATTACATACACAGGTTTCCATTAATTGCATAAACTTTATTCAAAAGCAATATATTTCACTGTTAATTATTCCAAATGGTGCCTGTGATCAAAAGGACACCCACTGATAATGAAGGATTCCTTACAGCTATTCTGAGGAGTATTTACTCAAGTGTGAGAATGGAGATGAAGTGAAAAGTTGCATATCTTCCTCAGGCTTAGATCATTATGAGTACCCCAGTAACTAAACAAAGGAGACTAACTATGGAGCTGAGATTTTAAACTTGATATTTGAGCTAAAGTATTATATAGTCCAATGCATTTCACGTTGTTTGTTATATCCCTTTGGGCATTTACGTGTATGCATTTGGAGGAAATGGTTTTCCTTTGGAGTGCATCTCACCCTCTTTTTATTTCAATTTGAAATATAGTATTTGTGTATAATATAGTACAGACTTCTTTCTCCCAGTAGAGTTGCAGGGGAATTATATCTAATGTAAATTTCTGTGTCATTTAAAATCTGTGACATAGCACACATTCCTAAAAATATGTCCACTGAAACTTTTAGCACATTGAATGTTACCCTTTTACTAATTAGAAATTCAGATACTTGCTATCTAAATGTACCATGCAACATTCCTGTTCTCCAGAACTTGACTATATTGTTAATGGGGCACACAGTCTTTGTGTTAAGGTCCAATAAGGAAATTGTGTGCAAATACTCTGCTCGGGGTTTTCCAGTCTTACTTTGTTCTTCTGTCACTTCCCAAACACCTCTTCTCTAGCCTATTTCTATATAGGGGAGGAGAAAATAAGCATATCCTATAGAGTGGTATCTAAATGCTGATTCTGTCTCTGTGGCCCCTTGCAAGTTCTTGTTTGGTGTAGGAAAGACTTTTGTGTCTTCCTTGTCTCCAAGATTCCTTATTTCTTATACTCTGCATGCTTCCTAGCCACTGTAAGAGAAACTGTGTGAGAGCATTAATGTTTTTCACTGTTAAGTGTAGGGGTCTCTCAGCACATCTCATAAATGAGAAGAGGTAAACTGCAGGAGAATGATATTGGCTATAAATCAGTCCATTACCCATAAACTTATCTAATCAATAAACACAAAAGATCCAAGGCTCTTTTTAAATGAGAGGGATTGTGACAGGTCTGGCCATACCAGTTCTGATCTCTAACAACATGGAATAGCCCAACTCTTCTTTATTTATAATTACAAAGATAAAGGGAACCAAGATTGAGAGGAGCTTCTTCTGTGATGAACAGGATGTGGTGGAGTTAGAGGAGCCATTTCCTTAGGGAAACTATCATATAACCAGGCAGGGAACCATTCCCACAGTGCCACATACTACCCTCCCAACAATCTGGGACAGACCTTTGTGTCTGCCAGTTCCAAGAAATCAGGCCTCTGCATCATGAGCCTCAACCTCATCTGATTGTACTAGATAAGGATGACTTCTCACAGTTAAGTACACAGCTCTTGCATGTGAGCCACATGCCTTTAGAAACTATTGTCTCACTATAGATATTTTTAAAAATCCAGTTTTCTATTTGGCCTTGAGGAATGAAATCTCATTCTAAGATATATCTCTCTTCCCTAGAGGACATGAATAACCTTGGTCCTCAAGTTACAAGGCTATGGGGAAAAGTTCAAGGGAAACCACAATTTTTTTCCAGTTATTATCTCCAATTTTTATCCTACTCTAGTTTCTTTTTCATTCAGTTCTTTGTCACCACCTTTGCAGTGTCTGCTAATGGACTGGTTAGGTTCTGAAAGGCCAGAGTGGAGGAACCATAAGAAAGATAGTTGAGAATCATCATTTTTATTTGGCAGACTCTTTACCTCCCTATACTGAAATGTTCTTGTTATGGAATCAGATTCTTTTATTAGATAAATTTCTGCTATCCATTTTAATTGGGGAGAAATGATCTGAAACTTTCAGAAATTCAAGTGATCATATGAAGTATAGAATTGTTATTTCTAACATAAAATAATATAGTCCTAAGAACTTAAATGTAACACATTAAAACAATTTAAACATTCAAAATTTTGACATGTGTCAGAGGGTTGCAATTAAGTGTTCCTGGGTGTCAAAGATATTGTTTTGTTTAGTATATCATATTCTGTTCTACATTGTCTTGTTGGTATGTCTTTTGAACAGTAACTTTTACCATCTGACATTTTCATGAAGGTTTTAAACTTGAGATGATATTTAATTAGGTGGGGGAGTATGTAGTTGGTGATATTTCAATTCTTGTAAAAATCCTTGTCCATGAAGATGGTGTATTGATCAGCTTTTTATCTCTTGACCAAAATGCCTGACAAGAACAGCTTAGGGGAGCAAAAGTTTCTTTGAGCTTACAGTTTCTTACCTCTCAGTTCATGGTCAGTGACTTTGTTGCTGTCTGCCCTAGATAGGGCAGAACAGCATGATGGAAGGGCATGGCAGAGGAAAGCTACTTATCTCATGGCAACTGAGAAGCAGAGTTTGAGGTGCCAGGTATAAACCCCAAAGTCATACCCTCAGTGACCACTTTCTCTAGCTTCCTGCCTATAGTTATCACCCACTACAATAGTCTTAGAGGCACCATTGTTGCATGCAGACTGAGATTCATAGTAGAGCAGTCAATATTGGTGCCAGCTATACACCATAACCTGGGTCCTCTGAGCCCACCAAGTGTACAAATACTGTAGTCCCACCAAGGCCTGACACATTTTGTGGAGTCTATGCCCCTCATATCAAAGGGCTGTAAATGAACAAGCACCAGGGATGCTCCTACACCCTGACAGGGATGTCTAGGCTGGGATAGTGGGAGGAAGCAGCACCAAAAAAGTGAGCATATTGAGTGCATGACTCTCACCCCCAGCCACCCAGAGGCATAGTCTAACTCTTATCAAGGGGGTGCTGGCACCAAGGAGGCCTGGCCATTTGCCAGGACCTCCATGGAGACACATGCTTTATTGACATTTGGACAAATGATGCAGCCAAATGCCTGAAGGACTTAACATTCAGAGCTCCTTCCACATTCTCTTCCCAGAAATTCCCACCTTCACTCACCCCTCAGGCACATAGCAGCCCACTGCCTTTACCAGGGATTTTACCCCTGGAATCCCTAGTTCCTCATATTTACTAAGAATTAATTTGACCAGAACCCTATCTGCAGCCACACTGCTGTACACCCTCTTTCTGATCTGTAGCCTGTTACCTCACTCAGTCTTGAGGGTCACTCTTACCTGGCCCTCTAGGTGCTAGACCGGGGTGACAGGGGTAGCCTTGGCTGGTTGAGGTCCAAACTCATCAGAACTGGTGGCCCCTGTATGGAGGAGACAGCCAGCATTCAGGAAGGTAAGAGGTAGCAGAATGCACACTCAGCAGGCTCTGCCTCTCAATGTTAGTGGAGGCGTGTCCCTTTCTGGCAATTTGTGATGAATGCTGTGCTGCCTCAGCCAGGGTGATAACACCCACCAATTCCAGTTGTGGCAAGTGCTGCTCAGGGTTACAGGGAATAGTGGTATGGGATGCTAAAGGTGCAGACTACAGGGACATGAAAGTTTAGGTCTGCCTGGAGCCTGCAAGGTGGGAGTTTGTGGGACTGGTATGTCATGATGGCGTGTCAAGGAAGGAGCTTCCAGAGACCTCTGGGAGACTACTGGTACAAATCTGCCTAGGGACTGCAGAGGTACTACAACAGGATAGCTAGTCCTCAGGATTGCAGAAAATTCCATGGGATGTTCTGGGGCTTGCAAATAAATGCAGCCTTGGTATCCTGGGACTGGCAATCGCATCCCCAAGCCTTGGGTGTGGAGTGGAGATGAAGGTTCCCCTCTGCAGTGCAATGAAAACCAGGCAGAAATCAAGGAACCTTCTACTGGAGGTGAAGTCAATACAGTAGTCAGTATCTGCTGGTGCAGCAGTGGAGCCTTCTGCAAAGGACCTAGTGAGGATGGGTTCAGTGGAATGAACAAGGCTGAGTAAGTGAAGATTTCCCCTGCACTCCAGGTCCTGAAGGTGGGTTAAGCAATGGATGTTTCCACTCAAACCTAGGAGAAGGACTGTAGGACACACATTGTAGAGTTTCTTGCTGATAACTGTGTCATGGCGCAGCAGGAGCATTCCCCTCAGAATCAGGTGTCTTTGATATAGCTACCTGAGCAAGTAAATGTGGATAGCCAGCTGGGGATCAGTGCTGTCAGTCTTTCTTAGGAATTCATTTGGTCTTTCTACCGAATTGTCTCCCCATTCTCCAATCCAGGACCTTGACACATTTGGCCACTTTCATTTTCTGCTAGAGTGATCCTTTAAAATTTCTAAATAAGTTGCCATTACATGGTTCACCTACTTCTTGAAAGAATTTTATTGACACCTCAAGGATTAGGCACTTTTCTGACTTGTCCATATTTTACAGTCTTTTATACATCTTCTTACTGGTGTGGTGGGTGTTAAAGGTTAGCAGAAGAGCAGTAGATTGTAGCACCAGGGATGGAAGTGTATGTGATCTCCAAAGGACTTTCACTATATTACTGAACCATCTAGTTATATGTGTGAAGTTGCAGTGTGAGCTGGAGCCGTGAGTTAGACTTGAATGTACTGAGACTGCTATTTGTCCTGGTCCTTTTCTCTTTCAGTATTGAAAGAAGTGTGTGTGTGTGTGTGTATGTGTGTGTGAAAAAGAGAGAAAGATAATATTGTGAAATACATGTGAATCTACTGTCGTAAGGATACATTTAGGAATGTAAATTAATGTTTACTACATTATATAGATTTTAAAGCATTACTTTCTAGTAAACACAGTATTTGAAAGGTCCAATTTATTTTCCTTGTTTTTTTTTTTTTTCTTTTCATTTTTACCAAGTCTAATATGGCATGCTGTCAAAGGGAGCAAATGTTAAAATGTCACTCCATTTGTAAAGTAGTAGTTTTCCATTTAGTGAAAGATTGTTTAAATAGCTGAAATGTTCTAATGACTTCATTGAGGTATACTTAAAATAATCTGCACACATTTATCCTATGTAGGTGTATGTTTGATATAAGTATACCCTTATGAAACTGCTTCCATATTCTAAGGCAACCACTCTTCCTCTCCTGCTATCCATATATATGAAATTCAGATTATCAAGAACTTGTGTAAATTAAACTACTCTTAATATTTCTTTTGTATCTGACTTATATCATTGGGTGTATTTGTTTTTGTACTCACCCATGTTCTGTGTGTTCCAGTAGTGTCTTCCAGTGCTGAATAGAAGGATTTAATATACTTTACCTAAAATGCTTGGAATTTGAGATGGGAAGAGATTAGAATTTTGAATTTTTTTTTTGAGAGAGAGGGAAAGAAAGAAATGCCTTGGGAGGGCATTCAAGTTAATGAATTTATGTTTTACATATATCTTTCCTACAAAATCTGAAGGTAACTTTATATATTTTTTTGCACTGTGGTTGGATTGCAACCTGTCCATGAGGTCAAGTGTGGAATTTTTCACATGCAGCATCATGTCACTTGTCATAAAGATTCAGATTTTGGAGCATATTTGATTTTCATATTTTCAATGTTTATCTTGTAAAGCATTGTTTAACATTTAAATTTCAGTGAGCATTTGAATTATTTGCAGTTGGGGGCTATTGTTGCAACCTGCTGAGTACATTCACATACAGTTCTTCATGGAATTATGATCTTATATTATAGTTATACATTTTGTTTTGAAATATCTGGGTCCTATGTTAAGTATTTATTTAAATTTTTAAGGCACGTTTTCAGCTGCTTTATTTCAAAATATTCCAAAATGTATTTCATGAGCTCTTTATTCTGACCTGATATCTGTGCTGGTACCTCAGCCTTGTTTGATGTTGTAAAGATTGAAATGTTCTCCAAATAATTTTTTTTAGGTCCATATTGAAAGTGATGTTTGGATGCATTGACTACTGACTAGTGTGCCTCAGTTAATTTTGTTGTAGAAAATGAGGTGTGAGAAATCCACCTGAAATTGTCAATTCAGTAATCTTTTATATTTTAAACCTGTCTGTGAAAAAAAGACTCTTGCAACCAGTTACTCATACATAAAATGTGAGTAAAATCATGCACTTTAACTTGACAAAAATAATAACATTTTGAAATAAGATTCATATTTTAAAAAAGAACAAATTATAATTCTTCATAAATGTTAAGCATAATCCTTAAGTTGATGCATTTGTCTGAAAAGTAATTATTAATTTTGTATTCTGCATCTTCTATATTAAAATGATTATAATTCCTACAGTAGACATTCACAAGTCACAGAAATCCAAATAGTGCAATAATTGCTATAGTTCTGAAATTACGGTGCCATGAAGTAATTTATCACTCACTGCCACTTCAGGATTGTCCCACATCATGATGCGGTTAAGGAAAACCACAAGATGTAAGAAAAAGAGTGGGATGTGTTCAGTTGATTGATGAGAAGTGAGAAAACCTGGTGTCTACAAAAAAATAAATCATCTCCAGTGAATCATTTAGATGTCTGAATTCTTTCACAGTTCCGATCCTCTGTCCCAAGTAATGGTGGCCCTTCTTTTTAACATACAGGCATCTTGTTCCTTACAGGACCACAGACATACAGCTTACCCATGATGTATGATTATAAAAACTTTCTTCTCTTCAACTTAAATTGATAATAACATGTTATAATTTATGAACTATTACAAAATCTATTTAGTGTCAAGACAGTGTATGTTTGTGTATATCTATGGAGCTTGCAGAGAACACAGCCTTGCCCATTTTATAATTTTGTTTCAATTTTGTTTTCTTTATCTAGGACCAATTTAGGTAGGAAACAACAAAGTGAGAGCACAAGCAGCCCAATTAGCATTGCATATTAGTGATATGCTTGGCAGACTTGATCTAGTTTTGACAGAAACATACAAATGGCATAACTTTAATGTAAAACCTATTTTTAGATATCTGATCTGGTTGCTTGTGTGTGATCTCTGAAAATGGAATGTACTCATCAAGAAAACCATTTGCAAATATAAATCAATCGGTTATCATTTGTGTGATATTTAGTTTACCATTTTGGGGGGAGGGTTAGGGATTTAACTCATGGACATTTAACTACTAAGACACATCTCCAACCCTTCTTATTTATTTATTTTTTAGTTTTGACATGGTTCTCATTAAGTTGTTTAAGGCCTTGCTAAGTTGCTGAGCCTGGCTTTGAACTTTTGATCCTCTTTCCTCAGTCTCTCAATCCACTTGTATGCAGGTGTACACCTGGTAGTTTACCATTTTTTTAAAACAAAGATTATCTTTAAAAAGTTCTTTTCTAATACAGAATTCATTATTTATGAATTGGCCTAGACATAAACATAAAAAAGTTAGGAATTTATATAAAAAGAATACAATTACATGGCGAATAGTGATTTTTAAGCTAACAAAGAGAATGTACACTGATTGAAGTTAGTCCTCTACTCTTATCAGGCAAAGAATCATAATTTTGTCAGAGAACTCTGAAATTTTTTGTACTAGTATAAGCATAAACTCAACCTGTGCTGACAAGTTTGTACTATTACACATCTAATCTCATTTTCCTTTGATGTGTTTTATTTCATATAGCTATAAACAAGAATTAAACCTAAAATTTTATTGTCTGAGTAAAGGTCCGTTAGTTGTTTTGAAGTTTATCCTTGGATCTTACATAAAGGATCTAATAAACGATGTAGTCAAAATTTTCTCATATTGTAGGCAAAAAAGTAGGGATTCAAAGAAGTAACCAAAGCATTTTGAGTTGCATATGACATTAGGGGAAGAGTAAGTTCAAGTACAAATAAATAATAGAACCTCAAATAAAACAGCATTCTTCCTGCAATTTGATTACATACTCTTTCATATGAATACAGCTGTAGGAGGTAGAGATAATCAGCATTTGATCTTTTCTGTACATCTGATAAAAATGTCTAGTCACTATGTATACAAATGATTGTTCACATTTGGCTTCAATGAAAAAATTCTACTTTTAAAGCACTTTTACAAAGGAGTATTGGTCACTCTTCTTTGATGATCCACTCTCATGTCTTATGGGTATCACTTTCCAAAATTTCCTTAAATCATAAGGCATCAATTTCATGGGAGTTTCTGAACCCTCTGAAGTTATGTGCCAGACTTTACTAGCAAATTTTTAGTGTCCACTCCTCAAATTGGATTTTTATTCTACAGTGTTTCCTTTACTTTTTTCTCACCTTTCTTGGTAGATGCTTACTTTTCTCCATAAGATAGTGCTTCCTTAAATTAGAATTCATTATTTATCCAAGTGAAAATTTCAGATTGTTTTAACTTTTTTATAAGCTCTTTCCTCCATATTTTAGATCATTTTTAGCTACCTATTGAACACTTTCTAAATTCTTCATGAACTTAAATACCAAGAAGTCAAAATGAGAAATCATGTACTAAGGATTATCTAGTTTAGGATCTTGGGTCTGCTAATTAGAGGAAGCACAGCTAAAACTGCTAAATCCAGTAATGGACACCATAAGAGAAGTTAGACAGGCCCTCAATGTCAAAGGAGGCATAGGATAGAAATCTCAGAACTAACAAGATGGGCATATTTCAGATTTTAAAGTTGGAAAAGATTATTCTTGAACAAAGAAAAAAAGGATAGGGCATTGGAATCAAGCCCACGCTGGAAGGTGAAAAAAAATCTATCAAAAATTTAGATGCAATGAACTGTCTCCTTCTTAGTTAAGTCAATTCAATCTTACAGCATTGCAGTTTTTCATGTGGAGGTGATACTTCACCTCTCCAAGTTCTTTCTGCTCTGGAACCCCAGTTTGAAATTTCTTCCTGCCTATGAAATGGAAAAAGCAGTGCTGTTGACTTTCTGGGGTGCAAAAGAGACAGTCTGTGTTTGCCCTTTGGCATAGATCATGACACATGATAAGCAATGTTATTGGTAACAATGGTGCTTTCACAGATAGTCCAGGGAAACTTTAACGCTATTCTCTGACCATAGAAATTCGGCCTATACAACTTTTGACAGTCAACTATCCTTTTGTAAATGTTATAGTTTTATATTCTTACTGAAAACATAGATTCTTAAAAGATAATGCAAACTATTTGAATTGATTTGTAAATCAGTATTTACATTCCTTGCAAGTCATTCAGTCTTCATTTGTATTTGTATTTTTGTTTTCAACAGAAAATAAAATCACCATTTTTTTTTATCCTGGAAAATGTTCTGCAACAACAGCCCAATAAAGTTTTTCAGTAAACACCTGAAGTTATTTTATTACTATTATTATGTGGCACTGGGGATTTGAACCCAGGGCCTTGTGCTTGAGAGGCAAGCACTCAACCAACTGAGCTATATCCCCAGCCCACAGCTGAAGTTATTTTAAAGATAAATACCATACCCATTTGGTATGTGCTTAGGACTTTCTGTTACATAAAGAGTTTTTCAGGTCACAATGTTTTTTTGTGTGTGTGGGCTATTTATTAACACTGGAATTGTCTTTTGATTATAGATAAGGTAACTTCTGTTCTGATGTTATTTAATCAAACCTGGATTTCATGAGAATCCTAAAGACTTTTAAAGTTACTACATATGCTCCTTCACATTATAACTGATTCAAAAGTAAATCTCATATCACATAATGCACAAATATGAAGGTCCCATATTTAGTCAAACTTTATTGAAACTATTATAAATCAAAATACTGAAATGAAAATTTTTGGTTATGCACAAAATTTTCTTATTATTTTATCACAAGGCAGTGCCTGTACATGGATGTAATAATTTCAATCAGTATTAGATATGAAGAAGGTTAACCATAGTAATATTATTTTAAAAATAAAATATTGACCAAAATTTTATATGTGTATACCACAGTGAATTTAACCTTTGTCATATCCATAATGCACTAATTTTTAAATAAGTATAAATGAATAGAAGAAAGATCAGTAGAGGAGAGGAGAGGAGGGTAGGGGAAAACTGGTGATTGAATTGGAGTTAGTTATGTTCCGTGTTGTTATCATTATGCCAAAATAAATCCCATTCATATGTTTAAATACTAATGAGCTATCAATAAAATACAAAATAATGTTTTTAGGAATTATTTGTTAATTAATGAAATTTGAAGTGGAAAAACAGATTAAGTGCTCATTCCAATGACCATTTCACCTACTGAGGTGAATTAGTGTTTCAGTGGAAATTTTTAGAAAGTCTTTTTGAATATAGAGAGACACAATATCAATAGTGAGATGTCAGAGGTAGGCACCTCTCACCTCATTTTTTTTCTTGTTCACTAACTCTGAGGATATCTGTCTCCTTCATAAGAAGCCCACAATTGTCTACAGGGGGATTTTTGAGATCACAAAAAATATATGAACATGTGACATTACAATTTAGCAAGCATTCATTAATTTCTGTGCCCAGATAATTCTACAAACAGCAGTGAGCAAAGCTTGGCTTTCAGGAGCTTGTACTGTTGTTCCAATCCCAAACACCTTAACCCTACTGTAATTCACATATTCTCTTATTTCTCCCTCTTCAGACATAATTACTAGCAGTTAATTGATAAACTAGGATTAATCTAGGATTCATTTTTGGTTTATAAGACAGTGACTTCCTCATATTAGTTCACAGCACATAGTTTAAATTTTGCATTCTCTAATAACATCACATATGCTTGTCTTGTCTCATTAGATTGAAAGCTCCATAATGGCAGGGACTCCGATTTTTTCTGCTAATGTTTTGGGCACATTAGACTCTAGATTCAGATGAGATAAGGACCTGTTTCCCATCTTCTGCACATTCTTATCTTTCAAAAAAATCTGTATTTAAATTCCACATTGAAAAAGAAAAGAGAAAGTCTATCTAGGCCACTGAAATGTAGTTAATCTGTTTTTGTACAATATTAATTCTCTATGCATAAAGTTGACGTCAGAGGAGAAGTTTTAATGGAAAAAAGAAAATAAAACTTCCATTCAAAATAAGATAAACCTACTTAAAGATTTACCCACAAATATTCTATGTCAGTATTCTATTGTCAATATTCATCAAGTTGTGGTATTTGTGTACCATATCATTTTTTTAAAATAATGGAATTAGTAGAGTATTTTCTCACTACATTCCCTTTCCAAGAAGTGTCCATAAAACAGTAAACATAGCTATTAATTTTGCTTGAAGGTCAAAGAAAGCACTTTTTAACACTGCGCTAAAACTTTCACAGGGAAAGTAAATCACCCCATGTGTGCTTGCTCAACTCCAGCAACACAAATGCATTGCATACTTTCTGCTTTGACAAGGGAATGATGTCAGATTAGCTATGTGATTAATGACTTAAAATATGATCTGGTTGTATTTGAGCTGCCAAGTTTTATTTATTTATTTAAATATATTTTTAGTTGTCAATGAACCTTTATTTTCATTTATTTATATGTGGTGCTGAGAATCAAACCCAGTGCCTCATGCATGCTAGGCAAGCACTATACTACTGAGCCACAACTCCAACCCTGCCAAGTTTTATTTTGCATAGCTTTTTATTTTTATTTGTTCTAATTAGTTATATATGACAGTAGAATGCATTTGACAAATCTTGTATAAATGGAGTATATAACCCTTACTGTTGTACATGATGTAGAATCACACCAGTCATGTATTCATGTATGCACATAAGGTAATAATATCTGATTCCTTCTACTATTCTTTCTACCCCCATATCCTCTCCCCTCCATTCACTCCCATCTGCCTAATCCAAAGTACCTCTATTCTTCCCATCCAACTCCATTGTGAATTAACCTCCACATGTCAGAGAAAATGTTTGGATTTTGAGATTGACTTATTTTGCTTAGCATATTTTCCAGCTCCATCCATTTGTCAGTAAATGTCATGATTTCATTCTACTTTAATGCAGAATAGTATTCTATTCTGTACATATACTCTGGTTTCTTCATCTGTTGAAGAGCATCTAGGTTGATTCCAAAGTTTAGCTATTGTGAATTGAACTGCTATTAACATTGATGTGGCTGTGTCATCATAGAATGCTGATTTTAAGCCTTTTGTGTATAAATTGAGGAGTGGGATAACTGGGTCAAATGGTAGTTCCATCCCAAGTTTTCTGAGGAATGTTCATACCACTTTCCATAATGCTTGCACCAATTTTCAGTCCCACCAGCAATATATGAGTGTACCTTTTTCCCCACATCCTAACCTAATATCCTAACATTTCTTTTTGCTCGTATTCCTGAAAATTGTCATTCTGACTGGAGTGACATGAAATCTTAGAATACTTTTGATTTGCATTTCTCTTATTGCTAGAGCTGTTGAGTATTTTTTCATATATTTGTTGGATCAATTATATTTCTTCTTCTATAAACTGTTCAGTTCCTTAGCTCAATTTTTGATTGGGTTATGTTTTTTTTTTTCTTTTTTGGAATTAAGTTTTTTGAGTTCTTTAAATATCCTGTAGATTAATACTCTATCAGATGTACATGTGGTAAGGATTTTTTTCCCATTCTGTTGGCTCTCTCTTCATTTTATTGATTTTTTCCTTTACTGAGAAGAAGCTTTTAAGTTTGAATCCATTCCATTTATTGATTCTTGATTTTACTTCTTGCACTTTAGAAGTATTGATTAGGAAGTCAGTTCCTAATATGACATGGTGATGATTTGATCCTACTCTTTCTTCTATTAGCACCATGTCTGTTCTAGTGCCTAAATGTTTGGATCCACTTTGAGATTTGTACAGGGTGAGATAGGGGTTAAATTTTATTTTGTTACATATGGATTTCAAGTTTCCCCAGCACCACTTGTTGAAGAGACTATCTTTTCTCCAATATATGTTTTTAACACCTTTGTCCAGTATGAGATAACTATATTCATTTGGGCTTATCTTTGTGTGTTCTATTCTGTACCATTAGTCTACTTATCTGTTTTGGTGGTCAATACCATGCTGTTTCTGTTGCTATGACTCTATAGTATAGTTTAAGTTTGGTATTGTGATGCTGCCTACTTCACTTTTCTTGCTATGAATTGTTTTGGTCATTTTGGGTCTCTTTTCTGGCCTGGGGAGCTGCTGAGGATTAAACTCAGGGGCACTCGACCACTGAACCACATCCCCAGTCCTATTTTATATTTTTAGAGACAGGGCTGTGTTGATTAGTACCTCACTTTTGCTGAGACTGACTATAAACTCACAATCCTCCTGCCTGAACACCCCAAGGCACTTACAAAATACAAGGCAAGCACTCTACTGACTGAGCTATCTCCCCAACCCGATTTGTAGGTTTTTGATGGTTTAAAATAAGCATACTACAGTAACACAGCCACATCAATGTTTATAGCTGCTCAGTTCACAATAGCTCAATTGGGGAACCAACCTAGATGCCCTTAAATAGATAAAGAGGTAAAGAAATTTTGGTATATATACTCAATGGAATATTATTCAACAATGAAGAATAATAAAATTATAGCATTCACATTAAATGCATGAGGTTGGAGAATATGCTTAGTGAAATAAACCAATTTCAGGAAAACAAAGGCCATATGTTTTCTCTGATAAATGGATGATACATAATGGGGGATTTCAGGGGGATTAAGAGAAGAATGGAGAAACTTTGGTTTGTATAGAGGGAAATAAGGTGAGGCAAGGGGGTGGGGGAAGGAAAGACAGTGGAATGAGACAAACGTCATTACCATGTGTACATGCATGATTACATGAATGGTGTGAATCTGCATCATGTACAGGCATAGAAATGAAAAGTTGTACCACATTTATGTACAATGAATTAAAATGCAGTCTGTAAAAATAAAGATAAATAAAATTTTAAAATAAATAAATGAATTGTATATGTCCTTCTGATTCAGTTTGTGTAGGTCATATGGCTCTAGAAGTTTGTCAATGTCTTCAAGACTTTCTATTTTATTGGAGTGTAAATTTTAAAATTGTTCCTAATTGTCTTCTGTATTTTAGTTGTGTTCATCCTGGTAGTTCCATTTTCAGCACAATTTTTAATTTGAGTTTTCTTTCTCATTCTCTTCATTTGTATGGCTAGGGGTTTATCAATTTTATTAATTTTTCAAAAAATAACCTTTTGTTTTGTCAATTTTTTGAATTATTCCCATTGTTTCAATTTTATTGACTTTAGCTCTGATTTTAATTATTTTGTGTCTTCTACTGCTTTTCATGTTGATTTGTTCCTGTTTTTCTAGAACTTTGGGATGGAATGTGTGGTTATTTTTTTATTAACTCTATTATTTTAAATAGTGAGCTCAATTCAATTATCCTTTTAGCACTGCCTTTATACTGTCCCAGAGATTTTAATACAGTGTTTGATATTCTCATTTATCTCTATTTTTAAAAAATTTCATCCCTGATTTCCTCTGCTTTCCATTCATTATTCAGTAGCATATTATGTAGTCTCCAGGTATTAGAGAAACTTTTGTTTTTTTCTTATTTTTACAATCAATTTCTAAATTTATTCTATTAAAATCTGATAGATTTTAGGGCATTATCTCTATATTTTTGTGTATTTGCTGAAGAGTTGCTTTGTGGCATAAGATATGATCTATTTAAAGAAGGATCTATGTGCTGCTTAGAAGAGAGTGTATTTACTCATTGATGGATGAAATATTCTATGTGCCCATTAAATCTAATTTATTGATTGCATCATTTAGTTCTAGTTTTATAGTTCTGTTTAATTCTTGTTTGGAAGATCTGTCCAGTAGTGACAGAGGTGTGTTAAAGTCAGCCATTATCATTGTGGTGTGGTCTATTTGCTTCTTGAAATTGAGAAGGGTTTGTTTGATGTATGTAGATGCTTCATTATTTGGGGCATAAATATTTATTATTCTTACAACTTACTGATAAATAATTTTCTTAAACATTGAGAAATATCTCTAGTCCCTTCTGATTAATGTTGGCTTAATGTTCACTTTATCTGATATGAGGATTGAAACACATGCTTTTTTGTACAACACATATGAGTGATATGTTTTTTCCCATCCTTTCACCTTCATGTTTTGGATGCCTTTGCTTATGAGGTGAGTCTCTTGGAAATAGCATGTTGTTGGGTCTTGTTTTCTAATCCAATCTGCCAGTGTATGTCTTTTGATTGATGAGTTTAGGCCACTAACAAAGTTATTACTTAGAAAAGATTTGTGTTCTGGTCATATTGGTTTATTTCTGGTTTTTAATTTGACTTAATTTCTCCTTTGATTAACTAACCCTTTATTGTAGTCCTCCCTTTGCTGGTTTTCACTTTTTTTGAAATCTTATCCTCATAGAAAATTTTATTCAGAATGTTCTGTAGTGTAGTTGTTGATTGTTTTGACTTTTGTTTATTATGGAAGGTTTTTATTTCATTTTCAAATTGAAGGTTTTTATTTCATTTTCAAATCTGAGGTTTAATTTTACCTAATATAACGTTCTTTGTTGACATCCATTTTCTTTCAGAGCTTGATATATATTATTCCAGGACCTCCTAGCTTTCAGGGTCTGGGTTAAGAAATCAATTGAGATATGAAATGGTTTTCCCCTATACATAATTTGATTTATTTTTTGTCACAGCCTTTAAAATTCTATCTTTATTCTCTATGTTAGTCTTTCTCATGATATTGCACTGTGGTGTGAGTCTGTTGTAATTTTGTATATTTGGATCCTGTAAGTCTCTTTATTTGAGTTTTCATTTCATTCTTTAGGTTTGAGAGATTTTCTGAGAAGATTGTGTATTTCTTTCATGTGTTTCTCCATGCCTTCATCTATCCTGATAAATGTTAAATTTGATCTTTTCATGTTATCTCATAATTCTTGGAAGTTCCATTCATGGTTTCTTAATGCATTTCCTACTTTATTGTCAAGACTATATATTTTGTTTTCATAACCTGTCTTCCTAGTGGTCTAGTCTGTTGGTGATACTTTCCATTGAATTTTTAATTTGGCTTGTTGATTTATTTCATGGAATTCCAATTGATTTTCTTTTCAGAATCTCTAGTTTTTTGTCCTAGAGATTTCACCTCCTTGAATTTATCTCTGATTTTACTTCTTACATTATCCTTTATGTTATGAATCAGTTTAACTGTGTATTTTCTAAATTCCTTCCCTAGCATTTCTTCTATGGTTTTGTCAATAAAATTTATTATTGGAGTATCTTGGTTTGTTTGATGCACTTTGTTCCCTTATTTTATTCATGTTGTTTTTGTGTTTTCCCATCTAGCAGTATGGATGTGAGGGAGCACAATTTCTACTTTGTAGACTTACAATGTCTCTGAAGGTTTCCAGTATGTTGCCTTTAAGGGAGAAACCAATATTAATAGCACCCAAAGCAAACAATATACATGCTTAAACCAAACAGCTCTCATTAAGACTTATAAAGTTTTGTTATAATAAACAAATAATGAGTTCAATTATTGTTTGCAATATGAGCAATATGTTTGCTAAAAAGGTTCACAATTTCAAATGGTGGACAAAGAGAGAACAGAAGTGTAGAATGTAATCTTTATAAAGAAGTAGGAGAGAAGAGACAAGTAAAAATTATAGAAAGAATGAAAGAGGAATTAATAGAGGTTGGGTATTAGAAAGAGAATAGAGAGAAAGATTCCAGAGTGACAGACAAAATATGTACAGGAAGAGGAAAAATATGTACAAAATAAAAGAAAAAGAAAAAGAAAAAAAGTAAAAATATAAAAATACACAAAACTGTAATATACTATTCAAACCTTCCTGTTCTCAATAAACTGCTGCATGAAGAGAACTTGATTTCAAAAATTAGAGATGTGAGAGAGAAAAATCTTGATGAAAAATTGATATTTTTTTCCATTGGCATTCAAAAGTTTCTCAGCTTCCTTTCTCAGTCAATGGATGGTGTTGTCTAGAATTTGATGGTAGTTCTGGTCTGGGGGTGCCAAACCAGCTGACTGGGCAAGCTGAGAGCAAGATACCCTTACTCCCTATTCCAATCTTCTGATTCATTGAGGCCAACCCCATCCATCTTTGCCCACCTCAGGACTCATGGAGCTGGGGAGAACCCGGCTCTCTCCAGCCTCTCTAAGTCTCTGACCCTCCACAGGATTGCTAGGCCCAGACTGGTTCCTGCAGACCCAGCTGCAAACTCACAGATCTGGTCTTCAGTCAAGCTTCTTTATTTCTTTGAAATAAAGAAATCAACAAACTAAATTAAAAATTCAATGGAAAGTATCACCAACAGACTAGACCACTAGGACGACAGTTATGAAAACAAAATATATAGACTTGACAATAAAGCAGTCAAGCCCAAGCTCCATCACAATGCAGTCCAATATCTCCATGTCGTTCTAGTTTGTAGCTAGAGAGACTACCAGCAATGTGCTCACACAAAGGAATGACCATGTGAAGAATCAGCAAGATGGCAGCTACTACCACACCCAGCAGGAAGTCCTCAGGGCAACCAATCCTGTAGACACATTGATAATGAACCTTCAGGTTCTGACTGGTTTCTCCAGATGGTGGTGCCTGTCCCAAGAGGGCAGAAATAGTGGCAAACATGAGGGCACCCTGATTTTGGATCTTAAGATCCTGGCTAGTGTCCCAAGGTAGAGTCAGCCACATAAAACCAAACATGCAGACACCTTGACAATAGACATGTAGAACCCAGTTTGGGGGCTACAGTGGCACTGGGGGTGGTGGCACTGGTGGCACCAGCAGTGCAGCAGCTGCTGCCATAGCTTTTAAATGTTTCAGACTTTAAGAAGTATGAACATTTAATTATTAATATTCTATTTTTACTAACAGTTCTAAAAGACTGAGTAAAATAGAAATTAAGATATTCATTATTAAATGTGTGAGAGTCTTGATTAATATCTTGATAATATAGACAGAAGGACTAATTTTGAGACTGATAAAAAGACATTTAATATAATGGCTTAAATATTATGACTTCCTGAAATTAATGTTCACTGGGTAAGTCCTTCAATGTTTTTTTGGTATTCTATAGTTTATTTTGAATTTCAGTTCAGCAAATGTTTAAGTATAAAAATTTCAGGGTTTGTATTTTGTAAAGAAAAAGGGACAGATTTGAGCTATGTGGGGATTTGAAAATGAAAAACCACTTGGTGTTGGGGTTGTGACTCAGTGGTAGAGCACTTGGCCTAGCATTTGTCAGGCACTGGGTTCAATTCTCAGCAGCACATATAAATAAATTAATAAAATTAAGGCCTATCAACATCTAAAAAATATATATTTTTTTTAAATGTGGGACATCGTAGCACATATTTTTACATATGTGCACACAGCCCAATTGTTAAAGAGGGATGAATTGGAGTTAGAGTCTACAGTCCTGGGTAAAAGAGAAAAGTGGCTTTGGTTATTTATGCTACTTTTTATCTTTTCTCACTTTTCAGAAAATTTGATCATTTGAAAAAAATTCTTGATCTTATGAAATAAATTGCATGAAATTAAATATTTGCTTTTCTAGCATTCTTCCCTTTTCACTTATTTTATTTAGATGCACTAACAGAAAAGAATTTCAAAAAGTATAGTGTGGGTATGAAGGTGTACCTATAATTATAAAGAAAGAAAACAAGAGCAAGTCAGCAGTTTGCTCTGCTTCTAACAAGTGGTGGTTACTTAATTCACCCTGTCCTTCACTAGGGTACTTAGGTTGTGGAAATCACCAGCCAGCAAAGAGAAAAACATTTTTTTTAATTTCTCTTCCCCAACTCCATCTAAAATATAATAGGATCTCTATAGTTGTAGTCCAAAGTGGATTTGTGAGTGGTATAAATAAGTAGAGTTCTTCATTTAATTTTGTAGATAGATTTTTTTGTTGCTTATATAATTATCTTGTAAATATTCTTTTAGGCACAATTCTGGGGTCAAAGTATCAGAAATAAGACTTGAATCCCACCATGCTGCACAGTGTGATTAAGGCACATACTAGGAACTTGGCACAAAACTTGGCATACAGACATAATATAAGTAGAGAACATAATAGAAACTTAGAACTAAGTGCTAAGCAGCACATTCATAGTCGTGATGTGTTCATGAAGACACAAGTAACCATGGTATATTTTATTGGTTGGGCACTGGTAATATATCAGGGGTAGAGATATTCATTAAAAGATGGTTTCATGGACTGGGGAGATAGCTCAGTTGGTAGAGTGCTTGCCTTGCAAGCATAAGGCCCTGGGTTTGATCCCCAGCACCGCAAAAAAAAAAAAAAAAGTTTCATGTTGATTTATGGGTTTGGAGAGTTAAAGATCAGACAATATAGGTGTTTGTAACATAAACCATTGATATTTTCCTGCTTTCAGTGCTCTTTTAGCAGATATTTAAATTCTAATTAATTCTATCCAGTAAAATGGAGAAATGGGCAAAGATTATTCTCTATGAGTAAAACCACATAAAAATATTACTAAAACTTCCACTCCTGTCCAAATGTTTATGCCTGACCCAAAGACTAGTTCTTTGGAGCCATTGTTCTAGGTCTGATTTTTTTGTAAAAAGCAGTTTTGTGGGTTTTTTTTTTTTGACATCATGATATATTTATGCTGCAAATTTTCTGTTTTGTCCAAAACATAATTCTGGGAAAGACTCAATCTTTGCTAACTTCTCTGTGAAGTGTTTTTGAACTCTTGTCTTCCTCCCAGCCCTCATCCATCTTCCTATTTTACCACCTATATTCTGAAAGAAAACTTTATAACTCCTAAACTCCTTAATATTTGAACTATCTTTTCAATTTTAGGCTTATATCATATTTATGTTCAATTACAGTGCTTTCAGTAAAGATGAACAGCAGTTAATATGTGCCTGTTTAATTTACAGGATTTCTGTTTTGTTTTTTGTTTGCTGACAGTGAAATGTAAAAGAGGTTAATACTCTATAGATTCAAAAGTTCCCTTTAAAATTTCATGCCTTTTTAATATTTTTATATCATGTTATTAAGATATTTATACCAATGCTGACAGCAGCAGGTGAAAAGATTAAAAACTGAAAATTAATTTCCCATATAATTCTAAGTACAAAATTTGTTTCTTTTTACTCTTTAAAAGTCAGCACTGTTCATGTTACCACTATTTGTTGTATATATTCTATCTAAAGCTTTTATGTTAAGCCTTGGGTTTACTTTTGTTTGAAGTGAGAAGTATGTTAAATTTGATTTTTTTCAAAATGTGAAATATAAGATTAGATTTTTACAGCAGAGGTAGAATCTTGCATAAAATACTTGTGATATGTTAAGGTAGACCTAACACTACAGACACTTCTCAATGTGATTGCTTTAGTTTTTCTAAAATAAGTGAGGTATTGGCACTGGGGCTGTAGCTCAGTGGCAGAGCACTTGCCTAGCATGTGTGAGGCACTGGGTTCAATTGTGAGCACTGCATAAAAATAAATAAATAAATAAAATAAAGCATGTTATCCATCTACAACTAAAAAAAGTTAAAAAATAAGTGAGGTTTTGTATGGCAGAACAACAAAATTATCCACAAAAGCCATATTCAAATTGAATTTTTAAGTTGACGTATACAGCCACAGTCATATTTATTTGACTCCCATACAGGCAGTATTTTCCAAAACAAATATTTGGCAAAGGTCTGCTAAACAATATATGTACAAAATTTTGTAAACTCAATAATAAGACATATAACTCATTTTTAGAAGTGGGAAAAAGATTTGAAGACTGTTCACAAATGAAGATACACAAAATACTAGTAAGAATAAGTTAGAGAAATTCAAATTAAAATCTTAGTGACATACTGTTACACATCTAATAGACTGACCAAAATACAAAAGGCTAACCACACCTCATGTTGGTAAGATTGTGGAGCAACTGAAAATCCCCTGTGGTATTTCTGAGAATAAAATGGTACCAACATTTTGGAAAACAAGAGGGCATTTTTAAATTTTTGTTTGTGAAATTAAACATTGACATCAAATCTTAGTTCCATCAATTGCACTCTGACATTTTACCAAAGAGAAATGAAAATATAGGTCACAAAGATAACATTTAGTAACATTTTATTTACAATAGATTAAAAACCATAGTTTGAAGTCTACCAATCAGAGAATAAATATACTATGGTAAATTGCATTGATTAATACATTGGAAAATGTTTAATAAAGTCCTTTAATGCATTATGCTGTTTTTGTTACTATAACTATATAGTATAATTGAACATCTGGTTTTGTGATGCCTCTTCATTTTTTTTTTTGGCTAAGGTTTGCTTTTACTCTTCAAGGCTTGTTATTTTCCCAAATGAATTTCATGACTTTTTTTTTTTTTTCTATTTCTATGGAGAATGTCACTAGACATTTTTTAGATGTTGATTGAACTTTATTTTATTCATTTATTTTTGTGCTACTGAGAATCAAACCCAGTACCTCACACATTCTACGCAGGTGCTCTACCACTGAGTTACAAAACCAGCCCCATCATTGGAATTTTAGGAGGAATTGCATTAAATCTTTTGGAAGCTTTTGGAAGTGTGGCTATTTGGTGAATATTAATTCTGCCCATCTAAGTACATGGGAGATCTTTCCATCTTCTAAGTTCTTCAATTTTTTTTTTCTATGGAGTTCTGCAGTTTTCAATGAAGTTTCACCTCTTTTGTTAGATTAATTCCCAGGTATATTTTTGAAATTATTGTGAAGGAGATAGATTTCCTAATTTCTCTTTAAAGTTGATTCATCAGTGATATATACTAGCATAATTAATTCATAGCATTTTGCAAAATTCATTTATGAGTTCTAGAAGTTTTCTGGCAGATGTTTGTCTTTTTTAATTTGTTCTTTTTAGATATACATAGCAATAAGGATATTGTGATATATTTATTGAAACATGGAGTATATCAAATTCTAATTGGGATCCCAGTCTTGTGGTCATACATGATGTGATTCATTGTGTTGTATTTACATATGTAAGGAAAGTTGTGCCATTCATTCCACTGTCTTTTCTATTCCTATACCCATTCTCTTCATTTCCCTTTGTCTAATCTACTTAACTACTATTCTTCCCCACTACTTTCTTGTGTTTTAGCATCCATGTATCAGAGAGAACATTCAACCTTTGTATTTTGGGGATTGGCTTATTTTACTTAGCATGATAGTCCATGCTAGGATCCATCCATTTACTGGCAAATGTCAGAAAGTCATTCTTTTTTATATATGAGCAATATTTCATTGTGTATCTATACCACATTTTCTTTATCCATTCATCTGTTTAAGAGCTCTTTGATTGGTTCCATAGCTTAGCTATTGTGAATTGAGCTGCTGTAAATATTGATGTGTCCACACCACTGTAGTAGACTGAAGTTTTTCTTGTCTTATGAGCAATTGAACCCAGGGACTACTGAGTCACATCCTCACCTACCTTTTTCATATTTTATTTAGTGACAAGGTCTTGCAGAAATGCTTGGGTCTTGTTAAATTGTTGAGGCTGTCTTTGAACTCGTGATACTACTATCTCTGCCTCCCAAGCTGCTGGGACAGTATACTGATCTTAACTCCTTTGGATATAGAGTTTTTGGGACTTCTAAATATAGAATCATGTCATCAGCAAATAGAGATTGATCTTTTATTTTCCTACTTATATCACTTTAATTTCTCTCTTTGTCTAATTTCTCCAGCTAGAGTTTCAAGAACTATGATGAGTAAAAGTGGTAAAAGAGGGCATACCTCTCATGTTCAGATTGTTATAGGAAATGCTTTCAATATTTTTCTATTTAGAATGTTGGCCTTGGTTTTGATGTGTATAACTTTCACAATGTTGAGGTATTTTCCTTCTATCCCTGATGTTTCTTTTTCTTTTTTCTTTTGCATTGCTGGGGATTGAACCCAGGGCCTTGTGTATGCAAGACAGGCACTCCACCAACTGATCTATATCCCAAGATCTCTAGTGTTTTTAAGATGAATGAATACTGCATTTTTTCCATTTAATGAGATAATCTGTAGTTCTTGTCTTTAAGTCTATTTATTTGATGAATTACATTTATTGATTTATGTATATTGAATCAATTGTGCATCACTGTGATTAAACCCACTTAATCATGAATTTTTAAATAATCAAAGAAAATACAGAACATTTTTATGAAAACATATAGCTTACTTATGGTGACTTTCTAGTTCACTGACTTTCTAATTAAATTAAAGTTTTCAAAACTACACTTTTATTAAGCTTTTGACATAATTATAAAATATACAATAATGAGCAAACATTTGTTTTACACTAAAAGTTGACACAGATGTAAATTCTATTTTCATAACCATCTTGCAAATACACCTTCCTCTCATCCCTTAGGGCTTTTAGTTTAAAAGTGAACTAGACATGACTATTTTCTGCTTCTTTTGCCTTAACTGCATTTGGCATTCACTGTTGTTCTTAGCCATTACCCACATTGAATTAAGTTACATCTATAATTGTACAGTTAAAGTGTACTGTATTTTGTTGCCCATATTCTTGAAAATTCCCTACATTTGTAAATTCTTAAGTCAAAGATCTTGACCATAGCAAAGATTTCTGTACACTTTCCTCAGGTTCCATCTTCCATGGGGTGGGGGTGCAGTAGATCCTGGTGTAGAAAAGAACCTATCTTGCATCCCAGGCTGTGTGACATGGAAAACAAATTAAGAAAAACTGGTGAAGAATTTAATGTACCTATACTGGCTGAGTGGTCAGATGCTCATAGAACCAACATCATTTTTTAAAAAATTAAGTGTTTCCTCATGTGGGTCATCTGTTCCAAAACAAACCCTGCTTTAGAATTATGAAGTAAAGTATCACTAAAGGGGTCTAAAGGGCTTGAGCTAGAGAAATCTTATCTAGAATATACCAGTTTCAATTACTCTTCAATCCTCAAACAAAATCAAGTTATATAGAGAATGCTTAGCCAAATATGTATGTCAAAGGTGCAGATGCACCATGCCTTTTTCTCCTAACATAATTGGATTTTTCTCCCATCTCTTAACCTTAGAGGGTAATTTATATGTTTGTAAACATTTCATAGCACCACATTTCTTAAAATTTCTGTCTAAACTTTGAGGCTATTACATAGAAGTTTTGATCAAGAAAGTCTGAATTTTGTATTAAATTGCAAGAATATCATTTGTCCAAAAATAAACAAAAACCAAGTGATTCAAACCATTGAATCTAGTTAAATGGATTCCATCTGTCATTGTATAATTCTGTTTTACTCCTATAATTAACAGAAGGTGGTTTCAGAAAGGGAGAAATTTTTGGTAAAAATTATGATCAATTGTTCTTTCTTCATTGATGAATTTATAGATTTTGGGAATATTTTGAAATGGTTTTTCAATAATTTTTACTTATATGGGTTTTGCTTAAATGTAAGACTAGCTCTTCAAACTTAAATTTGAATAATATTGCTTCAGACCCTATAAGTTTAATTCCTTAAATGTTTGAGTCTAACCTCAAATTTAATTCATAGAATCTCATTGCCAATGAATTGTAGAGTGTTGATGACCTGGGCTCTCGTTTTGAAGGGTAGAAGCATTTCAGTTAATTACTGCAATTTAATAAATATAATTCAGAAAAAGAATCCATATCATTCTTAGGATGGTTGTATTTCTTAATTTGTTCTTGGGTATCTGGAAGAGTTCATTGAGATATAATGACATGTAACCTTTCAAATAAAGGTTTGAGAATTAATGATGTTTTATCTTCAATTAGATCATTAGTTTGGTATTCACTGAAATTTAAAAACATATCAGTTGCTATTCTCTCGTTATTTTTTGTACTGGGAATGAAAACCAGGATCAGTTTACTGATAAAGTACATCCAGTCCTATTTCTTTTTAATTTTGAGGCATGTTCTTGCTGAGATGTTGAGGCTGGGCTCAAACTTATAGTCCTCCTGTCTCAGATACTTGAGTCACTGGAATTATAGACATGTGACATCATGCTCACTCACTACCCTTTTTTTACTTATCTTTATTTATTTATTTATTTATTTATTTATTTATTTATTTATTTATTTATGGTGCTGGGGATTGAACTCAGGGCCTTGTGCTTGCAAGGCATGTACTCTGCCAACTGAGCTAAACCTCCAACAATTTTGGTATTTTATTTGTATTACCCCCTTTTTAATTACCAGAGATAGCCCCTTCTAAATCTGACTTTTTGAGTGGGTGATCCATCTAAATTTACTTTGGAGTTATAAAAACTTAATAACTCTACCCAAGAAAAGGTAACTTTGTGATGACATATCTGAATCACAACTATGTAGGTAGATTTCTACTGAAAGAGGTAATAAAACATAGGAGTACTTTGGAGAACTCCATCTTCCCCCTTACTAACTCTCTTTAAAAATGGTAATAAATTGACATAAGTACAAATATTTTCATAAAATTTTCCAAGGCCCTCAATTATAGTTGATTGGTTCTTTTTTTTTTTTTTTTACATCCCCCATTTATACTTGATCATGTGGCACATAGTAACAGTTCAATTAAGGCATCTTCTGTGGCTGGAGCCATAATTGAGAGTGATGTACACAAAATGGTGAGGGTCTGTGCCAGCTCTGGGAAAGTTCACAAGCAGGGCAGAGATGCCCACATAATCAGCTAACTATAGTACTGAGGTAAAACTGCTATTTTTTGCAATGTAAACATGATATAAGAAACAGGGTTTTTGTTGCCTTCTACAAGGCAAATATAGGTTAATGATGTGGTGTTACTCCAATTGCACAAATTTGCCTTTTTTCATATTGTAAATAGAAATTTGCAAGAACATAGCCAATGATGTGTTCAGTGCTCAGATAATACAAATAGAGTTCTCTCTGCCTCAAGTTTATTAACCTGGAGACAAGATTGTAAGTTTTTTCTTTTAATGTCATATGAAAATCAACAAAGAGACAAAGACTGAGAGAAAGAGAGAGTGAGTAAGAGAGAGAGAACATGGGAGGGGGAGTTGGCCAAAACCAAATCCTAAGACCTCTTATTTTTCCAAATAAATTTCATGATTCTTTTTCTATTTCTATGAAGAAAATCATTGGAATTTTTATAGTAGTTGCATTAAATCTGTATAATGCTTTTGGTAGTGTGTCATTTTGACATATTAATTCTGTCTATCCAAGAACATTGGAGATCTTTTGATCTTCTAAGGTCTTCTTCAATTACTTTCTTTATGGTTCTACAGATTTCATCGTAGAGGTATTTTGACTCTTGTTACATTTATTTCCAAGTATTTTTTGAGGCTATTGTCAATGACTGGTGTCCTAATTTTGCTTTCAGCTGATTCATCAAGGGTGTATAGGAACACAATTGATTTATGGCATTAATTTTATATACTGCTACTTTTCTGAATTTGTTAATGGATTCTAGAAGCTCTCTGGTGGAGTTTTGTGAGTCTTCTAAATTTAGAATCATGACATTGGCAAATAGGTATAGTTTAAGTTTTTTTCCTATTCATATCCGTTTAATTTCTTTCTTTTGTTTAATTGCTCTGGCTAGAATTTCAAAGACTATGTTGAATATAAGTGGTAAAAAAGTGCATTCCTGTGTTGTTCCACTTTCTATCAGGAATACTTTCAATTTTTTTTTCTTTTAGAATGATAGTGACCTTTGGTTTAGCATATGTAATATTTACAATGTTGATGAATATTTCTATTTTTTTTGGTGTTTTAAGCATGAATAGATGCTGAATTTTGTTAAATGTTTTTTCTGCATCTATTGTGATAATTGTGTGATTTTTATATTTAAATCTGTTGATGTGATGAATTATGTGTATTGATTTCTGTATGTTAAACCATTCTTGCATTCCTGGCACAAACCTCACTAGATCATGGTGCTTTATCTCTTTAGTATGTTCTTTGCCAGTATTTTATTTACAATTTTTGCATCTATATTCATCAGGATAATTGGTCTTTCTTTCCTTTCTGTATCTTTATCTGATGTTGTTATCAGGGTGATACTAGTTTCATAGAGTGAGAATAGAAGTGTTTTCTCCATTTCTATTTTATTTAATAATTTAAGAAGTATTAATGTAACACATTCCATGAAGGTCTGATAAAACTTGGCTAAGAATCTGTCCAGTCCTGGGATTTTCTTTGTGGTAGGTTTTTGATGGCATCTTCAATTTCATTGTTTGAAATTGTTCCCTGTATATTTTCTGTGACCTCCTTTATTAACTTGGATAGTTTATATTTCTCTAGAAATTTTTTGATGATTTCATGATTTTCTATCTTATTATAGATTTTCAATATAGTTTCTATCATCTGAGTTTTAGTAGTGTTTGTGGTGCTACTTCATTTTCATTATGAATTTTAGTAATTTGAATTTTCTCTCTTCATTAGCATGACTAAGGGTTTATCAAATTTATTAATTGGCTCAAAGA
The DNA here is from genome assembly GCF_902686455.1 of Sciurus vulgaris. Classification (NCBI taxonomy): domain Eukaryota; kingdom Metazoa; phylum Chordata; class Mammalia; order Rodentia; family Sciuridae; genus Sciurus; species Sciurus vulgaris. The sequence continues at coordinate 73,329,746 of NC_136477.1, forward strand.
ACCAACTTTTTATTGACTTTTTGAATTTTATTTGTTTCAATTTCATTGATTTCAGCACTGATTTTAATTATTTCCAGTCTTCTACTGTTTTAGGAGTTGACTTGTTACTCTTTTTCTTGGACTTTTAGATGTAATGGTAGATTAATTACTTTGTGATTTTCTATTTTTTTTATTGAATGAGCTTAGTGTGATAATCTTTCCTCTTAGAACCGCCTTCATAGTGTCCCAGAGATTTTGGTATTTTGCGTCACTAATCTCATTTACCTCTGAGTATTTTTTTAACTTTATCTCTGATTTCTTCAGTTTTCCATTAGCCATTCATTATTATTCATTATCCACTTGTTAGGGCATGTTCTGTTTTTTATTTTATCATTGATTTCTAATTTCATTTTATTATCTGATATAATGCAAGATAATATATCTAAGTTTTTGTATTTACAAAGAGTTGTTTTGTGGCCTAAAATATGGTCTATTTTAGTGAAGGATCCATGTGCTTCTGAGAAGAAAGTGTATTCAGTCATTGATGTATGAAATATTCTAAATATGTTGGTTATGTCTAGATTATTAATTGTATTTTTTATTTCTAAAGCTTCTTTAGGTTTTGGTTGGAAGATCTATCAATTGGTGATAGACATGTATTAAAGTTGCCCAGTATTATTGTGTTGTGGTCTGTTTAAATCTTGAAATTGTGAAGAATTTGTTTGATGTATGTAGATTGCTCCATTTTTTAAGGCATAAATATTTGTAATTGTTATGTCCTGTTGATGTCTAATTCTCTTAAGCAGAGTGAAATGACCTTCTTCATTCCTTTTGATTAACTTTGGCTTTGAGTTCACTTTATTTGATATAAGGATATATATATATATATATATATATATTATATAAATCCCTCCTGTATAAGAGTTCCATGTAAATAATATCTTTTTCCATCATTTTACCTTTAGTCTTTTCCTCTGAGGTAAGCCTCTTGGAGACAGTATATTTTGGGATCTTAGTTTTGAATCCAATCTGTCAGTCTATGTCTTTTAACTGGTGAATTATGTCATTTAAATTCAATGTTATTATTGAGATATGATTTTATTTCCTGTTATTTGAGTTATATCTGTTTTTTTAATCTGAATTAGTTTTTCCTTTGATTAACTATTCTTCTAGTGTTGTTTTTCCCTTCACTGGTTTCCTCTTCTTCATGAAATATCTTATTGTCTGTTTTGTAGTGTAGGTTTTCTAGTTGTCAGTGCTTTTAACTTTTGTTTAATATGGATGGTTTTTATTTCATTGTAAATTCTGAAACTTAAATATTCTGAAAATAGTATCCTTGGTTGGAATCAATTTTCTTCCAGAGCTTGGTACATAGTATTTCAAGACATCCTATCATTGAGGGTCTGAGTTGAGAAATAAACTGAGATCAGATTTGTTTCCCTCTAAATGTTACCTGTCATTTTCTCTGAAAGTCTTTAAAATTCTATTGTTATTCTGTATGTTAAGCATTTTCATAATAATTTGTCTTTGTGTGGGTCTCTTGTAATTTTGTACATTTGGGTCCTTTTGTTTTTAGATGCATTTAATGAATCAAAGAGTCTCTGATTCAGCTAGGACAGACTGCCCCTCCAGTCTCAGGATTTTTCACGTTAAGCCTCAGGTATAAACAGTATTACCACTGCTTGAGTTCTGGATAGCTGAACTAGGAGAAATGGTGCCTTACTCTAATCTACCAACTTGTGCCTCCCCTTTCACATTTTATTTTGAGACATGATCTTGGTAAATTGCCAAGTCTAACTTTGAATTTGAAATCCTCCTGCTTCAACTTCCTCAGTTGCTGGAATTAAAGGTCTGCACCATTACACCAGTTTCTAAGTAACAATAATTCTTAAAAATTTTTCTAATTTTCATATACTTTTGCTGTTTTCAGCAAGAATCTTGATTTTTCAGTCTGTGCTGGACCACATTAACACCCAATGACTTCCAATGGTGTAATGAACAGAAAGTCAACACAGGTTAGTCATGTTGAAGAAGATGGCCTCTTGAAGAATATTGTTCTGCCTCAGGCCTCACCACCACAACCTAACTTCCAGTACCTGTGTATCAGCCAGAAAAAGAATAACATTTATTGACTGGCATATATTTTTAAGAAACCTTGCACACCTTGGATGAAACTCACTTGATCATGGTGCATTATCTTCTTAATGTTTTGCTATGTCATTCAACAGTAATTTATCAAACATTTTTACATCTATGTTTGTCAGGAATACTGTTCTGAAGTTTTGTTTCCTTGATACCCCTTTGGTTTTGGTATCAGGGTGGTACTTGCTTCGTAGAATAAATTTGACAGTGTTTTCTGCTGCTCTGTTTCATGGAATCATTGGAGAAGAATTGGCATTAGTGATTCTTTAAAGGTCTGATGGAGCTTGACTGAGAATCCTTTAGCTATTGGGTTTTCCTTAACCTCAGCTTTCTTGATTCTTATTACTTTACTCTATGCTGATAACATCCCTCTTTTTGGTAAACTTTGAGCACTTCTAGAGAAAATCATACAACAGGAGGGCAGTTTGGAATTAGTAATGGCAAAACTGAAATGGTAACTTCACATTGACTGGGCAGTGTTTGTTTTTATAAGGCAATGTCCAGTTCCATGGATCACCTGCTTTATACACATGCCCCACACATGCACAGACAACTTTACTATGTTCTTTTCATGATCTAGCCTCAAACATAAATTATTTAAATTGTCATTAGGTCAATCATCAGAAACTCCAACTTCAATCTGAATCTTCAGATCTCAGTTCTGCTAGCTTAAATTTGTTTACAATCAGATGTTAGCCAGAGAAGGTATCCACAAAACTTGGGTTCCCCACTCTCAGGTTTTCTCCTTTCTTCATTACTCCTCACTTTGCATTACCTAGAAAATCTATCTGTTTTGTACATCTGCATGCAGCTAGACTAGAGTTTTGTGTTAAGATATTTTTACTCCTTCACCCTGGGGCCTGTCTTCATGAAAAATGATGAAAGAAAACCTGTGCCCAGCCCAACCCAGTGCTATGACCTGATTTGGTCATTCTTTAATTCCTTTGGGTAGGATTCCTTTTGTTCTTTTGTGCAGAGTTCACAATTGTTGTTTCTGCTTACGTGCTAGGGATAGAAAAGAAGAGGGTCAGTCACACTAAAAAGTAAGTTTATAGAACTCTCTTTTTATATTCAAATGGTATAAAAATCCATGAAACTTCTTGTGAAAATTAAACACATATGATACCCAAAACTTCTTGGTACTAGGCTATAAAATCCCAATGCCCTGTCCTTCTTTCTTACTTCTTGTTTTTCTAATTAGATTTATTTCCCTCATAAACCCATCCTCATTTTTATTGCAATTCACTGTGCCAAATGTTCCATCTCTTGAAATCAACCTCCCCATAGGAACACATCTTCTCTTCCTTGGCAAGGCAAAAAGGGCTTCCCCTCAGTCACCCTTGATGAGCTCCTCCATGTCTGTGGCCAGCAGTTGCCATATAGTTTATGTTGTTTTTCAGTTATCAGGGAAAGTTTAGACTGCAGAAATGATATGTCCCACTGTCAGACAAAGAGAAGGAAAAAAATTATAAGAATTTGTCTACTCCAATTATCAAGGAAACCTAAAATGTTCAGTTTCCTTCAGTGGTTTACAAACAATATGCTAGTCTCTTTTATTCTGTGCTACTGAAGATCAGAACAATGAAGTAATTTCCGTGGAAATAATCCATTGTTATGTGTAATTACGTGTCAAGTATTTTGGCAGTGTGTGTGCGTGTGAATTTGATATCTTTCATTTTGAAAAGACCTATATTATTTTGGATGAGTTTCTTTTAGTAGGGAAAATTTGGGAAATACACAAAAAAAAGTTCTTAAAGGAGTGGAGCAGCCTGATCTACTATAAGAGCCACAGCATGAATATTTTAATGTCCTTTGCCCTAAATGACTACTCATCAAATATGCAGAATTTCACAGAGAAAATAGAGAGCTAATATACTTATGAAAGAAAATATCCTCAGCTTGGTGACTATCTTGTTAAATAATAATAGACTATTTCAGAACTTATACCATTACAATTGTATTTTTTTAAATTTTTCTTTCCTGTATTATATCATTCTATATGTGATCTTGATATAACTTGTTCACAAATAATTTAATTTTTTTTGGCAGGGTATGACATGTGAATGTTTTGAATAATTGTTCATTTTTAACACATTCATGTTACAATTACTGAAGCATCTATAATTATTTTATAAGAGAAAATATAGCATTCATTATTGTTTACCAAAGAGACTTTGACTGAAGTACTCTGTTAAAATAAGCAATGCCATAATATTTCATGTGGTTCAGTCTTCAACTGCTGAAGGGGAATAAAAAAGAAAAGCAAAACTATAGTGGAATTGTCTTGCAGACTGAGTTAGAATGTTCTAATGTATCACATAAAAGGGTATGTAGACATAATACAAGAAAGTAAAATCAATATGTACCAGTATACAATATTTAAGATTGAAACATTCAGTTAAGCAATTTTGTAGAGCCACAATTTTTGAATCACATTTGTGCTGAATAATGATATTGATCAGTATCTTTAAGAACTGTCAGAAAGCTGTGTCAGAAATGTCTCCTCTGCACTATATATTGCTCAGTGATACCCCTTTCCAAATATAAATACTGATCTTATTTGTATAGTTCAAAAATTCTAAGACTGTTTCAATACCTAAATGTTTATATGTATGTACATATATATGTATGTGTGTGTGTGTATTTTGCCATGTTAGGGACTGAATTCAGGGCCTTGTGCTTCACAGACAAGTACTCTACAAACTGAGCTATATCCCCAGCCCTATATTTTTAAATAAAATACATTTTTTGGATTGTTTTCCACATTACAACCACTCTGGAAAAATAAATAAGGATATTTCATAATTAAAACCTGCAGTGGACAGATTGAGACAAACATCATTACCCTATGTACATATATGATTACACAAATGGTATGAGTCTACTTCATGTACAACCAGAGAAATAAGTTTTACCCCATTTGTTTATAATGAATAAAAAAAAAAAAAAAAAAAAAAACCCTGCAGTGAACTTCACTCAGTGGTTAATTTGGGCCACTTCGCACCCTCCAGTATTTATTTTTTTTTCCCAAAATGCCCCCACAACTTCACAATGAACCATATAATTTAAAACTTTAAGTACTTGGGATTTAGGGTTCACATGAAGACATTATCTGAGCAACTTTAAATGATGTAAGGCTCTCCATGTAAAAAAGATGTTTTGTAGTCACAATTACCTCAATAAGTATTTATATTCAAATAACCTGACATATCATGCTTTAGCAATTTCAAAACCATTATTTTGACAATGGCCATTTAGCAGTTAGGAAAATGTGAAATGCTAAAAGAGCTGAAAAGCTGTTCTGTTTTCGTGTTCTACGAGTGCTGGAGAACTCAGGTAGTGAATTTTTTTTTTTTTTTTTTTTTTTTTAGTTTACATAACCAGCCCAGAGTACTGCATGCTAAATCAAATTCAAGGAAGGTAATACCTTTACTAAGTTACAAAACTTTGGCAAAGCAATTTAGTACTCTTTAATACAATAACATATTATTTATGTTGGAGTCATATTTTAGACATAGTAATAATTTTCACTCCAAAATTATCATTAAATACCATATCAAAACAATGGTTTCTAGGATAGCAGGTTATTTTATACAGTTTAATGTATTTTAAAACTATATGATTTCTCCTTTTAGAGTGAGTTACCTCATGCATGCTGTTCTATTCTGTATTACCAAAGTGATTTTGCTTGGTTCTGAGGTTGGTCCAGAGTTAGGTACAATTCCAAAATCTGAAAAGTGTTAAAATTATATTTTAAGAAGACTCAATGTCAATACCAATTTTCCCAAGTACTCTTTAAAAAAATTGTTAAATTTTTACATCAATACTAGAATTTTAGAAATTAGTCATTTCAAGCTCACGAACCTCAGATGATTCCTTGGATTTTAGAAGCCTTGTATCTTTGTTTGAATATAAAGTCATATAGCCTTACTCCCGATTATTTTTAAAATTTTACCTAAGATATAGCTGTAGTTTTTAATGACAAATAAATACATTGTCTGCTTGGAGAGACCTAGGGATCTGAGACATACTGACATTTTTATTTCTCTATAAATCCTACCACCACCATCAGTATTCTTATGCTTCTTCTTGTCAAAGCTGTCAACTCTTGGATCTCAGCATTTAATTTATATATTACCCATTCCATTGCTTCTTAGACTTTACAAGCATTGGAAGATATCATGCTTGCCATCAACCCTTCCAGGTAACTGCTAAGTCTGACTCTCTGCACAGAGTGATGGCTTCTTGAATCAGAACTATCTTTTCTGTGTATTAAAGATGTAATTTTTATGTAAGTTTCTTGACCCCTGAAATATTTGTAAAGAAATATTAGTAGTTTTAAGTTCCATTGTTTTCTCTACAGGATCAAGTACAGAATATTCTTGCAGTTGTTTTGATTCTTGCTGCACCAATAAGAGACTTCAGGGAAGGAAGGGATTTCCCACTGTATTTTGAGAAGTCTGTAGCTGCACAGCTTTCAAGAGGGATCTATATATCTGTCCAGCATACCACCTCCAACTACATTGAAGTTCATAGTGTTTGGATATTTGTGCATTGCAGCTGTTATAATTGTTTCCTATGGGTGGTTGAAGACATGTTCCAAGGTCCAGAGCTTCCTGGTGCAGACAGCCCAAGCCCTGTACCAGCTATGCTGGGGGATAGTGAGTCACCCAGGCAATGTCTCACCCAACCTGCACCCAGTGGGTCATATAGTGTGCAGAAGCCATCAGGCCCCAAGAGAGAATATCCCAAAGTGAGATACCTTAAGTGTTTGTATTTTCCTAGTTAAAGGTTTCCTAATATGTTGTGTTTATATAAATATTTAATACTTAATTAACTATAGTTTTATGTTTCTAAATACAAAAATTTTTAACACTGATCAGTACTGTATATGCTCATAATAAAACTTATAAGCATAATTTGTTATAAAAGGAAAAGTACCAAATTATTCATTATTTATATCTAGGGAGTTTTAAGGCTGAGTTCAGTAAGTTGTCATTACACAATAATTACAGAAGATACTCAACAGGTTTACCACTGAAAGACCTACCAGCAAACTTTGTATTAGGTAGGTATATAGATCTGTTATTTCTATTCTTACCATTCTTGCTGTAATGCACCATATTTAAAGCATTGAGGAACTCTGATGTTTCATATACAGTTTTTCCCTCCATCCCTCCCCCTGCCCTGCAATACATTGTTCATATGGTTTCAATGCTGCACAAACATGCATTCTCTCATGCCTGTTTGCTTTGAATGCTTTATGCTGATTGGTAGCAAGTTGTTACATTTGTTATCTGTATGCAGTTGCTTGCTGTAAATTAGCAGATCCTATAATAGCTTTATTGCATGTCTAAAATAAAAGTGTTTTATGTAAAAAATAGTATAATGGCAACTATAAAAGTTACTTCCATGTAGACTAGCTTAAATGCAGGTTTTTCTGTTTCTGTCATTATTTTTCTCCCTCTTCTTATTTATGTGGAATACTTGAACATTTTTTACTTTTGGTACAACTGAATCTGATAGTATCTGAAACTCATTATTCTACTGTCCAGCACTGTGGTCCAAATCTAACATTTTTTATCTTATCCTTGGGAAATATTTAGCTAAACAGACAGCACTTATATATTTCACTCAGCAATGAACTCATACAGAAGAATAAATTATTCTATCCTACCTAGGAAGCCACAGCCTTGCAGAGTATATAAGCAAACTGAGAATGACCTCTACAGAACAGTATAATTAGTGCTATAAAGCTTATCTGCAGGGAGCAGTGAGAGAACACCAGAGAAGCAGTTAGCTCCTTGAGAATTGCCATGGAGGAAAGGAGGTCACAAAATCGTAGTCTGATAGCAAAGAATGAAATCTCTATATGTATGCATAGGGAGATTGCTGGTAGAACTCCCTATTCCACATTTTTGAATGCTCCATACATTATGAGAGAATAAGAAAGAAGAGTTCATAAACAAAACCCAGTTATTTTATTCAAGAAGATTAAATCATTACAGTAAGATTCTCATATCCCAATAATTTCACCTCTTGCCTTGTCTCCCACATGAGCTTTTGGGAGACACCTCATATCTGAATCACAACAGTTTTATTAATTTATCTATCAATACTATACAGAAGAACAGAGAAAAAAATTCAGCTCAACAGGGGGATGGACAAGCAGGGGTGTTGAGAGTAACTTCTGTACTGGATTCCAGAATCAGATGGTACCATTCTGTGAGATGTTATGGGAAGCAGACACATATGCCTTTAACAAACGTTGGGGTAAATTTGGCAAAAGCTGATGCTCACTCCTGCTTCATTCACAAATAAAGCCATTTACACCCTTTGCCTCCTATTTAGGGGCTACACAGACACAGGAAGACTTGGAATTTTATGTAAAAAAAATCTTTAGGATGTAGGCCTGTCACCAATAGGCTCATCCTCTCATCGTGGTGTTATTTCAAGGTGAAGGACAGGCTGAAAGGTAATAACAGGGAAGACCATTTTAGTCTTTAAATTATTCTCAGATAACTCTGCTGAGTTCTGGCTTTTACTGTCACTGAAATGTCTCCATGATAACCCACCATGATATTAAGATGGAGTCTCTCTTGACCAGGGTTTTATTTGGTAGCTTTTGGTCAATAACTGTCTCACAACAGACATATACTAAAACCCACTGCAAGTCCTGCTAATCCAGACTCTCTGAGCAGTAGCAGACTCCTGAGCAGACCTCATGTAGTCACAGAGACATCTGTGCAAACTCCACTGCAGATGTGAACTTAGATGTCTGCCTCAGTTGTCAGTCAGGGCAGTGGTCACATCAAGCGGATATTGGGCCTTTCTATGGACATTTTTAACAAAAATTGCAGATGTCTGTGCTAGGTTATCTATCAGGCAGGGACCATGGATGTTACTAAACACATCATCATAAACAGGGAAGTCCTTCAACACAAAGAAGCATCTGTTCTCTCACATTAATCATGCTGAAGATAAGGAATCCTGGTATAGATCATCAATGCTAGTCAGAAAGGCACTGGGTCTTTTCTTATTCATTATTTTGTCCCCAGTGCTTCAAGAACAGTGATTGTTTTATAGTAGTTGAGTAAGGGAAAAAAAGAAAAAAAGAAGGGGAAGAGAAAGACACATGGCATATTAAAACCTGGGGGCAAGGGAATTAATAATTTGGGCCAGATTCTTGTGCTACAGTCTCTCTGTCAATGAATTTGGCCATTCTACCAAAAGTTTTCCAGTCCAAGTCCAGTTGTTGATGTGATGCCAGATGCCTTTCCTTGAGTATCAGGCAAGATTCCTTGAAAGTAGTAACCCCCTATTGAGAAAGTAGTGTTTCCTCCTCTATCCCAAGCCTGCACAGTGAGCCATCGAGCACTTCACCTGCACACACACACACACACACACACACACACACACACACACACACACACACACACACAAATTAGCATGCAGAGCCACTGGAATCCACTGCCCCATACTGGAGCTGGTGACCTGGGAAGTTCTCATGCCAACTGCAAAAAAAAAAAAAAAAAAAAAAAAAAAAAAAAAAAAAAAAACCATTGACTTCTTCTGAACCCTTACATTCAGAGTGGTCCACATGATACGTCACTTCCTCTTCAAAGGTGCAATTAGAGAAAATATAAAATCCAGTGAGAAACAATATCTTGCAAATCCTGCTCACTGCCCTCTTCTCTCTGAGAAGTCTGTCCTTGTCCCAAGCATCCTGAGTTCATTCCAGATTGAGGATAAATGGACAGATTGTTGATGAGTATCTGCATTCTCTGCTCTGCTGGCCAACCTTTATTTCAAACTGGAAGTTTCTCCATTAAAATGAAAGACTCCTCGTGCTCTGCAGTCATTCAGGAGTCTGGAGTCTGAAGTATGTAATCTGAAAGACCATAAACACAGGTCCTGGACTAGAGGCACCAGAGAGCAGGCTTGCTAGAAGCACCTGCAGAGTTACACTTTCTTTCTGGGAATGGAAACTACTTCCATTAACCATGCCATTTATTGTTGGCACACTATATCTTTAACATTGTGGCTTTTCTGATCCTGAAGGGCATGGCCTACTAAGCTGTTTGTGTGTGAGTGTGTGTGTGTGTGTATGTGTGTCTGTGTGTGTGTGCATGTGCATTGGGGGTGGTTATTCATATTGAACTCAGAAGCATTCTACAACTCACCCACAACTGAACTAGATTCCTAGCCCCTATTTAATTTTATTTTAAGGCAGGGTCTCACCAAATGGCCCAGACTGGCCTCCTGCCTCAGTTCCTTGAGGCACTTGGATTCCAGACATATGCCACTGCACCCAGGACATGCCTTTCTGGAGATAGCTAATACCTAGAGAGTCAGCCATCTCTCCAGCATGTTTACCTTACACAAACCGATCCAGTTCCCACACCACCAATTCCCTTCCTATTGGTCTTCTGACCTCTTGTGCCACTATTTGATCATACCAAGCCCAAGTCCCGGAGAACAAGGGATGGTCCTTGTCCACTGGAGCCCACTGAAATTATTGAAACGTACTAATCCTAAGCCTGCTTATGCTGCCTTTTCTTTTCGTCCTGAACAAATAAAGTCTTTTTCCCAAGTCCTCCCTCACCTTCCACACTCTCTGTATCCTGACTAACCCTGGTGCTTCCCTTATTGCCTGGCACAACTGTTTATGGAAACTGTAGAAGTCTTTGAGTGTCAAATCTGTTTCTGTGAGTCTTACTATACCAGATTAAAACAAACCTCAAACCCTTAAAAGAATGCCAAACTTGCAAAGCTTCTCAAAAGAGCCAGGGCAATTGCACCCATAGGCCAAGTCCCTGGGCCTGGGTCATGGAAGCCCACCCAGTTGTCTGTATTCTGTTAGGCCTTCCCCATCTCTGTGCTGAGGAATAGGAAGGGCTGCAAGAGATGGGAGGGAAGGAAGGTCGCTACACCTGCAAAGTGGAAATTGTGCAAGCACTATTTCTATTGCACATAATTTCTTTGATCATGGCTGCAAACTTGGATCACAGAAGAGGCACAGAAGCAGACAAAATCCCACAATAGTCTGTAGTAGAGCTAGACTTGGAATGGTGTTTCAAATGCCAGTTTTCTTTCCATTTCCTCAGTTACCTTCCCAATGAACACTTTAAAGCATCATAAACGGTAGATCATTTTTTCCTGGGTGTTCTTACAATCAGATTACACTTCCCAATGAGAAGAAAATGGCCTGTCATGACTTTATGACATCTCCTCCTACTCATTGGTATTATCAGGGCCTGTGACCAGAGCTCAGCCACCCCAGGACTAAGAACTAGGGGAACATGGTCAGCCTAATGTGCATGGGGACTAGGATATGTAAAATTCTAAAGGATTTTTCTGCTGCAGTACCAAGGTCATTGCTTCCTCCAGTCAATGCCCCTGGCTGCACATCACTCCCTGGACACCACAGTCAAATCGTCCTCAGCATACTGACAATTTAGGGACTCTTATGGAGCTCAGAGAAGCCAGAAGTCTGACTGTAGAGTGCCCTTCAGTTTTTGCAGGAAAGTGCACTCTCACCATCTAGTGGTCTCAAGGGGAAACTGCAGGGATCTGCACACCACGACCCAAGATCTTCCATACAGGAAAAACGTGGTCCTCTCAATCATAGTCCTCCCAAACATGATCATGGTGCAGTGACACGGTTTTTAGAGCTTTGTAAACAACAGATTAGCTAATGCTTCCACCTCTGGAAGAGAAGTAAAGGTCAAAACATTTACAGAGTTTTGACTATTAATCTTGGGTGCGGTTGTGTATTTTAAAGGGGACACTGCAACAGGATTCTCTGGACTACTGGGTGCTAGGAAACAGCTTGTGCAGCCTTTTGTATCTCAGGGTCTGTCTATCTGGGCTGAAACTGACTAACCCTGGAAGCCTGTCTGCCTGCAGTGTCAGTCAGTGAGATCATCATAAAAAGGGTTTTTTCAAAGTGGTGAAAAAGATGGTGTTCTTGGAGGAAAGACCAAAACAGGTGGTCAACTGCAAGTGTGTACCTGGAGAGATCATGAAACTTAGGATCCCTACATCTAATACTGTAGGTCTGGGGTGTGGCTTGAGAATCTGCATTGCTATCAAGTTCTCTGGTGAAACTCAGTTGGTCTGGGACCCACTCTTAGAAACCTATTCAACCATAGTATAACTTAGGCAGAACTATTTCTTCTTAAATGATAGGGGACAGACAGATGTGAGCATATGAATTTAAGAGAATAACTTTATAAAGTGGGCCTACTGTGCTGATTCCCACTTGCTTTGTTTTTCAAGAAGCAATTACCTGAAACCCTGCCAGGCCTAACTGGACAGCATATGTCATATTCCTCAGGAAACTACCAGTTTTCTGCAGGGGAAATACAGTCCTTATATAATGTTGATAAGGAAGGGAGATTTTAGTGACCCTTTTCACAGGCAAGATGCCAAAACTTATGATGATAAAGACAATTCCTTCTAATCATATAATCTGTAAGAATTTTTGGTTAAGAATTCAATGAGAAACCATCAGCATGGGTGAAAGTCACCTAGGGTTTTTGTGGCAGTGGGGACTTGACAGTCTAAAATCATTAAGCTGTCAGTCAGAAATAAACATGTGGATATTGTTGGGACAATCAGGAAACTTCTCTAGGACTCTCTAATGAAACTAGAGTGCAGAAGAGGCACACAGTCTCTCTCATTCTGAGAGGAATCACTCTCTTCCTCCACAGTGTCCTTTTCCCTTGTCCTATCCCTTCAATAAACCCATTTCTATTACTCTGAGTGATGTTTCTGAAGTCTTTCTGACTTGATCACAAGAATTGGGTTTTGAAGGGGAGACTTTTCACTGTCTCAATTTCCCAGAAGTCTCCAGTTCTGTAACATTAAGCATTTGAAAATTCTCATGATCTGCATTGATCTTGATCCAGATACACTGTCAAGATTTCAGGGACCTCAGTCTACAGCTCTTTCAGGAAGAGTCAAAGGTAGAAAGTGTAATAGAGGTAAACACTAGGAGTGTCTTTGCCCTTCTCACACTCTAGCAGATAGGATTACCAGGAGATAAATTTGGACCCATTTCTGAGTATCAAGTGCCCTTGTTTCCCACTGCAACATGCAAATGGCCAATGATGCCAGGATTCTCATCATTCATATTCCCAGAGGCCAGGTTTTAGGTGACTTTACAAGATATACATAATTTCTCATTACTTTTTTGCAAAGATTTACATGTGATGCTTTTTATGCTAGAGATTTACCTGTACAACAAGCATGATTTCATACAATGATCATTTCCTACCTGCAGTCTCCAGCACATGGGTTCTGAGCAATGCTGGGTCCATTAAGAAAACTGCATTTAACCAATTAAAGGTGAGCAGTGCTCTGAGCAACTCCCTTTCTTCCTGTTTGGTCCAATAAAATTGCAACTACATTTGACCAATCAGAAGTGATTGTTGCTCTGACACCCCACCAACAGGAATCCACAGGGCTATACCTGTTCTATTTACTCAAGAAATATGCCTCAGTTGATGTGGTTCTTAATATGTACTGTAGATCTAGTGAAAAATGATTTTCTTAAAATAGAAAGCAATTTTTGGTTTCAAATGTATGCTCACTGACAAAAATGTTATGTATAATATAGAAAAAAGCAAGCATGTTCAGAGTTGACAGTAGGCAGCATGCCTACATTGCATGGAAATGTTTTATTTTGAAATCCTAAGAAAAATATATAAATCCATTCTGTCCTGGATTATATTCATCTACATACCAGCCCAGTAGCAAAATGTAACTTTTAACCTTCTTTGAATAGGAAGTGATCCATGAAGGCAGACACATGTCTCTAGGACTGTCTAAAGTCATGCTCCAACATGTGGCCAGTATTAGGTCATTCTCAAAGCTTGTATGGAATTAAACTTTTTTTGTCACATATTTTATTGGTGCATTATAGTTGTGAGACCAGGGCAAAGAGCAAATTGCTGATTACCAAAGAAAGGGAGATGGGTAGATATCACTCACCATCAACTGATTGCTGACAGCCCCTGGGGGAAAGGAAGGATTACATCTTCCAATGAAAGCAATCATCACCTTGTTGGCTCTCTTCCTGCACTTTTGGTCATCTTTGGCCACAGAGGTAAGATAAGAGGAGGAAGGGACATGAGAAAAAAGGAAACCTAGAATTTATAAAGGGAAAATTCATATCCATTCCTTTAGGCATCAGCACTGGACTCATTTCCAGAGATCTCTCTCTCTTCTCTCCATTCTATTCGTTAAATGAAACTTTTTTTCTTGCCTTGGCACTTCTTGGGTGTTTAATCTTCAATGCAGGAGGAAAAAGGACCCAATCCTGATTTTTAAGACTGGTTTCAGTAGTACATAATGCTAGAATTTGTTGTTACATATTTGTACATGCACAAAATATAATAATATTATTTGGCTAATATCAATCTCCAACACTTCCCTCCTCCCTCCCTACATCCCACCCCTTTGTCACTTTTCTCTACTGATCTTCCTTTGATTTTTAGAAGATTTACCACCTGCTTTGTTTCCTTTTTTTCTCTCTAGCTTACATATATAACATATAACCCTTAAACATTTGGGTTTGACTTATTCCCATTAACATGATGGTCTCTAGTTCCATCTATTTGCTTGCAAAGACTTAAGTTCAGTTTTCTTTATGGATGTGTAAAACTACATTTTGTATATATGCATATATATATATATATATATATATATATATATATATATATACCACATTTTTTGTATCCATTCATCTATTGATGGACAATAGACTGGTTTTATATTTTGGCTATTGTGAACTGTGTTGCTATAAACATGGGTATGTGTGTTTGTTCCACTGTAGCATGATGACTTCAGTTCTTCAGGTTAAATAGTGAAGAGCAGTACTGCCGGGGCATATGGTGGTTTCACATCCAGTCTTTTGAGGAGCATCCATATTATTTCCATAGTGGTTGTATTAACTTACTTTCCTCCCAACTATATGAAAGTTTTTCTTTTTCTCCACATTCTCTGAAGTAGTTATTGTTTTTATTCTTGATGACTGCCATTCTGTCTTGTGTGAGGTAAAATCTCAATATAGTTTTGATTTTCCTTTCCCTAATTGGTAAAGATGTTGAACAATTTTTCACAAATTTCTTGGTCACTTGTATTTCTTCTTTTGAGAAGTGTCTGTTTAGTTTATTTGCACATTTATTAATTGGGTTATTTGATAGTTTTGGAGATTTAATCTTCCATTGTTCCATTCTCTTTTCCCTCCATTACTACAAAAGGGAATTGAGAAAAATAATAGGTCTGCAAATACTCTGGGTTTCAAGTGACAGAAAATCAATTCTAACATAGGCAAAGGTAGTGTGTATGAGTATGGTGGGTTGTGTTCTTTTACCAGTAAAAACCCTGTGGGTAGTTCTGAATGCAGGCACAGCAGGTTTCAGTGATCCAATGTCTTTTCCTCTCTCAGTTCCCATTCCATTTTATGGGCTCCCCTGTAGACAATAGATGACAATGAGCTTTCCATGCTTACTTTCTACCAGTCATTTGTAGGCCTGTTAATCTCTCTGGGCCAACTCAAGCCAATTTGGCAGGATAAGTGTCTCCTTGTTCAGGGGCCTCCCATGCTGTGATTTCTTAGGCCTCTTCGCCTCCCCCATTCACCCCACATGGGGTGAAATGCAGTGAGAGAGACCAGATAAAATCAGGAGCTACTTCTGGAAGAAGAGAAAATGAATACTGTAGAAAGATAACACCCTCTGGCCAGACTCCCCTCTGATTTTCAGGGGAACAACTCTCTACTTCATAAAGCTGTGAAGTCTCTGTCTTTGTCAGCTCATGGAACTTGTTCAAGAACCCAGAGACCAGAACATCCCCACTTCATTGATGAGGAGACCAGGGCTCAGAGAAAGTAAATCTTCCTTCCCAAGGCCACTGATCTTCAAAGTGGTAGAACCAGAGTATGAAGCCAAATCCAGTCTCCAAAGCATGTTTTGAATCAATCTTGGCCTCCCAGATCACTGCTAGTCTCCCTCAGGTACAAGAAGATTATTGTAGATCTAGAGGAGGAAGAGGGAAAGCAGGAAGGATGAAGAGTCCCTGACAGCATCTCACAGAGACCCTGCACCAGTTTGTTGCTGAGTTTGGGAAGATTCCTGCCTACTCATGTCTTCTAGAGGTTTCCATACATATTTATTTCCATGTCAACTTTGCAATTTTGGCACTTATATTATTTTTATTCACTTATTTTTTTAATTCACCTTACCTGTTATACTTACAAAAATTATTTAAAATCACAACTGTCAATGGCAATTGTCAATCAAAATGAGTACTACTTGCCTCAAATAAAAATTCATTTCAAAATTTCATAGAAATACTAAATAAAATGCTCGCCAACTGTTCACCACTTAAAATCACCCCATATCTGAGGCAGGATCTTCAGGCTCAGTTTGGAGAATTACATCTAGCAAGTCACACCAGAAAACACATAACTCTATGCTCCTCTGCCACAAATAACTTTCCAGGCATGCCTTCAGTGTCCCTTGCACTCTAAGAGCAAGGTGAGGGAAGTCACAGCTCCTCACAATGAGATGGTCAGGATTTTCTACACCAAACATGGCCTCATTGCCAGGCTTCTAGTTCTGACCACTGCATCTTTAGTTTCTGAACACATACCCTTGCAGACATATGATATTCAGAGGCTGTGGTGCCTTCTAGCATCATTTTGCCTAACAATTCAGTCATATCATAACTTCTAATTTACCTCTTCTGTGATTATTACTGCTTAAGTCCTCTCTGAAGAAGAAACCAGGTTTTCACAGTGTGCCTAGGTAGCCAGGCAGTTCTAGACTAAGCACAGTTACATCTTGACCCATTCTCCTTCTGTCCAGTTGCTGCTGAAATGTCTGCCAGAGACCAATCTCCATGGGAAGACAGAGGAGACACCAAATCCAAAAGGAAGAAGGGCCTTTGAGAGCATGAGGGTGAAGCTGCTCACTGTACAGAGAAGGAAGTCAGTTCTGAGGGCCCTTGTCTCCTTATCTTGCACAATTTCTGGATTAATGTCCCCTGACTCCTCGCACAAGTTTCCAACCCAAATTACATTAAGTTCATAGTTCCAAGGACAAACTTCTCATCTAGAATAATCTAGTTTCTGTCATACAACCATGTGGTAACAATGACATTCTCTCACCTGGAGATAAACCACATGACCTGATAGACTAATGATTCTATAGAAATAGAAATCATCTAAACAGCTCCACTCCACCCAGCTCTCATCCAGAATACTTCAAGACTTTCCATCCTGTTGATAGGGAACCTCAAACCAGATGCTGCATATAGGTTAAATTTCATTATTTTCAGAAAGCAATATGGAGTCACTGTGTCTTAGAGGAGGCAGGGCAGTGGCCTGAGCCCTTTTCTCTCACAGGTGACTGCTCTGTTCCTTGCTGCTCAGTCCTGTTCCTCAACTGAGCTTCAGTCTGGCCACCTCTGATACCTCTTCAAATGCTAGTGGCGGTGGCCAGGAGGGGATACTCCTTCTCAGCTGCCCAGATTCAGCAAACTACAACATAAGGAGAGCTGAGTAGGCATGAGAGAAACAAGGAAGCTAAGGGGACAGAGGTCCAAACAATTCAAGGGGAGAGTTTGCACTAAGGAAACAGGATTACAAGGAAGGCTGGTCTTGTGGGATAACAATGGGAGAGAACAGAAATCCTTTCCCAATAAAAAATACTTCCTCTACCATCACTCTTTGGTTTTACTCCTTTGGTTAAGGTCTTTATATTTTACAGATTATTTTAATGATAGCTGAAAACTAGGAGGAACTCAAACATTGAAAAGAAAAATATGTCTGGATATGGCTGTTCTGCAAGCTTTCATGCAGCCTTATGTATAATGGCCTAAAAATATGGATGATTTAAGTGATTCAGGTAATGTTCAAATGTAAAACAGTAATTGCATGTATGATGAGATTACTGTTGTGCTATCTGATGCTGTATCTCTTGAGCAAAATGTTTGAAGTATATACAAGTGTGGTGGTACTAGTGAGCTTGTGGGACAGTGTGTAGAAATATAGAAAGAGATGATCCAAATACATTCCCTGTCTCCACTCAGAGACTCATGGGAAGTGCTATGCAAGAAGAATGGCACTGAATTTTGTCAAATTCAAGTCATCATGAAGGTTTTTATTAGTAAATATTTAGACTTAAAATTGACATTTGAATGGAACTGAATGTGTCAATGCTGCTTGGACATTGAGCCCTGACCCTGACCTCATTAAGTTTACAATCCAGGGTGCATATTCACAAGTGAACCCTTTGCTTCTGGCTCCTCTAACATTGTAATGAAACTCAAGGTCACCAGACCATGAGGCTAGCCACTGCTATAGTTCCCTCTGTCTCTTTTTATCTCTCTCCTTCCTGCCTGCCCCACCCCCCTCAGTAGGACACACAAGTTGATGTAGTGTTTATTAACACTAGAATAAAATTAGAGCCCTGGTCTCCTTACTGTCATTGCTTCTTGTTGGTGCTGCTACTTGCACTAGCCAGAAAATCCTAGGAGAGATTGGGCCATGCCTTGGCTGAGAGTCTGTGCCATCCTTCATCTCAGCAGCTGGCCCAATGTGTCTGAAAGGGATGACTGCATAAGACAAGTGTGTACTGACCTCAAGTTTTGACTACCAGAGGCCTGTGGTATACCATGGCTGTGAGGATCTTGGAAATATTTGTTACCTGTCTAAGTTTGACTTCACTAGGGAAATTGCCTTTAGGAAAATGGCCTTATCTAGGGAAATGGCCTATCCCTCTCACCAAAACCTGAGGACCATGCCTACATGCTGTTAGGCTACACTCCATGGGGGAAGGTGAGACTTTCAGTTCCAATATGTTGCATTTTCTGTCCTGCCCTTGACTACCTTCCCCATTTTCATCCCACATCCATTTTAAACAACTGTTACTTGCATCCATGGAGTTCTGGGAATGTACCTGAAGTTTCTCAGTCAATCCTTCAAGAGAAATATTTTTCCCATTTTGTAAATGGAGCAAAACTGATCACCAAAATTCCTTGGATTCTGTTATTGACAAGCAAATTGAAAATTACTGAAAGGAAATGTGGAACCAAATTGCTATAATCACAGCCTGATGATGAAATATGCTTAGGTACATTCCAGTATATCTGAATCTCTACCCCAATAGAGATATGCCAAAGGTGTCAGGGACTGAGAGGAAGGTAGATGTTCAGGGTGTTATACAGAGAAGCAGAGAGAACTCAATTCTCATCTCCATTCATCCAAGGGAGGGATCCCAGGGAGCAGGGAATCTCAAGGCTTCCCACATTTATCTAGGGCAAAGAAAAGCAGTACACATTTTTGTGGATTAGGGAGAGTTTTTATTTATTTATTGGCATGTCTATCCAGTTATTTACAAAATTTGGAAAATCTGCAATCAGCTTTCCTGAACTCACAATGAAAACCAATTTTTTATTTCTTAAAGAGACCCCTGAGACCCTCTTAACAATAAGTCTCTGTATTATGTGACTTTTTGCATCATTGAAGCTTAGGGAGCAAGATAGCACACATAGCTTCCTTTTGAAACAGGTCAGCTCTGTTTGCTTGAAGCCAAGGAGACTGGAGTGAGCAGTTTGTGATGCTATTGTTTTTCCCTTGAGAAGCACAGTTTTCTGCTTCAATTAAGGATACACACTTGCGCAGGGCCTTTGGCAGTTTTTTCAAGAAGGCAGGTGAGTGCCCACAGCCTGTGATCCAGGGAAAGCACCCAGGTTGACCTCGGTTTGTGCAAGGCTGCCATCATGTGGGCACTGCAGATATTTCTCACCAGCAAACTTAGCAAGCCCAGGCACACAGTTTGTACACTGTTCTGAGCTCTCTTAACAGGTCCCTTCTGTAATGACCATCGTTTTCTACCTCCAGCCAGAATACAGGCTAAAGATATTGCTTGATCTCAGTTTGAGGAAAATAAGGTTCTAAGGTAGGCATTCAAATCCAAGTTTTCTCCAGGCCTACTGTGAGCCTCCACCAAAGTGGAGCCATATATTGATAAATTCCAAAGGGACTGAAAGGCCATTCTTGTATGTATAATTTTGGATTGATAAGAAGATGACAAGTCAGCACTCCAAAGGACACTTAGGTGAGGTTTTATTATGGTAAGAGGTCCAGTTATTTAAAAATTGAAGAAGTGACAATTTCTTAGCATTACAACCCAACAGAACTTAGAACTCTGGCAACCAGGCACCCACATTCTAGGAAAAGTCCCTTGTTTAGCTCATGTGATGGAAGATGTACAACAGAGCAAGATGTTTTCCTAATGTATCCAAACCTTCCGAAGTTCTAGACACAAAAAGGTCCAGAGTAGGAGTATTTTCAAATGTTGACTTAGTCCTCACAACTGACCCTTATGACCACTTATCAGGAGGCACACAAAGGTAAAAGAGAGGAGCCTAGAGATGACCAATCAAGGCAAGTTCTCATCTGGGATTATATCTGAGATGTCCTTTGACCTTCCCTGTCTGTGTGTGTGGGGGGGGGCAAATTAGGGAACCTATACTATAATAATAGGCATAGATTATTCCATATTGAAACTGTGGCAGAACTTTTATGTTTGAACCACTTAAAATGAAGGATAGGGTGGATACTTAAGTGTTGGATACTAGATTTTTCTACTCAAATATTTATCCAAAGAATTTATTCTGTAACCAAGTGTCACCAATATATGGAAGCTTATGCATATATTCATCTATACCTAATCTGGGTATAAATATTTTCAATGGGAGTGTCCCCTGTGGAGTCAGCCAGAATGGCCAGAGTTAATTATTGTCCAACATAAAAGACAATCTCTTTTCAGAGTCCAACACAGATCATTGTGGAGCTACTTCTTAATTTTGTTTTCTTGGGGAAAGAACAAGTGAACCACACAACCAACAATGATATCTCTGGTCTAAGGTTAGATGGGACTTCTGGAGAAGGGTCTCCACAGGCATAAAAATTGGAGATGTCCAAGATAGGTCCAGGAAAAATACTCAAATATGGGGACTCCCATAAACACTTTCTAAGAATTTACCACTTGAATGACCTATATTCCCATCCCTAAAGAAATCTAGACTGTATTACTCCCCCTGGCAACCTAGTATGTGTAAATCTCCAGATTACATACTTGTAGAAATAACAGAGAAAATATTTCCACATTGTTTTTAATGATTACTGGGTATTGAATATTTCTTTTCTGCTGCTACCTGCCCCAGGTAACCCATATACCAGTAATCTCCACAGTACTTCTAGTTCTTTTATAAGACTTAACACTAACACCTTTGTCAGAAAAGTATTGGCCTAAACATGAGTGAGGGTTACACAAACAAATGAGGTAAAAGCAGTCTACATGTTTTACATGACTACCATACCTTCCCATCAGGTAAGGAGAGTGTTCTCACATGCCTTTATAATATCTAGTAAGTAATGTCATTTCTTGCAGCAGTTCAGTCTTTCAATGCTTGTGGAATGTGATGTGGTTCAATTGTTCCTTCATTCTGCCATGATGCAGGAACATTGTATATGTGTCCTAATAATCTGCATCAGTATCATTGGACTGTTACAAGAATGCCACAAGTGGGGTTAAACATAAATTTATTTGTTCTAATTTCAGAGTCTGCATATCAAAGTGCTTGCTGGAATGATTTCCTTTGAGGTCCACTCTTTGACATCTATATTGCCATTTTCTGTCTCTATGTTTGCCTGACATTTTTCTATGCTATTTGTGTCCTTAATGCTGCTTTTTAAGGAGAAAAGGTGAATTGGATTAGACTTTACACCAATTAGCTAGATTAAATTAATCATGCCTTTAGGAAACATATTTAAATAGAATCACAGTCTGAGGCACTCGGGATTTGGAACATCAATATATAAGATTTGGGAAGGGGCACAATTCATCTAATAAAAAACTAGTTTTCTGGTGATGACAGATACCTGGGAAAGGGAATGCTGAGTTAGGGGATATGTACTTGTAGCATTTTTAATAGCTACAGTGAGATTATATCACAGAACGGTTGCTGAAGTTACATTGACACAGAATGTCTGGTTTTAGCTGCTTCTCTGCATCCAGAATTATCTGGATGTTGGCATTTAAAAATTATTTTTCTTGGTTAATCTCTTGTCCATGTGGCAAACAAAATCACTGTGTTCCATTTCTTAGAGTTTGCCAACTGATAAGCTTGAGTTATCTTTTAGTTGATTTATCAGCCACTTAGATATTTTTCTTCCCTAAGTCATACTCAGATTTTGGGCCCTGTGTTACAGTTTCTTGCACTCTCTAGTCTCCAAGCATTTGCCCCAATGAGGAACTGGGGCTGACATAGCTCTGTTTTAAAAAGTTTCCTTAAAGTGAAAATAGGATAAACATTAATCTCTCAAGTCAAAGGAACCTCCTGGGATGTCTTCTCTAGGCTCTCTCTTTAAAATTGAGAAAAATAATATTTATGTAGATGGAAATCCTCTCTATCAGGAGCAAACCAGACTTTGAGATGCTTAGAATAAATTTGATACAGTTCTGCCCTATGCAGTTCTCAGTATAGATGCATGCTGCTGAGAAGTCATTTAATACCTAGAAACCTGTGTTTTCTCCTTTGTACTATTGTATGTTTTCAGAGGACTCAGTTGGATAATGTCTTTATGGGGGGTTTTGATTTAAGTAGGTACTGTGCATCCACAGCTGACAAAACACTTTGAAGTTACTGTGTAGATAATGCTTAGCCATTATGTGACACCATATTAATTTTCTTTCAGGAATAAAAGCTTTTCATCATGGATACTCATGTCACCCACCTGCCCAAATACAATGTTGTCTACTCCTGGCCTGAAATCCTTTTTTTTTTGGCAGTGCTGGGGATTGAACCCAGGGCCTCATGCTTGCAAGGCAAGCACTCTACTGACTGAGATATCTCCCCAACCCCTGGCCTAAAATCCTGATTCCAATTCTCTAATGTTTTATGGTATTGCTAATAGTTATATATCTCCCCCACCTTGGCCTCCCTTTTGCTGTATACTTTCAATAAAAAAAACAAAACAAAACAAAACAAATCATTCTGCTGCATGCCTCTATAGCCCATGTCCCTCTTTGTTTTGAACTCATAGCGCTTTGTGTTGCTTTGCATCTTTCTAGATCAACGAATTCTACAATTAATAAACCCTGATTAATAATATCAACCTATATTTTGATATGTGAAGGGGTGTTGAGTTATATTCTAGTTGCTATTTGCCCTAGATATAAACTGAAGCAAGATTCCCTGGATCCTGGAATGGAAGGCCCAAGATGACACAGATATATGAGAATGTTCTGCTGAGTTATATACTACATAAGACGGAATTTTATATACATATATCACAAATCCTGCAGTTTTTTTTGTTTTTTTTTTTTTTGCAGTGCAGGGGATTGAACCCAGGGACTTGTGCCTTACCAACTGAGCTCTATCTCCAGCCCCCCAAAATCCTGCTTTTTATTTCACTTAATTTTTTAACATTCATTGACTCATTACATTTGAGACTGTGTTATAAGCACTGTATATATATTAACCCAAAGGTAGTTAACACCAAGGCAATTTTACACTAAAATTTCTTTACAATAACAAGTATACAATTTATCACCCTAACAGATACCTTATTTGTCACAAGTTTATCCATACATTTTACACATGTCATAAGAAAAAAAGTATACATTTTGCAATTAAATTAAAACACTTCATTATTAAAAATCAAAAATTAGTTCACTGTAGATATAACACAATTAGACATGATCATATTATCATTTTCTATTTCATACATTTTAAAATCTACCAAAATATCTTAAACCAATGTCAAATTAATAAATATATTGGATCTCTCATGCCATCAGCAGATATTACCAACTAAAAGCAGTATGCTAAAAGGAATTAGAGGTATTTCTAAAAGAGCATGAAACACTAAAAGGAGATTCCCAGAGCATAACCAGGAAAATCCTGATTTTTTGATGATAATAAGACATTGAAAAAGCCTTGTGATATGATGAAGGTATTTTGGCTTTGGAGTCAGACACAGTTCAATATAAGTCCCAGCCCACCTGCTTATTAGTTGTGGAGGTTTGTCCACCAGAAGAAACAGATATTATAGCCGGGCCTTCAGGTCTAAGTCCAAATTGCCAAATAAGTTTGCATTTAATGTATTTAAACAATAGAGTCAAGACTGTGGAAGATTGCAGGGTATGTGACTTTAACCTCCTGGGCTCCACCACCTTCATTTTTATGCTGTCTGATATTTGTAATGGGAAAGAACCTATGACCAGTATGAAGTGGGAAATAATGATCTACTTTTGGACACTTCCTGGTTGGAGGTTCCTGTTCACACTCAGGACACTCTTTCTCCTACTTATGGAGTCTGAGGAGAAATATTAGTAGAAAACTGTATCCATCAACTCTAGCATATAAAGAAATAGAACAGGCCCTTTAAGTCCCTGACATCAGGGGACTCACAGCTCTCAAATCTGGAATATAGCTTCTATGAACTGAGTTATGATAGAGTCAAAGTTGGGGGTGTAGTTCTCAAAACACAAATACTTTATTAGCAGTATTTTATTAGTCATAAATAATATTCTGATGTGCCAGGTTATATTATTTATATTAACTTTAGCTGTTTATTTTTGGTTTTAATGTGAATACTAGAAATATTTTAGTTATCCTTGTGCCTTCCATGTTGTTTTCATTGGACATTGTTGCTTTAGGGGATTACTTCCCAGTTCAAAGTCCAGTCTGCCTCCTAAACAAGAACAGAAAGCAGAAAAGTCAAATGGAATTTTATAGTAATTGTCATCATATTATTTTCATTCATGATTGATAAACATGATATAACCCATAAAATGAAATGATCTTACGTGCAATGTTAAAAGTAAATGTTGTGCTGACTGGGCTAGATCCCACTTCGGGAAGAAAATCTTGCCTTTAAACAGAAGCAGCCTGAGGCTCTGAGGTGCAATTCCCTGACCTCAAAAGAAAAAAAGCTGCAACCAACAAACCTGTCATTCTGGCTTTATTAATGCCTGGATTGGATAATACTCCCTGTCACTAAAAAAAAAAAAAAGATTCACTGGACTCAGACTCAGGGGGTAAGGTCTGAAGCCCTGTCCAATCAGGAGCAGTTAGTGAGAGCTATCCAATGCTGTGTGCAACCAGGGAGGAGGGTCTGGCTTCCACAATCTGGCCAGGGGTCCTTTTCTCCTGAGTCTGCCATTTTTCTCATTTGGCTACAGGCTTCACCCTCATCCCTTGGAGTCTCCATTTCCTCTACTGTGCAGGTGCTGAAGATCCCTAGGGACAAACCTGTGTCCTAGGCACCAGGAAATGGTGAGTGTTTAGTGGCATCAGGAAACTGGGGAGGGAGAATGGGAGTGGGAGACTGTTGGAACTGCGGGACTGGCTGTGGTGGGAACAGGAGCTAGCAGACAGGGACTCTGGGCAGTCTCTGGAGGCTGCAGGCCTGAGCCCTCCTCTTTGTCAGTACCCCTCAGTCCTACTGGCCATTCAAGTGGGGAGCAGGTCAGGGGAAGAGATTCTTTGCCACCATTCTTATCTTCCCAAGGCATTTTCAGGCTTGCCTCAAATACTATCTGACATGTATGTGCCTGCAGCCATGTCTTCCCAAATGCTGGTAATTGACTGGTGGGACGATTATCATAATCAAATCCTCATATCGTTTTTCTTCAGGAGAGGAACTGTGGTCTACTGGAACCTTGCTTCCTTCTGAGCTAACTTATTGTTCATTTTTACTTTCTTTTTCTTCACTTCCAATTTTCTTTCTTTTTCTTACTGGAAGTTGAACCAAGGGAAGATTTAACACTGAGCTATATCCCTAGTATGTTTTATTTTTATTTTTATACAGAATCTAGCTAAGTTGCTGAGATTGGCCTTGTTATGATTTGATTTATCTGGACTTTTATATTGCAATGAAGTATAAAATTTTTACATATATATGGATTTACATATGGATTTTGTTTATATTGTGATTCCTTATTGCTATAGTATAGTTTCATAATATACATGAATGTCAGGTATGATAAGTATTTCTTTTGCTCTTACAATTGAAACATTTCTTGGCTAATATATAACTTTGTGGATGAATTTTATAGCTTTATACTTTCGTTTCTTATTTCATTAAAAGAAAAGCATGTCAATTTTTTTATTATTGCATTATAGTTATACATAAAATTTGGGTTCATTTTGACATAATCATACAAGCACAGAATATAATTTGCTTCACTTCAGTACCCAGTAGTTCCCCTTTCCTTCTCCTCATCCCTTCCCCCTCTCCCATTTATTTATAGTTTTTTTAAAATTACTGCTTCATAGATACACATAAAGGTAGAATTCACTGTGATATATTCATATATGTACATAGCAAATTTGGTTGGAATATATTGTATTTTAATTTTTGGAATATTTTTCATTTTTGTAATTATGAGTTTCATCATCTACACATGGGATGTGTAATTGAGTCTTTAATGAGCATCTGTTGATTTTCATTGTTTTATAAAATCTATGTACATTCTTTCTGAACATGCATACATGTTAAATACCAGTGAATATTACACCTACAAAAAATTAAACATAGTATTTTATACTATTTTAAAAACTGGATATACTGTGACCAAAATGTGACTGGCCTTTTGTGACCAGTTTTCTCTGAAGTTGTTATTTATCTCTTCCAAGATGTACATTCTCTTGTACCATCCTCCTCGGTTACAAGTGTTTGGATGAATACTATTGTGTCCTTACATTATCATAGTCACATATGCTGTCATTTCAGTGAGTCTCTGTGATGGGGAGTATGATATATCTTCAATAGCAAAATAGCTTCCACAATTAGATAACTTAAACTTTTCTCGAGTTTATGAGTGTTCACTTGTTTTCTATCTTTATCAATATTATTTGATTTTGTCTCTGATGGAATTTTATTTTATATTTCTCTAATTTCTAAAGATGTTGAATTTTTTATGATTATTGAACACTAGGATATCCTCTGTATTAATTGGCAGTTCAAGGCTCTTGTTTGCATTTCTTTGTAGTTTCTGGCATCAAAGATATGGAAATGAATCCAAAAAGGCAGATAGAGTTTGATTTAAAAAAAAGTTATTAATTATTTAAAAAATCATTTGCCTTGTGGGGTCTCTTGGTCCAACTGAAACCCACCAAATAGTTGAGGATGGTGTGCAAAAGGAGTTGAAGAAAGACCTCCAGGGATCAGTTTCAGAGAACTTGATCAACTTTATTATAACATGGGCAGGATTATATCATCAAGCAGTTGCTGGGCAGAATATCTCTGAGAGTTGTTGGACCCAATGGACTTACAACATGTACAGAGATTATAAACAATGGGCTGAAAGGTCACTGGCAGAAAAAGTAAGAGGAAATAAATGTGGCTGACGATGGAAGGGAACTAGGTTACCATAGTGATTGAGACAAGTGCAGTTGGTGTTCTAAACACAGTATCAAAGTTCAGGCCCTGAAAATCTCTCACATAGGCAATGTAAGCCTCTTTCCACCTCAGGTTCCCAACATTACCTTTTTTATTCCCCTGAGCATATAATGTAGGTTTCTTTTCTGTTTATATTGAAGGTTATTTCAAATGAAATTCTAGGGTGTATCTTTGGAAATTCTAACAGAAAAAAAAAAACTAAGAAAAATCTCTCTTCCCAATGGCTTCAGGAAAATGAATATATTTTCTTAAAATTATTTGTAAGTAAATTGTTGGATGACATGTTCAGTCAAACATTCACTCTTCTTCCTTGAAGTTTTTTTTTTTAATGTTTTGACAGTGAATTATTCATTCTATTATCTGGATTTTGGAGTTTAATAAAAAATCATATGGGATAAGAACTGGAAAATCCTAGAAATATGCATAAATGGTTGTTTGCTGAATGATATATTATGACAATACCAACAAAAAGACTTTAATTTTTTAGAAATAGTTACATATTTTTTCTTTTCAATTTCTTATAAGCCTTATAGATTTCCTGAGTCATACTTAGACCCTGGGCCTGTGTTGTGCTTTTTTGCATCATGTAATCTCCAAGCATTTACCCTCAATTTATCTGGGTTGATAGCTGTTTCTGAAGAAGTCCTTAACTTGAAAGAAGGAAAAATATGTGTTTTACTCCTGGGATTTCTTCTCTGGGCACTGTCTTCAAAATGAAGAAAAAATAATATTTCTCCAGATTGACATCCCCTATGTAAGAAGCAAACAAGCCTTTGAGGAACTTTGAAGGGATTTCATGCAGTTCTGTCTCTGGGTAGTTTTTGGGTGCTGCTGAGTTGCCATTTAATGTCCAGAAACCTGAGTTTTCTAAACTCTACAATGAGAATAATTTTAGAGGACACAGATGGATAATGCTTTTATGTAAGTCACTAATACATGTTTAGCCACCCTTGTCATCCACATTACCAAATATTAAAGGTTGAATCTTCCTTGTCTGAATTCCAGGTTCCAATTCTCTGGTGGTTAAACTAATTTTGTTTCTCCTTGTCTTTTTTTCTCTGTGTTCCCAGTAAGAGTTCTCTGCTCCATGCCTCTATTGCCCATGTTCAGCTATGTATAGAAAAGACTTAGAAACCTGTATTATTTGCTAACTGGTAAAAAAGGGTTCAGATTATTTGTGGCTAGTGTCTGTCCTTGTTATAATTTGAACAAGAACAAGGACTTCCCTAGGTCCTGGAAAGGGAGTCCCATAACCAATCAGGTATATGAAATGCACATATTATACATATATATATATATATATTTATAGGCATACACACACACATATAATATGGACATATTTGCAGACAAATTTCTTGTCTGCATTTCTTTTAGGTGAGGAATACAATTCCTTACCAATATTTCTTTTATTTTCAGGTTCAAAAAAACAGGATAGATACTGCCTTGAGAGCAGGGAGTTTTACCAAGAAAATTTCCAGAAGTGAACATTTTCCCACCCAATGCTGGTCATGGTCCATTCCATTCCAGAGAGCAAACAGCAAGCTATATATATATATATTCTTTTCTGAACAAGTGTCACTAACCATGTCCTAAATTAATAAGAAAAGTTGTTTGAGTTATGTGGTATATTGGAGGTATTTGTATTTGGGATTTCAAATTAGACACTTTTTTTTGTGTGTGTGTGTGTGTGTGTGTGTGTGTACTGGGGATTGAACACCCAGGGGCCCTTAACCAGTGAGCCACAACCCCAGCCCTTTTTATGTTTTATTTAGTAATAGGGTCTTGCTGAGTTTCTGAGGCTGCCTTTGAACTTGCTATCCTCCTACCTCAGCTTCCCAAGCTACTGAGATTACAGATGTGTGCCACAATGCCTGGCAACACAATTCATCTTGATTCCAGGCCAACTTGCTTATTGAGGGGCTTTCATCATAGGAAGAAAAAAAAATGTCATATACTGGACATTAGGTCTAAGGCCAAATTGCAAAAAAGTTTTCCTTTAATGCATTTAAATGATAGACTCCAAGCTTTGGATCTGAGCACATGAGCCACCACTACTGCAAAGAACTGAATCCTTCACTTATACCTTACAAAAGATTGGTCAGGACCTTCATCTTCCGGAGATCAGGGGAATCATAGTTATCAAATTTTGAAAATGTTTCTGTGAACTGAGATATTCTGAGGGCTTGCATAGTTTTCAGAGTGTGCTGTTCCAAAAAGACATATACTAAACTAGTAATATTTTGTTGGTCACATAGTGGTAATATTCACATAATGGATATGTTGGGTTATGTTATTAAACTTAATTTCTAGTACTTATTTTTATGTGAATACTAGAAAATTTATAATTACCCTTGAAACTCATATAGTATTTTCATTAAATATTACTGTCTTAGGGGATTCCTTCCCAGTTTAATGTTCAATCTCTTTTCTCACAAAAGAGAGCAGGGAAGTTAAATGAAATTTTATAGGACTGTCACTTTATTATTTTCAACCATGAATAATATATAGACACATATAATCCACAAATTGAAAAGGCCTTATATGTAAGGTTAAATACAAATGTCTTCCTGGCTGTAATGGACCCCACTTCTCCAAGAAAATCTTGCCTTAAATTAGCTGCAGCCTGAGGTTCTGGAATTCAATTCCCAGCACCTGACAAGAAAAAAGGTACAGAAAGAACCTGGCATTGTGACCTCATTCATTTATGCATTTGATGTCACCACCTCTTAGAAAACTCACTAGACTGAGTCTGATTATGTTAAAACATAAGCCCTGTCCACTCAGGAGCCCTTAAGTAAGCATGTCTAATACAGCACACAGGCAGTAAAGAGGAGCAGGCTTTGACAATCTGGTTTGGCTTTTGTCTCTGGAGCCTGCTAGTTTTGATATCCATCTCTAGGCTCCTTCTTTTATGTTCAAGGAACCTGGTTTGCTCTGCCATACAGATGCTGGAAGATCTTATAGAAAGAAAACTGGTCCCCTCCAAAGTCAGTAATAGGTGAGTGTGCTGTGGCATCTTGAAATTGAGGGGTAAGGCTGCTTGAAACTGGCTGCACTGATTATGGTGGGAACTGGCAGTTTCAGACTGGAATCCCTGTGGTAGTCTCTAGTGTCTGCAGTCCTGGGTCCTCTTCTGGGGAAGGTCAGCCCTGAATCCCCACTGGACAGTCAAATTGGGCATATGTCAGTAGTAGACTCTGGAAGTCCTGTCCTATCCCTGCAGAATATCTGCAGATGCTACTAGAAGTCCTATCTGAGCACATATGTGGCAGCATACCAGCACCTTCCCAGATTGTGTGGTGGATTGTGAAGTGAGATGATCATCAGATTCACAATGCCATGTATTGTTTTCATGCATGAGATGTGGTCTATAGGGCTTTCAGTTCTTCCTTCCTCCTGAGCATGCTTTCCTTTCTTTTTGAGAGGGATCATTTGCCCTAATGTAGAACTTGGGTTGACCTGTTACTGAAGACTTTCCTTAACATGAAAAAAGGGCAAACAATAGTGTCTCAATTCAAATGAACCTCCTGGGATGTTTTTGCTAGGCTCTTTCTTTAAAATGGGGAAGAAATATTATTTTTCTAGATAAATGTTTTCTATATCAGGAGTAAATCAGACTTGGAGAATCTTAGAAGGAATTTCATACAGTTTTGTTCTGGGCAGTTGCTAGTCTGACATATGATGCTGAGAAACCATTTGATATCTAGAAGCCTGTGTTTTCTTATCTCTACAATTGCATTATTTTAGAGGACTCATTTGGATCAAGGCTTCATGGTATAATTAATATTAGTTGCTCCCACAAGTGTCAAAACACCTTGAAGTTACTGTGCAGATAGTGCTTAACCATTTTCTGATATATCACCACTTCTTTTTTTCAAAATCTTAACACCGTTTCATCAGGGTCCTCATATCATCCACATGCCCAGACACAATATGCCAACTCTTGTTTGTCTAAAATCCAGATTCAATTTCTTTGATATTTTATGGTACTTCCATTAATTGTATGTTCCTACTTGGCCTCCATTTGCTGTATGACCTCAATAAAAAAAGTTCTGCTGCATGATTCTACAGTGCATGTCTCACTTTTTATTGAAAACATAGGGCTTAGTGGTCCTTTATGTTTTTCTAGACCAGCCTGTTTTATAATTAATAAACCTTGATTTAACTTCCCATATATTTAACATCAACCTATATTTTGTTTTGATATGTAAAGGTATGTTGAGATAAATTTTAGCTGGTGTTTGCCCTGGAGGTAAATGAATCAGAATTCCCTGGACTCTGGAATGGGAACCCCAAGATGACACAGTTATATGAGAATGTTCTCTTTGGGTTGTGCTATGTAATACACAGTAGTGGATTTTATATACATATACCATATATCCTGCTTTTTTGAATTATTATCACTTTTATAGTCTGATGAGAACAAGAAATATTGCAAGAGTTTTGTGATCAGTGTAACTATTTTGGTTTTGGAATCAGATACAGCTTATCCTGAGTCCCAGTGCACCTACTTATTAATTGTGGGAATACATTTACAGGAGGAAACATATATTAAATCTTGGCCAATAGGTTTAACCTCAAATTGCCAAATAAATTTTCATTTCATGTATTTAAAAAACAGAATCAGTACTGTGGAAGATTGCAGGCTAAGTGTCCCTAACCCCTAGGCATCTTCATTTTTCTGTTGTATAAGGTCTGCAATGTGAAAAACCTGTGGTCAGAATGAAGTGAGAAAGAATGATCTACTTTTGGACACTTCCTGATTGGAACTTCCTGCTCCCACTCAGGGTATTGTTTCTTATAATTTTGGGCCTGAGGAGTAATATTATTAGGGAATTCTATCCCTCAAAGCTAGCATTTAAAGTGATAGACCAGGCCCTTTAAGTCCCTGACATCAGGGGACCCATATCCCTCAAAACTTGCATGTAGCTATGGTAAAATAAAGTATGCTGGAGAGAGTCAAACTTGAGGGTGTAGTTCCAAAATCACATGTTCTTTATTGGTAGTATTTTATAAATCACATGAAGGTAATATTCTCAAAAGGCTGCATTATGCTATTTATATCAATTCCAACTCTTTCTTTTTATGCTATCAATATGAGTATTAGAGATATTTAAATTGCCCTAGCATCTTAGGTGTTGTTTTCATTGGATATTGTTGCCTTAAGGGGTTGTTGCATTTAAAGTTTAGTCTGTCTCCTAACAAGAACAGAGAGCAGAATAGTTAAATAACATTTTATATTAATTACCATTATACTATTTTCACTCCTGAATAATATACTGGTATATATACTGGTGTGCTGAAATGGAAACATGCACCAGGTTAAATTCAAATGTTCTGCTGATTGGACTAGATCTCACTTCTGGAAGAAAATATTGTCTTAAAATAGCAGCAGCCTGAGGTTGTGGGATCCAATTCCCAGACCTCAAAAGAAAAAAAAGAACTGCAACCAATGACCTGTCATTCTGTTCTTATTCATGTGCATTGGCTATTATTCACTGTCACTCACAGGGAAGGCTCCCTGGTCTCATACCCTAGAGGCATGGTCAGAAGGCCTGTCCAATCAGGAGCAGTTAGAACTGTCCAATCCTGTGTGCTGACAGGGAATTGGGGGCGAGGTTCCGTTGCCATCTCCATTTCTCCTGAGTCCACCATATCAGCCATTCAGCTCTAGGCTTCACTCCCCTGCTTAGGATCCCCAGGTTGCTCTGCTGTGCAGGGGTTGGAGGTCCCTATGGAGAAGAACTGGCTCCTGAACACTCGGAAATGGTGTGTGGGCAGTGGCATGATGAGCCTGGGGAGGGAGGCTGTTGGAACGGCGGTATTGGCTGTGGCAGAAACCAGACCTGGCAAACCGGGCTCTCTGCAGTCTCTTGAGTCTGCAGGCCTGAGCCCTCCTTTGGGGGCAGTGCACCCTCTGTCTTACTGGCCATTCAGGTGAAGAACATGTCAGTGGCAGAGACCCCTCACTGCCTTCCTTATCCTTGCAGGACATCCTCAAATACTATCACACAGGTGTGTGTCTGTGGCCCAGCATTTTCTCAGATGTTGGTGATTGACAGGGGGGCCCATTATTGTAATCAAATCTCTACATGCCATTTTCCTGCAGGAGAGCAGCTGTGGTCTGTAAGGACCACGTTTCCTCCTGAGCCAGCGAATTTTCTTTTTTTCTTTCTTTTTCCTTTTTTTTTTTCTTTCTGTTTTTTTTTTTTTTTTGTGTGTGTGTGTGTGTGTGTGTGTGTGTGCTGCTGGAAGTTGATGCTCAGGATACTTCACTACTGAGTCATAGCTCTAGTGATTTTTATTTTTATTTTGAGACAGGGTCTAGCGTATTTGCTGAGATTGTCTTGATATGATTTGATTTGTCTAGACTTTTATATTGCAATTAAGTATATAATTTTTACATACATATGGATTCATATGTGGATTTAGTTTTTATTATGATTCCTTGTTGATTATTGTAGTAGTGTAGTTTTACAATGTTCATGAATATCTGGTAATGAGAAGTACTCCTTTTGCTCTTATAATTGAAAAATTTCCTGGCTAAAAATTATATATAATTTTGTGGATGAATTTTAGAAGTTTATGGTAACTTATTTAAATAAAAGTAAACCATGTTTTTTTTTATTATTGCACTATAGTTATGCATAATATTTGGGTTCATTTTGACATAATCATATAAGCATGGAATATAGTTTGCTCCACTTCATTATCCAGTAGTTTCTCGTTCCCTCTCCTCCTAACTTCTGCCTTTCATTTATTTATAGTTTTATTCATCACTACTTTATAGGTACACATAAAAGTAGAATTTATTGTGATATATTTATATTGGCACATAGCAACTTTACTGGGCATATTATCGATAAATTTGGGGGAAAATATCTTCCTTGTAACGATGAGTTTTATCATCTACACATGGGATATTTAAGTACGTGTTTCATGTGCTTCTGATCATATTTATTTTCTCATAAGTTCTACATATTTTCTTTCTAAACATGTATACATGTGAAATATCACATGCATATTGCACACATGTAAAACTTAATCATGGTGTTTTATACTATTTCTTAAAGTGAATATACTATAAAAATTTGGATCCTAGTAACCATTTTTCCCAGATAATTATTTATCTGTTCTAAAATTTATATTCACTTGAACCATGCACATGGGATTGTATGTTTGGTGTTTGGATGAGTACTGTTTTGTTCTTACCTGTTATCATGGTCACATATGCTGCAACTTTAGGAAGTCTCTGTGAGAGTGAGCAACATATATCTTCAATAACAAACTTCTCCAAAAATAATAATAAACTCCTTGAGGTTATAAATGTAAGGAATTCCTGGCTTCCCCCACAACCTGTCAATCTGTGTTAGCCCGCCTCTCCGGTTACAGGAATTTCCCAGCCTCCCCACCACCTGTCAATCTGCATTCTCCCCACCTTTCACGTTACAGGAATTTCCGGCTTATGTTGCTGTAATCTTCCTGCCTCCAGCATTACATCCTAATATGTCATTGGACCATCAGTCAGTCTGTAAGAATTCTCCTCCGTGATTGGTTCTTCTCAGCCCGCGAAATTCCTATGTCTGAGATGAACCTTGCACCATCTCTCTCCTTTTTCCTTTTCCCCTTCCCCCATGCAGACGTGAATTTGTCTGGGCAAAATAAAGTGTTCCTTGTATGAGACCTGTATCTGTGGAGTGTTTCTGGGAGTTAGCGACGAACCATAACTGCGCCCTCTTTTTCACAACCTAACAATAAATATTCATGTGTTTTATATCATCATCAATATTATTTTGTCTGTGATGGTATTTTATATTTCTCTAAATATTTTGAATATTCCTTTAGATTTTATGATTATCGAAGATTTAGATATAGCTATCCCCTGTATTAATTGACAGTTTAAGGAATTTTCCCACTTTTTTTTTGTGGTTTCTGGCTTCAAAGTTATGAAAATGTATCCAAAAAGGAAGATAGAATTGGATTTCAAGAAAATAAAAGGTTTTGCATTTAATTAATAAAAAAATTTACATTTTTATCCCCCTGATTTTGTATTGTGGATATCTCATATATTTTGTATTTGAAGCTTATTTCAAGAAAATTCTAGGGCTTATCTTTTGAAATTCTAACAGGATATATAAGTAAGGAAGATCTTACTTCCCTATGGCTGCAGGAAAATGAATATATTTCCTCAACATCATTGTTATGTAAGTTGTGGAATGACACATTCACAAAAATATCCACTCCTTCTTTGAAGATTTTTGTTAATGTTTTAGACAGCAAATCATGCATTGTCTTATGTGGATTTTGGACTTTAATACAAAATCATATAGGATAAGATTTGGCATTCCAAGAAATATGCATTATAATCTCTTGTTTTCTAAATGATATGTTGTAGAGATAGCAACAAATGGACATTTATTTTTGGAAAGAATTCCATATATTTTCTTTAAAATTTATGAGCCTTTTAGATTTACTTCTCCTCTTAGTGATACTCAGACTCTGGATGTGTGATGTGCTTTTTTGCACCCTTTAATCTCCACACACTTACCTCATAAAAAATCTAGGTTGATGGCTCAGTTTTTGAAGAGTTATTTAACTGGAAAGTAGGAAAAAATATTTGTGTTGTTCCTGGAATGTCTTCTCTAGGTTCTCTCTTCAAAATGGAGTGAAAATATTTTCTCAGACACATACTCTACAACAGGAGCAAATCAGCCATTGAGGAGCTTTGAAGAAATTTTATATGGTTCTGTCTCTGGGTAGTTCTCTGTGCAACTGAGTTGCCATTTAATATCCAGAAACCTGTGTTTACTTGTCTCTATAATGGGAAATAATCTTAGAGAACACAGATGGAAAATGCTTTTCATGGAGGCTAGTAATACATGTATGCGCTATGGCCCTGGCTGACAATCCACCTGGAAAATACTGCAGAAATTAATTGTTTAATCATTATCTGCCACTCACATGAATTTTCTTTTTAATGTATGTAATAACATTTTCACTGTAGGCATCAATGTTGTTTATATTCCCAACATAAAAGGTTGAATCTTCCAAATTCCAATTCACTGGTGGTTCAAGGTGATAAAACTAATTGCGTTTCCTTGCACTGCTTTTACTTCATATCCCCAATAAAAGGGTTGTCTGCTCCATGCCTCTATCAGCTATGTTTAGAAAATGACATAGAGACCTGTTTTTTTGTTTTGTTTTTTTTTTTTTTATTTGTACAGGAGGGTTCAGATTACATCTGGCTGGTGTCATTCCGTGTTATAAACTGAACCAGGATTTCCTGGTCCTAGAAAGGAAGCCCCATAAACAATCAGGTATAAAAAAAAAACAGAGGTTTTGTTTATATGGAATATATGTGCTTATTCTACATATGCACAAATGTTCAGGCAGTTCTCTTACCTGCTTTTCTTTCAGGTGAGAAATACAATTCCTTATCTGTATTTTTTCTCACGTTCAAAAATCTAGAGAGACACTGCCCTGAATGAAAGCAGGGAGATGTAAGCAGAAAGCTACCAGAGGTAGGTTTTTTCCCTCCAAATGCTGGCCGTGGTCCATTCCAACCCAGATACAAGAAAGCAAGAAAAATATATTAAAATTACACACACACACAAACACACCCTTAGAAATCCTGCTTTTATTTAATAAGTGCCACTAGCCAAGTTCTAAAATAATAAGAAAAGCTGTATGAGTCATGTGATGTAGTGGAGGTGTTTGGCCTTTTAAATTACACACAATTTTTTTTTTTTTTTTTGTACTGGGAATTGAACCCAGGGACACTTAGCCACTGAGCCACATTCTGAGAACTTTTAAAATTTTATTTAGTGACAGGTTCCTGCTAAGTTGCTGAGGTTGGCTTTGAACTTGAAATCCACCTACCTGAGCCTTACAAGCTGCTGGGATTATAGGTGTGTGCCACCATGCCTGGCAACAAAATTCATCTTGATTCGAAGTTCACTTGCTCATTTAGGGCTTTCACCATAGGAAGAAAAATATCATAGACTGGCGGTTAGGTCTAAGGCCAAATTGCAAAATAAGATGTTGATCTTTAATTGAATCCTCACTTGCCACTCAAGTGGGGCATATGTCAGCAGTAGGCTGTCATCTTTTTGCAGAATATTTTCAGCCACTATCTGAACTTCTATCTAAGCACACACATCCCAGCATTCCAGCACATTCCCAGATTGTGTGGTGGATTGTGGAGAGAGAAGATCATCAGAATCACAACTCCATGTATTGTTTTCCTGCATGAAGAGAGTTGTGATCTGTAGTCTGTACAATTCTCAGTTCTTCCTCTTTCAGAACTCACTCTTCTGTTTTGGTGGGATGATTATACTGTGCTTTGAAGTCAGAGGTCCTTTACCACTGAGCTACACCAATGGAACTTCTTATTTTTAATTTGAGACAGATGCTGAGTCTGGCCTTAAACTTGTGACCAGACTCATAAAGTTGCTAGGATTACAGGTGTGTGACAACCTGGTTGAATCCTCCTGAATATTCTAAATGTATGGGAAGCAAAATGTGAAATCCAGAACCCTGTCTCACAGCTTAAACCTCTATATGTGTCAATAAAATCCTAAAATTTCAGCTCTCTGTTCATATTTTCAATGACAATATTATCAATTATTTTCAATATTATCAATTATTTTCCCTATTATATTTCAAATGAGCACATTTTTAAAAATATTATTATTATTATTATTTTTTTTTTTATCAAGAACTGGATAGAACTTTCTATAGGATTTGTTTTCTGGCTGAGTGCAATGACAAATGTATAAAATCCCAGAGACTCAGGTGGCTAAGACTATAATTCCAAGATCAACATCAGAAATTTAGATTGAGCAGAGGCAACTTAGAAACACCTGTCTCCAATTTTTAAAACACAGACTGGGTATGTAGCTCATATTTAACATGCCCCTGAGTTAAATCCCCAGTACCACTGAAAAAAGACAAAAGCAAAGGCTTTTGTTGTTGTTATTATTTATGAGAATTTCACATGATATAAAAGTAGAGAAAAATCACTTGATCTTTGTAGAACTATGTGCTTGTATTCTCCTTTTGTCTCTCCAAGGCCAGATACCTTGTCAAAATGTCTTTGTGTTGAAAGTTCCCCTGATGGAAATTATGTGAGAAAGTTCTCCATTTCTCTCTGATATTTTCCTAGTATTGTGTTTCAGAACTATCTGATATGAGGATCCCACAGCTGGCACAATTAATGTCTCTTGAGAGTCTAGTGAATATCAGTA
The DNA here is from genome assembly GCF_902686455.1 of Sciurus vulgaris. Classification (NCBI taxonomy): domain Eukaryota; kingdom Metazoa; phylum Chordata; class Mammalia; order Rodentia; family Sciuridae; genus Sciurus; species Sciurus vulgaris. Next base: position 73,368,602 of record NC_136477.1, read on the forward strand.
CTTGGGCCTTATCTTGCTAGACAGCAGAATTAATTTAAGGAGTATAGATTTTCAGGGAAGTAGCTGAGCACCCTAAAGATGGAAGAAATCTCCTGGGGTACCCTTCATCCAAAATGTACTTCAGTTGTTTCCTGACCTTGGCTACTGTGAATACTGTTATAGTGAAGATGAGAATGCAACCATTTATTTAACACACTGATTTCAAACACTTTGGAAATGCATCCAGAATTATTATTCTGTTAGTTTTTAAAGAACTTTCAACTTTCAAGACTTTTTAAAAATTGGTTTTAGTAAATTCATTTCTAGCAGTTTAAAGTGTTTCTTCCATACCCATATAATTGAGGTATTTATTTTTCCATTTTTTGATAGTAGCCATTCTAACAGCTGCACTCAAGTCACAGAAACTCTTATAGTTGAATGGTGCAGTTTATTTAAGATGCAAGTTTGTTAGAATCGAGGCTGTCTTATACTCACTGAAAGAAGGTGATGTGATCCTATTTTAGAAATAACAGGGATCTGTCCTTTTAACCCTTTTTCTTAGCTTCTTGTGGGGATTTTAGCTCATGGAAATGCTTGCATATCAATATGGGGTCTCTTCTTTGTGATATACTGAGATATGCACATGTGCATTTGTCATTGCTCCCAAAGCCTGGAGGTTTATGATGTAGTCCCTTGAATGGAAAAATTTGAATTTCAGACAACTTCCTTACAGAAAGAATTGCTTAGTCCTGGAGTTATCAGTGAGGTGAGCTGAGGGAGAGGGCTCATGAAGTACTTCACTTCCACTTGGGATGCCAGTCATGGACTGTATTTTCCTTGTTAACTCTTTGGTGCTGAATAGAAAGAAGCTCAACTATTAGCAACAGCCTTTTGCAGATTATGCTGACAAATGTCTTAGGAAAAATTGGGACCCTTGAGTTTTAACTCCTCTTCCCTGGTCCCATGAAATAAAACCCAGGACTCTTACATTTTCCTAGAAAACCACTCCTTTTCTCTGATCTTTATAGTCATGTATATCTAGTCTCTGTCTCTGTGTGCACCAATTAAATTAAAATTCAAACTACAGGAAATTTAGAATTAAATGTGCTATATTTATGACCCCAACTGTCTTCCTTTACTCAGAGGAATAGTGGATTTAAAATATCCTGTCCCAGTTATAAGGGTCATTGCCCAAGGAATGCTAATATACTAGTATAACCCAACCTTTCCTATACATCTGATGGTAGACTATATGCCTCTAATTAATTTAAAAGTTTAAGACAGATTCAAAACAGGAGCTAATATTGATTTGGCATATCTGTGAGTGGATCAAGTCAGGAGGTTCATATTTTGCTATATTTTTATATTCATTCCTCTTAATATCTGCTTTCTGGTGGGTGGTGCTGGAGTATAATTCCAGTGTTGCACATATTCTGCACACAATCCCAACCAGTGGTCTGAGCCTCTAGTTCTAATTTTTATCTTTTGTTTGCATTGTATTATTCATTCACATTAAATAATTTTCTTGATGTAATTGTATTTATATGGGCCTTTTTATTGCACATAACAATAAAAACAATATTTAGATACATATGGATTTACCTATCTAATTTTCTCTATTGTGATTTCTTTGTCTTTATATTACTACAATATTATAATTTTATAACATACATTAGTATCAGGTAATGATAGCTGGTACTTTGCTTTTATATTTCTGAGAGTTCTTAGCTAATTATATGTATGTTAAAAACTTCTGGAGAATTTTGGATGCTTTTGCATTGTTCCCTTCTTTAATTTCATTGAGGCATTATTGTAGTTGACTTGGAATAATGGTCTTCCTTATGAGAGTTTTACCATGTATACATAAGTTGAGCAATTGGCTCTTTGATGTACTTCTGTGTATTTTTATTTTCTCATTCTGTACATTTTTAAATATTCTTACATATGAAATACAACATTCATGTGGCAACTTTATAAAATATACATGGTGTTTTTAGTATTTGTCAAACTAAATATAACAAAAAAGTGTCTAACTCCTAGAACCATTATTTTTAACAGCTTATTATTTATTTCTTCCTAAATATACATTCCCTTTTACCATGCACCTGGGTTTCAACTCAGGTGGAATATGTTTATGTCTTCATATGTCCAGGTGTTGTAATTTCAGTCTCTGTTTCTAGTGGTGGTGTATCATGTATGTTTGATTAAAAAACATTCTGCACATGGATAATAGCAGTTTAAATTATATCTTTCCTTCATGAGAATGCCTTTCTTCCATATGTTCATCAATACTATTTAACGTTGCTTTTATGATATGATTATTTTACATTACCTAGTTTCCAAAGATTTTTAGTTTTTCATGATTATGGGACACTTATATATGGCCTATTTAAAGTGAACATTCAAGACTTGCCTGCTTTTCTTTTTGCAGTCTGTAGTTTTCTTCTTATAAGTGCTTGATTATATATGAGGTAATTAGGTCTTTGTACCATTTCATGGAATCATTTGATGAATGATATTTTTATTTTAATATTATAAAATTTATGAATTTTAAAATTTAAAAAATAAATTTTAAAATATTATTTAGTGTAATTTGAAAAAAATTAACTTTTTTGTTGTTCTTTTTTCCTTTTTTGATATTGGGGATTGAAACTGGTGTTCTATTACTGAGCTATATCCTCAGCTCTTTTTCAAATTTTATTTTCAGACACATTTTGATAAGTTTCTTGGGTTGGTCATAGACTTGTGATCCTCTTGCCTTAGCCTCTAGAGTACTGGATATTTCAGTTGTGTACCACCATATGCATCCTATCTCACTTTTTATGTCAACTTCTGGCAGCTTCATATTTTCTTTTTAGTTCACTTTTCATAATTCTTATATTTAGTATGTAAAAATGGGTTATGTGGTATGAGTGAAGTATACAACAGCATTTTTACTATCATACAAATATCCCCATATCCTAGCATCTTTCTTTGGAAAGAATGCCATTTTTTCCTCTTTCCTACACTACAATCTCTATGATTTGAAACTGTCTAAATAACAAAAGTCTTATTAAGAGTTTTGTCTTGAGTTACACCATGTATTAATTTTATCATGTGGTCTACACTGATTGCTTTAACTTTATAACATCAGTCTATTGTGGCATTATGGTGTTTTGGTCAGTGGTAGACTTCATGTACAACAGTGGAATGGATATATAAAAGGGCCTCACCATGTAGTACTCTGTCGCAACTAGATACTTGTCATTATACTCAGGTACTTCAAAAATAGCAGGATCATCTTATAATAAATTTCAATATATTCACTTACAATATATTCACTTCAAATGAGACATCATTATATATATACATATGTATGCAATAACATAGTATATAATTGATATAATTTTTATTTATTGAATTATTGAATTTACCAGGGTCTCTCTGAGTTATTAAGTGATTCACTAAGTTACTGAGGCTCTCTATGAACTCTTGATCCTCCTGCCTAATCCTCCCAAGTTGTTTGGAATACATGCTTACTGCAGTACATCTGGCTAATTTGCTTTTTAAAAGCACCATCACTGACTTTGGTGATTCTTTGTTATGTTTATTTTCAATATCTTCTAATTTTACTCTTTTGCTTAGGATTTTCTTTACTCTTTTATAAAATTTATTTGTTTCAAACTATTGAGATGGATGTTTTGCTAATAAATTCCTAGTCATTTTATGATTTACTAATTTATTGAGATATGATTTGTATTCCCAGTCACTTGGGTTTGTTTCTGGGTTTTAACTTGAGTTGGCATCTCTTTTGATTGGTCTTTCCTTTAAGGTAGTTTCTCCCTTTGCTGATCTACCTTGCTCTTTTCCATTTTCTCCACATGGAATATTTTGTTGAGAATGTTCTGTAGCACGGGCTTTCTATTTGTAAATTCTTTTAACTTTTGTTTATCATGGAAGGATTTTATTTCATCTTCAAATCTGAAGGTTACTTTTTGGGTATAAGATTCTTTGTTGGCAACCATTGTCTTTTAGAGCTTGACACATGTTGTTCCAGTCCCTTCTAACTATTACAGTCTGGGCTGTGACATCTGCTGATATCCATATTGGTTTTTCCCCTATATGTAATCTGATGCTTTTCTCTTGTAGCCTTCAAAATCCTGTCTTTATTTTATATATGAGGCATATTCATTATAATGTACCTTGGTGTGGATCTGTTATAATTTTGTGCATTTGGTGTTCTATAACCCTCTTGCATATGATTTTCCATTTCATTCATCAGGTTTGGGGAATTTTTTAATATCGAGTCATTGAATAGGTTGTTCATTCCTTTGGTTTGTATGTTTGTGCCTTCCTCAGTCCCAATAATTCTTAAATTTGGTCTTTTCACAATGTCTCAGAGTTTTTGGAGCTTTCATTTATGATTTCTTACCATCTTCTCTGTTTGGTCAACTTTATTTCAAGATTAAATATTTTGTCTTCATTATCTGAGGTTTTTTCTTCCAAGTGATCTAGTCTGTTGGTGATGCTTTCCATTGAATTTTTACTTAGTTTATTGTTTCCTTCATTTTGAGGATTTCCATTTTTTTTTTAGAATCTACATTTTTGTTGAAGTGATCTTTTCCTTCCTGCAGTTGCTCTTTCAGCTGCTTATTGGAGTGATCATTCCATTGCCTGCATTTGCTCATTTATTACATCCTTTGCTTTATAAATCATTTTAATTATGTATATTCTGAAATCCTTTTCTGACATTTCTTCTACCATGCTGTCACTGTGTTCTCTGAATGTAGTATCCAGGTTTGTTTGGAACATTTTCTTCCCTTGTTTTTTCATGTTGTTCATGTATATTCCTCTCTAGCAGTGCAGATCTTTGGTGTTGCAGTATCCCCCTTTCAGCTTATATGAACCTATAGGTTTTGAAAACCTCTTCTTTAAGGGGGAGATCAATATTAGCAGCACTCAGTACACATAGTATGTAGCCCTAAACCAAATAGCTCCTTTGAAGTTATTAACAATATTGTCATAACAAACAGAGAGGATGATTTCAATTATTATGTACAGTATAACAGATAGATTTGCAATAAGGTCTGCAGTTTCTAATGGAGGATAAAGAGGAAGGAAAGGGATGAAATATGTAACAGTTACTGGGATAAGAAAAGAGTATATAGAAGTTCTAGATTGTAGAAAGTGTGAAAGTGTAATCAAAAGAAGTTGGTTGTTAGCATGACAAAAGTGAGAGAAAGACTCTGAGGAAACAGTTAAACAAAAGGAAAATAGAACTAGAAAAGTAAAGAAACAAAAACTTACAATATTTCAAAAAGAAAACAAAATCCTGCACTATAACACAGTTATTTATTATTCAAACTTCCCATTCTTTGGTAGCCTGCTGCATGAGAGGTACATGACAATGAGTTTCCAGTTTCCAGCAGGCTTCTCAGGATGGAATTTGTCCCACTTAAAGATGGAAGTTTCCACTTCTGAGATAATCCAAGATGGCCACACTGGCTTACAAGTATGTTGACAAATGGGGAACTGCCACTCAGGGCATGGGTGTGGTTGGCTGGGTGTCCTAGGGACAGGATGTGGTTGGTTGGGAAGGGGTCCTGGAGCATAGCATGGTCTGTGTAGTTCAGGGGTCCTGGAGGTGGGGTGTAGTCAGTTGTTCTGGGGGTCCTGGTGGCAGGGTGCACTCAATTGGGCTGAGTGGTCTTGGAGATGGGGCTTTGTCAGTCCATACACAGGTCCTACAGGTACTGGCTATTGTCTCAAAATTGTGGCAGCCACGTGTAATGAATACTTGGGTACTTTGGCAGTGAAATTCTAGGCAATAGCAGGCAACTGGCATTCCCTTGGTGGTCTGCAGTTGGTCCACAGGCTAACAGCAGACAATCACCTCTTCAACAGAGGTTCTCTGGTAATCCAAGGCCTGATGCTTTGAAAGCCTTCTCCAGTTGATCCATGGTCTGCAGCCACTGTCAGATGAAATTCAGGCTGCTTCCTTCTCCTCTGTACTATTTATTTACCTATTCTTATTTTCAGGAACTGTTGACATTCAGGGATGTGGCCATTGATTTCACTGAAGAAAAGTGGAAATACCTTCAGCCAGCTCAATAAAACTTATATAGAGAAGTGATGTTAGAGAATTACAGCAACTTGGTCTTCCTGGGTATGCATAACTTCCCTTCACAATTTTTAATTAATTATGATCGTTTAATTTTCTTCCCTTGATGAATATCTTCTGGGAACTTCTCTATAAGGATATGTTTCAGATTTGTGCTTTCAAGAAAAACAGGGCACTTTTGGTATAAATAAAATGTAATGACGTTCCTGTTAGTCTTTAATCTCTCCTTTTCTTGGTATGTTATTTATCCTTCACTTTAGAGTAATTCGATGATATAAAATATTGTGGCCTACAATTGTAAGAAGACACAGTTGAGAGGCCCAAAATTTAAGGAAGAAGGCAAACTTTAAAATAGTGATGGAGAAGTTATCTAGCAGAAAAAAAATTTCAGAAGCTTAGTTTTATTTCTCCTGTTATCATTGAATATGTACTGCCCTATGTTTATCATGTTTTAAAATTCTTTAAAATCTTCTGCGTCTACAGTGATGTCCCAGTTCATTTAAATTAATCACCCAACTCCCCCTTTGCTAGTGAGTCACAGCATGACATAAAATATTTTCTATTATTTGTTGGTCACCAGGTAAAAATGTACACATTTTTGGAGAATTCTAGGTCAAGCCATCTTAATAAATTAATATTCTAAAGCGGTTTAATATTATTCATATATTTATTCATTAAAATTCACTTACATGTGCTCTTTATAAATAAATACTTGTTATAGATTTTCTGCAAAATAAAAGTCAAGTTTCACAATGAATGCTCTTTTTTGGTATGTAGTAAGAGTTGCAGATTGTAGTTATATGAAAGCATTTGTAAATAATATATCTATGGTTGGTTAAATTTTTCTTTCCTTTATTCTTTCATTTTATAGACTACATTTCATTTTGTAGAAGAGGTTTCCTCACTTCACATGACACTTTTATTTTTGTCCATATTTTATGAATGTATGACAATTTCCATTACTTCACAAACTAGGACATTGTTGGAATTAAGATATGCATGATTCTTGTTTCTATTGCCAATAAAATTTTATATGCTTTTACTTGTTTGTATAAATAGTATACCTTTTTAAATGAATTTTATATTCTATCCAGATTGATTTTTTTTATCCTGTGTATGTACATAGAAATGTATTTTTTTTTTTAATATGTGAATGTAATACGAATAGGATCCAAGGGTACTCTAATAATGGGCTATATCCCTAGGACCTTTCTATTTATAATTTGGGAGAGAGGTTCTCAAAAAGTCATTGAGGATGCATTGAAATTATTACCTCCCTGCATCAGAATTACAATAGTAATTCTGGATTATATGCATGCCCTTTATATATAATTCATGAATTTGTTCTTATTTACAGGATGAAGACCATAGTATTTTAAGGTTTCTTTCAAACATTTTACAATTCTTTTATTTTATATGTTGTTTGAAATTTTAATTGTGATCAAAACCACAAAACAATACTTACTCCCCACTATATTATGCATACTGTTCAGCAATATTAATTCAAATTGCCACAAAATACATCTAAAGAATGCTTATATCTCAAAAATCAATAAATATACTTCCATGTAAACAAGTGCTTATTTCTGTTTTCTCCTTTCATTAATGGCATTCTCATTTCTATTCAGAAGGTTTTTTGAATGTTTGCCTTTTTCTTTGTTTTTAGTTGTCTTATATATGTAGAGTTGTCCCATGTTTTTCTTTGTGGTAGTGACATATTTCTGTTAACATAATGTACTGAAGATTTATCCTGATTAAAGATTTGCAAAAATTTATTACTTTTTAACTTGAAAAATATTCTGTGGTTTCTATATTCCAAATTGCTCCATCCACTCATTCAGGTGATATTTGGTTTGCTTCCTCATTAGTAGCTCTGTTGATTAATGCTGTAATAAAATTTTGTGTTCACAATGTCTTAATTTGTTGTTTATGTGAGGTCTTATTACACTCACAATTCACTATGTCAATCTGTCTGAATTGATGCCACTATTACCAATTAAATTTTACAGTTTAATTGTTCTCAAATCATGAAACAACATTCTCCCAAATTTTGTTTATATTTTGAATATTTTTGATATATCCATAAAATTTTGAGATTCCATAAAATTTCTGGGTAAGTTTTTTCTGTCTTTGCAAAAAATATCATGGGAGTTTGAGGGATATTTATGTGGAGTCTCAAGATAACTTTGAGAAGTACAAGGTCTTTTAACTTCAGTTTTCAATTCTAGAAAAAGATTATGTTCAAGACTGTTTCAATCAATTGCCACATATGTGTGGATTTTGCATATCTTTTCCACTTTTGATTTCTAATATATTCTCTGATGATCAGAAATAATTGACATCATCTAAGTAATATTGTCATAGGCTGTGCAAGGGTTTTATTGACTCTCAAATTTGTTTTCATGTAAAAATCTTCTAGACACATATATTTATATCCTCTTTAAATTTTGTCTATATTATTCTTATGATTCCCCATTCTCTTAAAACTTGTTGAATATCCATTGTATTATCACCCAAAATATTCCTGTTATTTCCAGATCTCTGTGTCTTCAGAGACAGAAACCAGTTTTCACAAATCTTCAAAGAAGCCAGAAATATTGGTGTGTGTTTTATATTTCCCTTATTTCTACCTGAGTGAAGGCAGCTTATAGATTTTTTTCCCTAATTGCACAATGCTATATAAGAAAGGAGGAAAGACTTTGGTTGATAAAAGTAAGATACTTTCCTTCCCTATACTATATTGCTCTCCAAAGAAATATAGTCATCTTTGATTATTGTGCTCTCTTCAATAATTTATGTAATTTTAATAACATTTGGTGACCGTACATTTTATGTAACATGTTGTCTGAAGTAATGATTACCTTGGTTTACTATCTTGCTACACTGCTGATATCCCTGACATTGCTAACTCTGCTATAATTCCTGTTATATATATGAAATATATTCATCCCAGTCTACTAAGTAATTTTCTTAAACTTTCATTTATTTCAGCAAAGACATCTCATAATACCAAAGAATTTTCCACCAGACCAGGCAGAAGACATATATTTCAAATAGTGATTTAATGGAGAATGTGGAAAATTGACCTTGACTATTTACAATACAGGACAATATGGAAAACTTTAAGTGAGAGTGAACAACAGAATTTATATTATCAAAAACCATGCCTCATTCACCAGCAGAGAATTTATACTGGAGAGAAGTTGTGCAAATGTAAAGAATGTGGCAAAACTTTTAATGCAAAATCAGACCTTATTCCCATCAGAGAACCATAATGGAAAGAAACCTGACCAATTTACAGAATGTGGGAAAGCTTTATATCGAAGATCATACCTTAATCAACACCAGAGAATTCACACTGAGAGGAAGCCCTATCAATGTCAGAATGTGGCAAGCTTTCTGTGGAAAGATCACAAACTTCCTAACTACGCAGAGATAATCATACAGGAGAGAGAAGAAGCCTTACAAATGTACAGCATGCAACATAGCCTTAGTGAAAAATCATACCTTAGTCACCACCACAGAATCATACGGAGAGAAGTCCTACCAATGTAAAGAATGTGGCAAAGCCTTTCATTAAAAAATCAAACCTTATTCGTCACAAAGAATTCATACAGGAGAAAAGCCTTATAAATGTACAGCATGCAACAAAACCTTTAATGAAAAATCAGACCTTAGTCACCACCAGAGAATTCATACTGGAGAGAAACCCTACCAATGTAAAGAATGTGGCAAAGCTTTCTGTCAAAGATCACAACTTACTAAACATCAGAGAAATCATACAGGAGAGAAGCCCTTCAAATGTACAACATTGCAACAAAGCTTTTAGTGACAAATCGTACCTTATTTGTCATCAGATAATTCACTACTGGAGAGAAACCCTATCATTGTAAACAATGTGGCAAATCTTTCTATCGAAGATCATACCTTACTAACACCAGAGAATTCATACTGGAGAGAAACCCTACCAATGTAAAGAATGTGGCAAAGCTTTCTGTGAAAGATCACAACTTACTAAACACCAGAGAAATCATACAGGAGAGAAGCCCTTCAAATGTACAATATGCAACAAAGCTTTTAATGACAATCGTGCCTTATTTGTCATCAGAGAATTCATACCGGAGAGAAGCCCTACCAATGTAAAGAATGTGTGAAAAGCTTTCATTAAAAAATCAAACCTTATTGTCATCAAAAGAATTCATACAGGAGAAAAGCCTTACAAATGTACAGCATGCAACAAAGCCTTTAATGAAAAATCACACCTTAGTAACCACCAGAGAATTCATACTGGAGAAAAACCCTACCAATGTAAGAATGTGGCAAAGCTTTCTGTCAAAGACAATTACTAAACATCAGAGAAATACAGGAGAGAAGCCCTTCAAATGTACAACATGCAACAAAGCCTTTAGTGACAAATCGTACCTTATTTGTCATCAGAGAATTCCACACTGGAGAGAGAACCCTATCATTGTAAAACAATGTGGCAAGTCTTTCTATCGAAGATCATACTTATAAACACCAGAGAATTCATAGTGGAGAGAAGCCCTACCCAATGTAAAGAATTGTGGCAAAGCTTTCTTGTCAAAGATCAACAACTTACTAAACACCAGAGAATTCATACAGGAGAGAAGCCCTTCAATGTACAATATGCAACAAAGCTTTTAATGACAAATCGTACCTTACTTGTCATCAGAGAATTCATACTGGAGAGAAGCCCTACCAATGTAAAGAATGTGGAAAAGCTTTCATTCAAAAATCAAACCTTATTTGTCATCAAAGAATTCATACAGGAGAGAAGCCTTACAAATGTACAGCATGCAACAAAGCCTTTAGTAAAAATCATACCTTAGTCACCACCAGAGAATTCATACTGGAGAGAATCCCTACAAATGTAAAGAATGTGGCAAAGCTTTCTATCGAAGAGCATGCCTTACTCAACACCAGAGAATTCATATTGGATAGAAGCCCTACCAATGAAAGAAGTCCCTACCAAAGGAAAGTTTGATGTAAAAATCAAACCTTATTTTGACATCAGGGAATTCATGCTGGTGAGAAGCCTAGGAATATTCAGATTGTTGCATACTTTTAATAAAAAAATATGACTAACTAACTACCAGGAAATCATACAAATGCAAGATAATGTGAAGATTTCAGGGGAAAGTATACATTTTCACTAGCAGAGAAAACAATACTGAAAAGAAAGTCCTATAATATAAAAAGAATGTGACAAACATTTGTCAAATTATTTTTAATTGTTTCCAATTAGTTTATATATGAACGGTAAATGCATTCAGAAAAATTGTACACAAAGGAGTACAAATTCTTCCATAGACTGAGTGTTGCAGACACAAAGGTAGTGTAATCACACATTTATTCAGGAATAATGATATCCATATCATTTTACTGTCATTCCCATCCTTACATTGACTCCTTCCCTCACTCTACCTTCTACACAATCCAGACCCTTCATTCCACCTACCCCCATATGAATCACCATTTGACTGTCAGAGAAAATATGTGGCCTTTAGTATTTTTGGGTTTCGCATCATTTCATTTTTTGCGGTAATCTCTAGATCCATGCATTTACTAGAAAATGCCATAAACTTTCTTTTTCCTGTAAGTGTGAATAACATTCCATTGTCTGCATATACATTTTCTTTCCATGCCATAGTTGAAGGCCATCTTGGTGGTTCCTGTTTATTATTGTGAACTGCGCTGCTATAAACAATGATGTGGACTGAGTCACTGTAGTATGCTGGTTTTAAATCCTTTGTGTGTTTATATCCAAGGAGTGGGATAACTGGGTCAAATGGTAGTTTCATTCTGTGTTTTCTAAGAAATCTCAATAAAATTTCCAGAATGGTTAATATCAATTTTGTAAGACCAAGCAGCAATGTAGAGTGTAGCTTTTTCCATATATCCTCAGCAAAACATTTTTTTATGTTTAATTTTTAAAAATTATCATTGTAAAACAAGGACTTCCCTAGGTCCTGGAAAGGGAGTCCCATAACCAATCAGGTATATGAAATGCACACATTATACATATATATATATATATATATTTATAAGCATACACACACATATATAATATGGACATATTTGCAGACAAATTTCTTGTCTGCATTTCTTTTAGGTGAGGAATACAATTCCTTACCAATATTTCTTTTATTTTCAGGTTCAAAAAAAACAGGATAGATACTGCCTTGAGAGCAGGGAGTTTTACCAAGAAAATTTCCAGAAGTGAACATTTTCCCACCCAATGCTGGTCATGGTCCATTCCATTCCAGAGAGCAAACAGCAAGCTATATATATATATATTCTTTTCTGAACAAGTGTCACTAACCATGTCCTAAATTAATAAGAAAAGTTGTTTGAGTTATGTGGTATATTGGAGGTATTTGTATTTGGGATTTCAATATTAGACACTTTGTGTGTGTGTGTGTGTGTGTGTGTGTGTGTGTGTGTGTGTGTGTGTGTACTGGGGATTGAACACCCAGGGGCCCTTAACCAGTGAGCCACAACCTCAGCCCTTTTTATGTTTTATTTAGTAATAGGGTCTTGCTGAGTTTCTGAGGCTGCCTTTGAACTTGCTATCCTCCTACCTCAGCTTCCCAAGCTACTGAGATTACAGATGTGTGCCACAATGCCTGGCAACACAATTCATCTTGATTCCAGGCCAACTTGCTTATTGAGGGGCTTTCATCATAGGAAGAAAAAAAATGTCATATACTGGACATTAGGTCTAAGGCCAAATTGCAAAAAAGTTTTCCTTTAATGCATTTAAATGATAGACTCCAAGCTTTGGATCTGAGCACATGAGCCACCACTACTGCAAAGAACTGAATCCTTCACTTATACCTTACAAAGATTGGTCAGGACCTTCATCTTTCCGGAGATCAGGGGAATCATAGTTATCAAATTTTGAAAATGTTTCTGTGAACTGAGATATTCTGAGGGCTTGCATAGTTTTCAGAGTGTGCTGTTCCAAAAAGACATATACTAAACTAGTAATATTTTGTTGGTCACATATGGTAATATTCACATAATGGATATGTTGGGTTATGTTATTAAACTTAATTTCTAGTACTTATTTTTATGTGAATACTAGAAAATTTATAATTACCCTTGAAACTCATATAGTATTTTCATTAAATATTACTGTCTTAGGGGATTCCTTCCCAGTTTAATGTTCAATCTCTTTTCTCACAAAAGAGAGCAGGGAAGTTAAATGAAATTTTATAGGACTGTCACTTTATTATTTTCAACCATGAATAATATATAGACACATATAATCCACAAATTAAAAAGGCCTTATAAGTAAGGTTAAATACAAATGTCTTCCTGGCTATAATGGACCCCACTTCTCCAAGAAAATCTTGCCTTAAATTAGCTGCAGCCTGAGGTTCTGGATTTCAATTCCCAGCACCTGACAAGAAAAAAGGTACAGAAAGAACCTGCCATTGTGACCTCATTCATTTATGCATTTGATGTCACCACCTCTTAGAAAACTCACTAGACTGAGTCTGATTATGTTAAAACATAAGCCCTGTCCACTCAGGAGCCCTTAAGTAAGCATGTCTAATCCAGCACACAGGCAGTAAAGAGGAGCAGGCTTTGACAATCTGGTTTGGCTTTTGTCTCTGGAGCCTGCTAGTTTTGATATCCATCTCTAGGCTCCTTCTTTTATGTTCAGGGAACCTGGTTTGCTCTGCCATACAGATGCTGGAAGATCTTATAGAAAGAAAACTGGTCCCCTCCAAAGTCAGTAATAGGTGAGTGTGCTGTGGCATCTTGAAATTGAGGGGTAAGGCTGCTTGAAACTGGCTGCACTGATTATGGTGGGAACTGGCAGTTTCAGACTGGAATCCCTGTGGTAGTCTCTAGTGTCTGCAGTCCTGGGTCCTCTTCTGGGGAAGGTCAGCCCTGAATCCCCACTGGACAGTCAAATTGGGCATATGTCAGTAGTAGACTCTGGAAGTCCTGTCCTATCCCTGCAGAATATCTGCAGATGCTACTAGAAGTCCTATCTGAGCACATATGTGGCAGCATACCAGCACCTTCCCAGATTGTGTGGTGGATTGTGAAATGAGATGATCATCAGATTCACAATGCCATGTATTGTTTTCATGCATGAGATGTGGTCTATAGGGCTTTCAGTTCTTCCTTCCTCCTGAGCATGCTTTCCTTTCTTTTTGAGAGGGATCATTTGCCCTAATGTAGAACTTGGGTTGACCTGTTACTGAAGACTTTCCTTAACATGAAAAAAGGGCAAACAATAGTGTCTCAATTCAAATGAACCTCCTGGGATGTTTTTGCTAGGCTTTTTCTTTAAAATGGGGAAGAAATATTATTTTTCTAGATAAATGTTTTCTATATCAGGAGTAAATCAGACTTGGAGAATCTTAGAAGGAATTTCATACAGTTTTGTTCTGGGCAGTTGCTAGTCTGACATATGATGCTGAGAAACCATTTGATATCTAGAAGCCTGTGTTTTCTTATCTCTACAATTGCATTAGTTTAGAGGACTCATTTGGATCAAGGCTTCATGGTATAATTAATATTAGTTGCTCCCACAAGTGTCAAAACACCTTGAAGTTACTGTGAAGATAGTGCTTAACCATTTTCTGATATATCACCACTTCTTTTTTTCAAAATCTTAACACCGTTTCATCAGGGTCCTCATATCATCCACGTGCCCAGACACAATATGCCAATCTTGTTTGTCTAAAATCCAGATTCAATTTCTTTGATATTTTATGGTACTTCCATTAATTGTATGTTACTACTTGGCCTCCATTTGCTGTATGACCTCAATAAAAAAAGTTCTGCTGCATGATTCTACAGTGCATGTCTCACTTTTTATTGAAAACATAGGGCTTAGTGGTCCTTTATGTTTTTCTAGACCAGCCTGTTTTATAATTAATAAACCTTGATTTAACTTCCCATATATTTAACATCAACCTATATTTTGTTTTGATATGTAAAGGTATGTTGAGATAAATTTTAGCTGGTGTTTGCCCTGGAGGTAAATGAATCAGAATTCCCTGGACTCTGGAATGGGAACCCCAAGATGATACAGTTACATGAGAATGTTCTCTTTGTGTTGTGCTATGTAATACACAGTAGTGGATTTTATATACATATACCATATATCCTGCTTTTTTGAATTATTATCACTTTTATAGTCTGATGAGAACAAGAAATATTGCAAGAGTTTTGTGATCAGTGTAACTATTTTGGTTTTGGAATCAGATACAGCTTATCCTGAGTCCCAGTGCACCTACTTATTAATTGTGGGAATACATTTACAGGAGGAAACATATATTAAATCTTGGCCAATAGGTTTAACCTCAAATTGCCAAATAAATTTTCATTTCATGTATTTAAAAAACAGAATCAGTACTGTGGAAGATTGCAGGCTAAGTGTCCCTAACCCCTAGGCATCTTCATTTTTCTGTTGTATAATGTCTGCAATGTGAAAAACCTGTGGTCAGAATGAAGTGAGAAAGAATGATCTACTTTTGGACACTTCCTGATTGGAACTTCCTGCTCCCACTCAGGGTATTGTTTCTTATAATTTTGGGCCTGAGGAGTAATATTATTAGGGAATTCTATCCCTCAAAGCTAGCATTTAAAGTGATAGACCAGGCCCTTTAAGTCCCTGACATCAGGGGACCCATATCCCTCAAAACTTTCATGTAGCTATGGTAAAATAAAGTATGCTGGAGAGAGTCAAACTTGAGGGTGTAGTTCCAAAATCACATGTTCTTTATTGGTAGTATTTTATAAATCACATGAAGGTAATATTCTCAAAAGGCTGCATTATGCTATTTATATCAATTCCAACTCTTTCTTTTTATGCTATCAATATGAGTATTAGAGATATTTAAATTACCCTAGCATCTTAGGTGTTGTTTTCATTGCATATTGTTGCCTTAAGGGGTTGTTGCATTTAAAGTTTAGTCTGTCTCCTAACAAGAACAGAGAGCAGAATAGTTAAATAACATTTTATATTAATTACCATTATACTATTTTCACTCCTGAATAATATACTGGTATATATACTGGTGTGCTGAAATGGAAACATGCACCAGGTTAAATTCAAATGTTCTGCTGATTGGACTAGATCTCACTTCTGGAAGAAAATATTGTCTTAAAATAGCAGCAGCCTGAGGCTGTGGGATCCAATTCCCAGACCTCAAAAGAAAAAAAAGAACTGCAACCAATGACCTGTCATTCTGTTCTTATTCATGTGCATTGGCTATTATTCACTGTCACTCACAGGGAAGGCTCCCTGGTCTCATACCCTAGAGGCATGGTCAGAAGGCCTGTCCAATCAGGAGCAGTTAGAACTGTCCAATCCTGTGTGCTGACAGGGAATTGGGGGCGAGGTTCCATTGCCATCTCCATTTCTCCTGAGTCCACCATATCAGCCATTCAGCTCTAGGCTTCACTCCCCTGCTTAGGATCCCCAGGTTGCTCTGCTGTGCAGGGATTGGAGGTCCCTATGGAGAAGAACTGGCTCCTGAACACTCGGAAATGGTGTGTGGGCAGTGGCATGATGAGCCTGGGGAGGGAGGCTGTTGGAACGGCGGTATTGGCTGTGGCAGAAACCAGACCTGGCAAACCGGGCTCTCTGCAGTCTCTTGAGTCTGCAGGCCTGAGCCCTCCTTTGGGGGCAGTGCACCCTCTGTCTTACCGGCCATCCAGGTGAAGAACATGTCAGTGGCAGAGACCCCTCACTGCCTTCCTTATCCTTGCAGGACATCCTCAAATACTATCACACAGGTGTGTGTCTGTGGCCCAGCATTTTCTCAGACGTTGGTGATTGACAGGGGGGCCCATTATTGTAATCAAATCTCTACATGCCATTTTCCTGCAGGAGAGCAGCTGTGGTCTGTAAGGACCACGTTTCCTCCTGAGCCAGCGAATTTTCATTTTTCCTTTCTTTTTCCTTTTCATTTTTCTTTCTGTTTTTTTTTTTTTTTTTTTTTTTTTTTTTTGTGTGTGTGTGTGTGTGTGTGTGTGTGCTGCTGGAAGTTGATGTTCAGGATACTTCACTACTGAGTCATAGCTCTAGTGATTTTTATTTTTATTTTGAGACAGGGTCTAGTGTATTTGCTGAGATTGTCTTGATATGATTTGATTTGTCTAGACTTTTATATTGCAATTAAGTATATAATTTTTACATACATATGGATTCATATGTGGATTTAGTTTTTATTATGATTCCTTATTGATTATTGTAGTAGTGTAGTTTTACAATGTTCATGAATATCTGGTAATGAGAAGTACTCCTTTTGCTCTTATAATTGAAAAATTTCCTGGCTAAAAATTATATATAATTTTGTGGATGAATTTTAGAAGTTTATGGTAACTTATTTAAATAAAAGTAAACCATGTTTTTTTTTTATTATTGCACTATAGTTATGCATAATATTTGGGTTCATTTTGACATAATCATATAAGCATGGAATATAGTTTGCTCCACTTCATTATCCAGTAGTTTCTCGTTGCCTCTCCTCCTAACTTCTGTCTTTCATTTATTTATAGTTTTATTCATCACTACTTTATAGGTACACATAAAAGTAGAATTTATTGTGATATATTTATATAGGCACATAGCAACTTTACTGGGCATATTATCGATAAATTTGGGGGAAAATATCTTTCTTGTAACGATGAGTTTTATCATCTACACATGGGATATGTAAGTACGTGTTTCATGTGCTTCTGATCATATTTATTTTCTCATAAGTTCTACATATTTTCTTTCTAAACATGTATACATGTGAAATATCACATGCATATTGCACACATATAAAACTTAATCATGGTGTTTTATACTATTTCTTGAAGTGAATATACTATAAAAATTTGGATCCTAGTAACCATTTTTCCCAGATAATTATTTATCTGTTCTAAAATTTATATTCACTTGAACCATGCACATGGGATTGTATGTTTGGTGTTTGGATGAGTACTGTTTTGTTCTTACCTGTTATCATGGTCACATATGCTGCAACTTTAGGAAGTCTCTGTGAGAGTGAGCAACATATATCTTCAATAACAAACTTCTCCAAAAATAATAATAAACTCCTTGAGGTTATAAATGTAAGGAATTCCTGGCTTCCCCCACAACCTGTCAATCTGTGTTAGCCCCCCTCTCCGGTTACAGGAATTTCCCAGCCTCCCCACCACCTGTCAATCTGTATTCTCCCCGCCTTTCACGTTACAGGAATTTCCGGCTTATGTTGCTGTAATCTTCCTGCCTCCAGCATTACATCCTAATATGTCATTGGACCATCAGTCAGTCTGTAAGAATTCTCCTCCGTGATTGGTTCTTCTCAGCCCGCGAAATTCCTATGTCTGAGATGAACCTTGCACCATCTCTCTCCTTTTTCCTTTTCCCCTTCCCCTGTGCAGACGTGAATTCGTCTGGGCAAAATAAAGTGTTTCTTGTATGAGACCTGTATCTGTGGAGTGTTTCTGGGAGTTAGCGACGAACCATAACTGCGCCCTCTTTTTCACAACCTAACAATAAATATTCATGTGTTTTATATCATCATCAATATTATTTTGTCTGTGATGGTATTTTATATTTCTCTAAATATTTTGAATATTCCTTTAGATTTTATGATTATCGAAGATTTAGATATAGCTATCCCCTGTATTAATTGACAGTTTAAGGAATTTTCCCACTTTTTTTTGTGGTTTCTGGCTTCAAAGTTATGAAAATGTATCCAAAAAGGAAGATAGAATTGGATTTCAAGAAAATAAAAGGTTTTGCATTTAATTAATAAAATAATTTACATTTTTATCCCCCTGATTTTGTATTGTGGATATCTCATATATTTTGTATTTGAAGCTTATTTCAAGAAAATTCTAGGGCTTATCTTTTGAAATTCTAACAGGATATATAAGTAAGGAAGATCTTACTTCCCTATGGCTGCAGGAAAATGAATATATTTCCTCAACATCATTGTTATGTAAGTTGTGGAATGACACATTCACAAAAATATCCACTCCTTCTTTGAAGATTTTTGTTAATGTTTTAGACAGCAAATCATGCATTGTCTTATGTGGATTTTGGACTTTAATACAAAATCATATAGGATAAGATTTGGCATTCCAAGAAATATGCATTATAATCTCTTGTTTTCTAAATGATATGTTGTAGAGATAGCAACAAATGGACATTTATTTTTGGAAAGAATTCCATATATTTTCTTTAAAATTTATGAGCCTTTTAGATTTACTTCTCCTCTTAGTGATACTCAGACTCTGGATGTGTGATGTGCTTTTTTGCACCCTTTAATCTCCACACACTTACCTCATAAAAAATCTAGGTTGATGGCTCAGTTTTTGAAGAGTTATTTAACTGGAAAGTAGGAAAAAATATTTGTGTTGTTCCTGGAATGTCTTCTCTAGGTTCTCTCTTCAAAATGGAGTGAAAATATTTTCTCAGACACATACTCTACAACAGGAGCAAATCAGCCATTGAGGAGCTTTGAAGAAATTTTATATGGTTCTGTCTCTGGGTAGTTCTCTGTGCAACTGAGTTGCCATTTAATATCCAGAAACCTGTGTTTACTTGTCTCTATAATGGGAAATAATCTTAGAGAACACAGATGGAAAATGCTTTTCATGGAGGCTAGTAATACATGTATGTGCTATGGCCCTGGCTGACAATCCACCTGGAAAACACTGCAGAAATTAATTGTTTAATCATTATCTGCCACTCACATGAATTTTCTTTTTAATGTATGTAATAACATTTTCACTGTAGGCATCAATGTTGTTTATATTCCCAACATAAAAGGTTGAATCTTCCAAATTCCAATTCACTGGTGGTTCAAGGTGATAAAACTAATTGCGTTTCCTTGCACTGCTTTTACTTCATATCCCCAATAAAAGGGTTGTCTGCTCCATGCCTCTATCAGCTATGTTTAGAAAATGACATAGAGACCTGTTTTCTTGTTTGTTTGTTTGTTTTTGCTGATTTGTACAGGAGGGTTCAGATTACATCTGGCTGGTGTCATTCCGTGTTATAAACTGAATCACGATTTCCTGGTCCTAGAAAGGAAGTCCCATAAACAATCAGGTATAAAAAAAAACAGAGGTTTTGTTTATATGGAATATATGTGCTTATTCTACATATGCACAAATGTTCAGGCAGTTCTCTTACCTGCTTTTCTTTCAGGTGAGAAATACAATTCCTTGTCTGTATTTTTTCTCACGTTCAAAAATCTAGAGAGACACTGCCCTGAATGAAAGCAGGGAGATGTAAGCAGAAAGCTACCAGAGGTAGGTTTTTTCCCTCCAAATGCTGGCCGTGGTCCATTCCAACCCAGATACAAGAAAGCAAGAAAAATATATTAAAATTACACACACACACAAACACACCCTTAGAAATCCTGCTTTTATTTAATAAGTGCCACTAGCCAAGTTCTAAAATAATAAGAAAAGCTGTATGAGTCATGTGATGTAGTGGAGGTGTTTGGCCTTTTAAATTACACACAATTTTTTTTTTTTTTTTTGTACTGGGAATTGAACCCAGGGGACACTTAGCCACTGAGCCACATTCTGAGAACTTTTAAAATTTTATTTAGTGACAGGTTCCTGCTAAGTTGCTGAGGTTGGCTTTGAACTTGAAATCCACCTACCTGAGCCTTACAAGCTGCTGGGATTATAGGTGTGTGCCACCATGCCTGGCAACAAAATTCATCTTGATTCGAAGTTCACTTGCTCATTTAGGGCTTTCACCATAGGAAGAAAAATATCATAGACTGGCGGTTAGGTCTAAGGCCAAATTGCAAAATAAGATGTTGATCTTTAATTGAATCCTCACTTGCCACTCAAGTGGGGCATATGTCAGCAGTAGGCTGTCATCTTTTTGCAGAATATTTTCAGCCACTATCTGAACTTCTATCTAAGCACACACATCCCAGCATTCCAGCACATTCCCAGATTGTGTGGTGGATTGTGGAGAGAGAAGATCATCAGAATCACAACTCCATGTATTGTTTTCCTGCATGAAGAGAGTTGTGATCTGTAGTCTGTACAATTCTCAGTTCTTCCTCTTTCAGAACTCACTCTTCTGTTTTGGTGGGATGATTATACTGTGCTTTGAAGTCAGAGGTCCTTTACCACTGAGCTACACCAATGGAACTTCTTATTTTTAATTTGAGACAGATGCTGAGTCTGGCCTTAAACTTGTGACCAGACTCATAAAGTTGCTAGGATTACAGGTGTGTGACAACCTGGTTGAATCCTCCTGAATACTCTAAATGTATGGGAAGCAAAATGTGAAATCCAGAACCCTGTCTCACAGCTTAAACCTCTATATATATCAATAAAATCCTAAAATTTCAGCTCTCTGTTCATATTTTCAGTGACAATATTATCAATTATTTCAATATTATCAATTATTTTCCCTATTATATTTCAAATGAGCACATTTTTAAAAATATTATTGTTATTATTATTTTTTTTTTATCAAGAACTGGATAGAACTTTCTATAGGATTTGTTTTCTGGCTGAGTGCAATGACAAATGTATAAAATCCCAGAGACTCAGGTGGCTAAGACTATAATTCCAAGATCAACATCAGAAATTTAGATTGAGCTGAGGCAACTTAGAAACACCTGTCTCCAATTTTTAAAACACAGACTGGGTATGTAGCTCATATTTAACATGCCCCTGAGTTAAATCCCCAGTACCACTGAAAAAAGACAAAAGCAAAGGCTTTTGTTGTTGTTATTATTTATGAGAATTTCACATGATATAAAAGTAGAGAAAAATCACTTGATCTTTGTAGAACTATGTGCTTGTATTCTCCTTTTGTCTCTCCAAGGCCAGATACCTTGTCAAAATGTCTTTGTGTTGAAAGTTCCCCTGATGGAAATTATGTGAGAAAGTTCTCCATTTCTCTCTGATATTTTCCTAGTATTGTGTTTCAGAACTATCTGATATGAGGATCCCACAGCTGGCACAATTAATGTCTCTTGAGAGTCTAGTGAATATCAGTACTTGGGCCTTATCTTGCTAGACAGCAGAATTAATTTAAGGAGTATAGATTTTCAGGGAAGTAGCTGAGCACCCTAAAGATGGAAGAAATCTCCTGGGGTACCCTTCATCCAAAATGTACTTCAGTTGTTTCCTGACCTTGGCTACTGTGAATACTGTTACAGTGAAGATGAGAATGCAACCATTTATTTAACACACTGATTTCAAATACTTTGGAAATGCATCCAGAATTATTATTCTGTTAGTTTTTAAAGAACTTTCAACTTTCAAGACTTTTTAAAAATTGGTTTTACTAAATTCATTTCTAGCAGTTTAAAGTGTTTCTTCCATATCCCATATAATTGAGGTATTTATTTTTCCATTTTTTGATAGTAGCCATTCTAACAGCTGCACTCAAGTCACAGAAACTCTTATAGTTGAATGGTGCAGTTTATTTAAGATGCAAGTTTGTTAGAATCGAGGCTGTCTTATACTCACTGAAAGAAGGTGATGTGATCCTATTTTAGAAATAAACAGGGATCTGTCCTTTTAACCCTTTTTCTTAGCTTCTTGTGGGGATTTTAGCTCATGGAAATGCTTGCATATCAATATGGGGTCTCTTCTTTGTGATATACTGAGATATGCACATGTGCATTTGTCATTGCTCCCAAAGCCTGGAGGTTTATGATGTAGTCCCTTGAATGGAAAAATTTGAATTTCAGACAACTTCCTTACAGAAAGAATTGCTTAGTCCTGGAGTTATCAGTGAGGTGAGCTGAGGGAGAGGGCTCATGAAGTACTTCACTTCCACTTGGGATGCCAGTCATGGACTGTATTTTCCTTGTTAACTCTTTGGTGCTGAATAGAAAGAAGCTCAACTATTAGCAACAGCCTTTTGCAGATTATGCTGACAAATGTCTTAGGAAAAATTGGGACCCTTGAGTTTTAACTCCTCTTCCCTGGTCCCATGAAATAAAACCCAGGACTCTTACATTTTCCTAGAAAACCACTCCTTTTCTCTGATCTTTATAGTCATGTATATCTAGTCTCTGTCTCTGTGTGCACCAATTAAATTAAAATTCAAACTACAGGAAATTTAGAATTAAATGTGCTATATTTATGACCCCAACTGTCTTCCTTTACTCAGAGGAATAGTGGATTTAAAATATCCTGTCCCAGTTATAAGGGTCATTGCCCAAGGAATGCTAATATACTAGTATAACCCAACCTTTCCTATACATCTGATGGTAGACTATATGCCTCTAATTAATTTAAAAGTTTAAGACAGATTCAAAACAGGAGCTAATATTGATTTGGCATATCTGTGAGTGGATCAAGTCAGGAGGTTCATATTTTGCTATATTTTTATATTCATTCCTCTTAATATCTGCTTTCTGGTGGGTGGTGCTGGAGTATAATTCCAGTGTTGCACATATTCTGCACACAATCCCAACCAGTGGTCTGAGCCTCTAGTTCTAATTTTTATCTTTTGTTTGCATTGTATTATTCATTCACATTAAATAATTTTCTTGATATAATTGTATTTATATGGGCCTTTTTATTGCACATAACAATAAAAACAATATTTAGATACATATGGATTTACCTATCTAATTTTCTCTATTGTGATTTCTTAGTCTTTATATTACTACAATATTATAATTTTATAACATACATTAGTATCAGGTAATGATAGCTGGTACTTTGCTTTTATATTTCTGAGAGTTCTTAGCTAATTATATGTATGTTAAAAACTTCTGGAGAATTTTGGATGCTTTTGCATTGTTCCCTTCTTTAATTTCATTGAGGCATTATTGTAGTTGACTTGGAATAATGGTCTTCCTTATGAGAGTTTTACCATCTATACATAAGTTGAGCAATTGGCTCTTTGATGTACTTCTGTGTATTTTTATTTTCTCATTCTGTACATTTTTAAATATTCTTACATATGAAATACAACATTCATGTGGCAACTTTATAAAATATACATGGTGTTTTTAGTATTTGTCAAACTAAATATAACAAAAAAGTGTCTAACTCCTAGAACCATTATTTTTAACAGCTTATTATTTATTTCTTCCTAAATATACATTCCCTTTTACCATGCACCTGGGTTTCAACTCAGGTGGAATATGTTTATGTCTTCATATGTCCAGGTGTTGTAATTTCAGTCTCTGTTTCTAGTGGTGGTGTATCATGTATGTTTGATTAAAAAACATTCTGCACATGGATAATAGCAGTTTAAATTATATCTTTCCTTCATGAGAATGCCTTTCTTCCATATGTTCATCAATACTATTTAACGTTGCTTTTATGATATGATTATTTTACATTACCTAGTTTCCAAAGATTTTTAGTTTTTCATGATTATGGGACACTTATATATGGCCTATTTAAAGTGAACATTCAAGACTTGCCTGCTTTTCTTTTTGCAGTCTGTAGTTTTCTTCTTATAAGTGTTTGATTATATATGAGGTAATTAGGTCTTTGTACCATTTCATGGAATCATTTGATGAATGATATTTTTATTTTAATATTATAAAATTTATGAATTTTAAAATTTAAAAAATAAATTTTAAAATATTATTTAGTGTAATTTGAAAAAAATTAAATTTTGTTGTTCTTTTTTCCTTTTTTGATATTGGGGATTGAAACTGGTGTTCTATTACTGAGCTATATCCTCAGCTCTTTTTCAAATTTTATTTTCAGACACATTTTGATAAGTTTCTTGGGTTGGTCATAGACTTGTGATCCTCTTGCCTTAGCCTCTAGAGTACTGGATATTTCAGTTGTGTACCACCATATGCATCCTATCTCACTTTTTATGTCAACTTCTGGCAGCTTCATATTTTCTTTTTAGTTCACTTTTCATAATTCTTATATTTAGTATGTAAAAATGGGTTATGTGGTATGAGTGAAGTATACAACAGCATTTTTACTATCATACAAATATCCCCATATCCTAGCATCTTTCTTTGGAAAGAATGCCATTTTTTCCTCTTTCCTACACTACAATCTCTATGATTTGAAACTGTCTAAATAACAAAAGTCTTATTAAGAGTTTTGTCTTGAGTTACACCATGTATTAATTTTATCATGTGGTCTACACTGATTGCTTTAACTTTATAACATCAGTCTATTGTGGCATTATGGTGTTTTGGTCAGTGGTAGACTTCATGTACAACAGTGGAATGGATATATAAAAGGGCCTCACCATGTAGTACTCTGTCGCAACTAGATACTTGTCATTATACTCAGGTACTTCAAAAATAGCAGGATCATCTTATAATAAATTTCAATATATTCACTTACAATATATTCACTTCAAATGAGACATCATTATATATATACATATGTATGCAATAACATAGTATATAATTGATATAATTTTTATTTATTGAATTATTGAATTTACCAGGGTCTCTCTGAGTTATTAAGTGATTCACTAAGTTACTGAGGCTCTCTATGAACTCTTGATCCTCCTGCCTAATCCTCCCAAGTTGTTTGGAATACATGCTTATTGCAGTACATCTGGCTCATTTGCTTTTTAAAAGCACCATCACTGACTTTGGTGATTCTTTGTTATGTTTATTTTCAATATCTTCTAATTTTACTCTTTTGCTTAGGATTTTCTTTACTCTTTTATAAAATTTATTTGTTTCAAACTATTGAGATGGATGTTTTGCTAATAAATTCCTAGTCATTTTATGATTTACTAATTTATTGAGATATGATTTGTATTCCCAGTCACTTGGGTTTGTTTCTGGGTTTTAACTTGAGTTGGTATCTCTTTTGATTGGTCTTTCCTTTAAGGTAGTTTCTCCCTTTGCTGATCTACCTTGCTTTTTTCCATTTTCTCCACATGGAATATTTTGTTGAGAATGTTCTGTAGCACGGGCTTTCTATTTGTAAATTCTTTTAACTTTTGTTTATCATGGAAGGATTTTATTTCATCTTCAAATCTGAAGGTTACTTTTTTGGGTATAAGATTCTTTGTTGGCAACCATTGTCTTTTAGAGCTTGACACATGTTGTTCCAGTCCCTTCTAACTATTACAGTCTGGGCTGTGACATCTGCTGATATCCATATTGGTTTTCCCCTATATGTAATCTGATGCTTTTCTCTTGTAGCCTTCAAAATCCTGTCTTTATTTTATATATGAGGCATATTCATTATAATGTACCTTGGTGTGGATCTGTTGTAATTTTGTGCATTTGATGTTCTGTAACCCTCTTGCATTTGATTTTCCATTTCATTCATCAGGTTTGGGGAATTTTTTTTAATATCAAGTCATTGAATAGGTTGTTCATTCCTTTGGTTTGTATGTCTGTGCCTTCCTCAGTCCCAATAATTCTTAAATTTGGTCTTTTCACAATGTCTCAGAGTTTTTGGAGCTTTCATTTATGATTTCTTACCATCTTCTCTGTTTGGTCAACTTTATTTTCAAGATTAAATATTTTGTCTTCATTATCTGAGGTTTTTTCTTCCAAGTGATCTAGTCTGTTGGTGATGCTTTCCATTGAATTTTTACTTAGTTTATTGTTTCCTTCATTTTGAGGATTTCCATTTTTTTTTTAGAATCTACATTTTTGTTGAAGTGATCTTTTCCTTCCTGCAGTTGCTCTTTCAGCTGCTTATTGGAGTGATCATTCCATTGCCTGCATTTGTTCATTTATTACATCCTTTGCTTTATAAATCATTTTAATTATGTATATTCTGAAATCCTTTTCTGACATTTCTTCTACCATGCTGTCACTGTGTTCTCTGAATGTAGTATCCAGGTTTGTTTGGAACATTTTCTTCCCTTGTTTTTTCATGTTGTTCATGTATATTCCTCTCTAGCAGTGCAGATCTTTGGTGTTGCAGTATCCCCCTTTCAGCTTATATGAACCTATAGGTTTTGAAAACCTCTTCTTTAAGGGGGAGATCAATATTAGCAGCACTCAGTACACATAGTATGTAGCCCTAAACCAAATAGCTCCTTTGAAGTTATTAACAATATTGTCATAACAAACAGAGAGGATGATTTCAATTATTATGTACAGTATAACAGATAGATTTGCAATAAGGTCTGCAGTTTCTAATGGAGGATAAAGAGGAAGGAAAGGGATGAAATATGTAACAGTTACTGGGATAAGAAAAGAGTATATAGAAGTTCTAGATTGTAGAAAGTGTGAAAGTGTAATCAAAAGAAGTTGGTTGTTAGCATGACAAAAGTGAGAGAAAGACTCTGAGGAAACAGTTAAACAAAAGGAAAATAGAACTAGAAAAGTAAAGAAACAAAAACTTACAATATTTCAAAAAGAAAACAAAATCCTGCACTATAACACAGTTATTTATTATTCAAACTTCCCATTCTTTGGTAGCCTGCTGCATGAGAGGTACTTGACAATGAGTTTCCAGTTTCCAGCAGGCTTCTCAGGATGGTATTTGTCCCACTTAAAGATGGAAGCTTCCACTTCTGAGATAATCCAAGATGGTCACACTGGTTTACAAGTATGTTGACAAATGGGGAACTGCTGCTCAGGGCATGGGTGTGGTTGGCTGGGTGTCCTAGGGACAGGGTAGGGTTGGTTGGGAAGGGGTCCTGGAGCACAGCATGGTCTGTGTGGTTCAGGGGTCCTGGAGGTGGGGTGTGGTCAGTTGTTTTGGGAGTCCTGGTGGCAGGGTGCATTCAATTGGGCTGAGTGGTCTTGGAGATGGGGCTTTGTCAGTCCATACACAGGTCCTACAGTTACTGGCTATTGTCTCAAAATTGTGGCAGCCACGTGTAATGAATACTTGGGTACTTTGGCAGTGAAATTCTAGGCAATAGCAGGCAACTGGCATTCCCTTGGTGGTCTGCAGTTGGTCCACAGGCTAACAGCAGACAATCACCTCTTCAACAGAGGTTCTCTGGTAATCCAAGGCCTGATGCTTTGAAAGCCTTCTCCAGTTGATCCATGGTCTGCAGCCACTGTCAGATGAAATTCAGGCTGCTTCCTTCTCCTCTGTACTATTTATTTACCTATTCTTATTTTCAGGAACTGTTGACATTCAGGGATGTGGCCATTGATTTCACTGAAGAAAGTGGAAATACCTTCAGCCAGCTCAATAAAACTTATATAGAGAAGTGATGTTAGAGAATTACAGCAACTTGGTCTTCCTGGGTATGCATAACTTCCCTTCACAATTTTTAATTAATTATGATCGTTTAATTTTCTTCCCTTGATGAATATCTTCTGGGAACTTCTCTATAAGGATATGTTTCAGATTTGTGCTTTCAAGAAAAACAGGGCACTTTTGGTATAAATAAAATGTAATGACGTTCCTGTTAGTCTTTAATCTCTCCTTTTCTTGGTATGTTATTTATCCTTCACTTTAGAGTAATTCGATGATATAAAATATTGTGGCCTACAATTGTAAGAAGACACAGTTGAGAGGCCCAAAATTTAAGGAAGAAGGCAAACTTTAAAATAGTGATGGAGAAGTTATCTAGCAGAAAAAAATTTCAGAAGCTTAGTTTTATTTCTCCTGTTATCATTGAATATGTACTGCCCTATGTTTATCATGTTTTAAAATTCTTTAAAATCTTCTGCGTCTACAGTGATGTCCCAGTTCATTTAAATTAATCACCCAACTCCCCTTTGCTAGTGAGTCACAGCATGACATAAAATATTTTCTATTATTTGTTGGTCACCAGGTAAAAATGTACACATTTTTGGAGAATTCTAGGTCAAGCCATCTTAATAAATTAATATTCTAAAGCGGTTTAATATTATTCATATATTTATTCATTAAAATTCACTTACATGTGCTCTTTATAAATAAATACTTGTTATAGATTTTCTGCAAAATAAAAGTCAAGTTTCACAATGAATGCTCTTTTTTGGTATGTAGTAAGAGTTGCAGATTGTAGTTATATGAAAGCATTTGTAAGTAATATATCTATGGTTGGTTAAATTTTTCTTTCCTTTATTCTTTCATTTTATAGACTACATTTCATTTTGTAGAAGAGGTTTCCTCACTTCACATAATACTCTTTTATTTTTGTCCATATTTTATGAATGTATGATAATTTCCATTACTTCACAAACTAGGACATTGTTGGAATTAAGATATGCATGATTCTTGTTTCTATTGCCAATAAAAATTTATATGCTTTTACTTGTTTGTATAAAGAGTATACCTTTTTAAATGAATTTTATATTTTATCCAGATTGATTTTTTTTTATCCTGTGTATGTACATAGTAATGTAATTTTTTTATATGTATATGTAATAGGGATAGGATCCCAGGGTACTCTAATAATGGGCTATATCCCTAGGACCTTTCTATTTATATTTGGAGAGAGGTTCTCAAAAAGTCATTGAGGATGGCATTGAAATTATTACCTCCCTGCATCAGAATTACAATAGTAATTCTGGATTATATGCATGCCCTTTATATATAATTCATGAATTTGTTCTTATTTACAGGATGAAGACCATAGTATTTTAAAGGTTTCTTTCAAACATTTTACAATTCTTTTTATTTTTATATGTTGTTTGAAATTTTAATTGTGATCAAAACCACAAAACAATACTTACTCCCCCACTATATTATGCATACTGTTCAGCAATATTAATTCAAATTGCCACAAAATACATCTAAAGAATGCTTATATCTCAAAAATCAATAAATATACTTCCATGTAAACAAGTGCTTATTTCTGTTTCTCCTTTCATTAATGGCATTCTCATTTCTATTCAGAAGGTTTTTTGAATGTTTGCCTTTTTTCTTTGTTTTTAGTTGTCTTATATATGTAGAGTTGTCCCATGTTTTTCTTTGTGGTAGTGACATATTTCTGTTAACATAATGTACTGAAGATTTATCCTGATTAAAGATTTTGCAAAAATTTATTACTTTTTAACTTGAAAAATATTCTGTGGTTTCTATATTCCAAATTGCTCCATCCACTCATTTCAGGTGATATTTGGTTTGCTTCCTCATTAGTAGCTCTGTTGATTAATGCTGTAATAAAATTTTGTGTTCAAATGTCTTAATTTGTTGTTTATGTGAGGTCTTATTACACTCACAATTCACTATGTCAATCTGTCTGAATTGATGCCACTATTACCAATTAAATTTTACAGTTTAATTGTTCTCAAATCATGAAACAACATTCTCCCAATTTTGTTTATATTTTGAATATTTTTGATATATCCATAAAATTTTGAGATTCCATAAAATTTCTGGGTAAGTTTTTTCTGTCTTTGCAAAAAATATCATTGGGAGTTTGAGGGATATTTATGTGGAGTCTCAAGATAACTTTGAGAAGTACAAAGGTCTTTTAACTTCATTTTTCAATTCTAGAAAAAGATTATGTTCAAGACTGTTCAATCAATTGCCACATATGTGTGGATTTTTGCATATCTTTTCCACTTTTGATTTCTAATATTATTCTCTGATGATCAGAAAATAATTGACATCATCTAAGTAATATTGTCATAGGCTGTGCAAGGGTTTTATTGACTCTCAAATTTGTTTTCATGTAAAATCTTCTAGACACATATATTTTATCCTCTTTAAATTTTGTCTATATTTATTCTTATGATTCCCCATTCTCTTAAAACTTGTTGAATATCCATTGTATTATCACCCAAAATATTCCTGTTATTTCCAGATCTCTGTGTCTTCAGAGACAGAAACCAGTTTTCACAAAATCTTCAAAGAAGCCAGAAATATTGGTGTGTGTTTTATATTTCCCTTATTCTACCTGGAGTGAAGGCAGCTTATAGATTTTTTTCCCTAATTGCACAATGCTATATAAGAAAGGAGGAAAGACTTTGGTTGATAAAAGTAAGATACTTTCCTTCCCTATACTATATTGCTCTCCAAAGAAATATAGTCATCTTTGATATTGTGCTCTCTTCAATAATTTATGTAATTTTAATAACATTTGTGACCGTACATTTTTATGTAACATGTTTCTGAAGTAATGATTACCTTGGTTTACTAATCTGCTACACTGCTGATATCCTGACATTGCTAACTCTGCTATAATTTCCTGTTATATATATGAAATATATTCATCCCAGTCTACTAAGTAATTTTCTTAAACTTTCATTTATTTCAGCAAAGACATCTCATAATACCAAAGAATTTTCACCAGACCAGGGCAGAAGACATATATTTCAAATAGTGATTAATGGAGAATGTGGAAAATGTGACCTTGACTATTTACAATACAGGACAATATGGAAAACTTTAAGTGAGAGTGAACAACAGAATTTATATTATCAAAAACCATGCCTCATTCACCAGCAGAGAATTTATACTGGAGAGAAGTTGTGCAAATGTAAAGAATGTGGCAAAACTTTTAATGCAAAATCAGACCTTATTCACCATCAGAGAACCAATAATGGAAAGAAACCTGACCAATTTACAGAATGTGGGAAAGCTTTATATCGAAGATCATACCTTAATCAACACCAGAGAATTCACACTGGAGAGGAGCCCTATCAATGTAAAGAATGTGGCAAAGCTTTCTGTGAAAGATCACAACTTACTAAACACCAGAGAAATCATACAGGAGAGAAGAAGCCTTACAAATGTACAGCATGCAACATAGCCTTTAGTGAAAAATCATACCTTAGTCACCACCACAGAATTCATACTGGAGAGAGGTCCTACCAATGTAAAGAATGTGGCAAAGCTTTCATTAAAAAATCAAACCTTATTCGTCATCAAAGAATTCATACAGGAGAAAAGCCTTATAAATGTACAGCATGCAACAAAACCTTTAATGAAAAATCAGACCTTAGTCACCACCAGAGAATTCATACTGGAGAGAAACCCTACCAATGTAAAGAATGTGGCAAAGCTTTCTGTCAAAGATCACAACTTACTAAACATCAGAGAAATCATACAGGAGAGAAGCCCTTCAAATGTACAATATGCAACAAAGCTTTTAGTGACAAATCGTACCTTATTTGTCATCAGATAATTCACACTGGAGAGAAACCCTATCATTGTAAACAATGTGGCAAATCTTTCTATCGAAGATCATACCTTACTAAACACCAGAGAATTCATACTGGAGAGAAACCCTACCAATGTAAAGAATGTGGCAAAGCTTTCTGTGAAAGATCACAACTTACTAAACACCAGAGAAATCATACAGGAGAGAAGCCCTTCAAATGTACAATATGCAACAAAGCTTTTAATGACAAATGGTGCCTTATTTGTCATCAGAGAATTCATACCGGAGAGAAGCCCTACCAATGTAAAGAATGTGGAAAAGCTTTCATTAAAAAATCAAACCTTATTTGTCATCAAAGAATTCATACAGGAGAAAAGCCTTACAAATGTACAGCATGCAACAAAGCCTTTAATGAAAAATCACACCTTAGTCACCACCAGAGAATTCATACTGGAGAAAAACCCTACCAATGTACAGAATGTGGCAAAGCTTTCTGTCAAAGACAACTTACTAAACATCAGAGAAATACAGGAGAGAAGCCCTTCAAATGTACAACATGCAACAAAGCTTTTAGTGACAAATCGTACCTTATTTGTCATCAGAGAATTCACACTGGAGAGAGACCCTATCATTGTAAACAATGTGGCAAGTTTTTCTATCGAAGATCATACCTTACTAAACACCAGAGAATTCATAGTGGAGAGAAGCCCTACCAATGTAAAGAATGTGGCAAAGCTTTCTGTGAAAGATCACAACTTACTAAACACCAGAGAATTCATACAGGAGAGAAGCCCTTCAAATGTACAATATGCAACAAAGCTTTTAATGACAAATCGTACCTTACTTGTCATCAGAGAATTCATACTGGAGAGAAGCCCTACCAATGTAAAGAATGTGGAAAAGCTTTCATTCAAAAATCAAACCTTATTTGTCATCAAAGAATTCATACAGGAGAGAAGCCTTACAAATGTACAGCATGCAACAAAGCCTTTAGTAAAAAATCATACCTTAGTCACCACCAGAGAATTCATACTGGAGAGAATCCCTACAAATGTAAAGAATGTGGCAAAGCTTTCTATCGAAGAGCATGCCTTACTCAACACCAGAGAATTCATATTGGAGAGAAGCCCTACCAATGAAAGAATGCCCTACCAATGAAAGTTTTGATGTAAAATCAAACCTTATTTGACATCAGGGAATTCATGCTGGTGAGAAGCCTTAGGAATGTTCAGATTGTTGCAAATCTTTTAATAAAAAAATATGACTAACTAACTACCAGGGAAATCATACAAATGCAAAGAATAATGTGAAGATTTCAGTGGAAAAGTATACATTTCTCACTAGCAGAGAAAACATACTGAAAAGAAGTCCTATATATAAAAAGAATGTGACAAACATTTGTCAAATTATTTTTAATTGTTTCCAATTAGTTATATATGACGGTAAAATGCATTCAGAAAAATTGTACACAAAAGGAGTACAAATTCTTCCATAGACTGAGTGTTGCAGACACAAAGGTAGTGTAATCACACATTTATTCAGGATAATGATATCCATATCATTTTACTGTCATTCCCCTCCTTACATTGACTCCTTTCCCCTCACTACCTTCTACACAATCCAGACCCTTCATTCCAACTAACCCCCAATATGAATCACCATTTGACTGTCAGAGAAAATATGTGGCCTTTAGTATTTTTGGGTTTCGCTCATTTCATTTTTTGCGGTAATCTCTAGATCCATGCATTTACTAGAAAATGCCATAAAACTTTCTTTTTCCTTAAGTGTGAATAACATTCCATTGTCTGCATATACATTTTCTTTCCATGCATATGTTGAAGGCCATCTTTGTTGGTTCCTAGTTTAATTATTGTGAACTGCGCTGCTATAAACAATGATGTGGCTGAGTCACTGTAGTATGCTGTTTTAAATCCTTTGTGTGTTTATATCCAAGGAGTGGGATAACTGGGTCAAATGGTAGTTTCATTCTGTGTTTTCTAAGAAATCTCAATAAAATTTCCAGAATGGTTATATCAATTTGTAGACCAAGCAGCAATGTATGAGTGTATCTTTTTCCATATATCCTCAGCAAAACATTTTTTTATGTTTTATTTTTAAAAAATTATCATTGTAATAGGAGTGGGATAAAATAATAAAGTGGTTTTTGAGCTGCATATCTCTAATTGCTAGAGATGATGAGCAATTTTTCATGTTAGTTGATCATTTGTATTTTTTCTTCTGTGAAGTGTTGGTTCAGTTCATTACCCCATTTATTGATTGAGTTTTTGTTTGTTTGTTTGTTTGTTGTAGTGCTGGGAATTGAACCCAGGGCCCTGTGCTTGCAAGGCAAGCACTCTACCATCTGGGCTACATTCCCAGCCCTGATCTGGTTATATTTGGTATTTTTTGAGTTCTTTATGTATTCTGTAGATTATTACATTATCTAAGGTGTATGTGGTAGATTTTCTTCCATTCCATAGGCACTCTCTTCATGTTACAGATTGTTTTCTTTGCTGAGAAGGTTATTTTGAATCCATCCCTTTTATGATTACTTGAATTTACTTCTTGTGCTTTTGGAGAATTGTTAAGGAGGTCAGTTTCTAAGTTGACTAGGTGGAGATTTGGTCCTACTTTTTCTTCTATTATTTGCAGGATCTCTATTTTAGTGCCATTCTTTACTCACCTTTGTGTTGATTTGTCCACAGAGTTAGAGATAGAGTTATAATTTTATTTTGCTGCATATGAATTTCCATTTATTCCAGCACCACTTTTTCAATAGGCTATATTTTTTTCAGTGTATGTTTTTGATGCATTAATTTAGTATGAGAAAACCCTATTTATTTGGTTTTGTCTCTCTGTGTTCTGTACCATTGTACTACATGTCTGTTTTGCTGCCAGTGCCATGCCATTTTTGTTACCATTACTCTCTAGGTCTGCATTGTGATCCCTCCTTCTTTACTCTTCTTAGTATGTATCACTTTGGCTATTCTGGGTCTCTTGTTTGAAAATAAATTTCACAATTGCTTTTTTCAGTTCTTTGAAGAATGTCATTGGTATTTTAGTGGGAATCACATTAAATCTGTAACAGTATGGCAGTATGATCACTTTGACAATATTTATTCTGCCTATTCAAGGGCATAGGAGATCTTTCCATCTTCTAGGGATGTCCTCCATTTTCTTATGTAGGATTCTGCAGTTTCCATGGTAGAGGTGTATCCCCTCTTTCATTAGGTTGATCCCCATTTTTTTGAAGTTATTGTGAATGGACTAGTTTTAATAATTTCTCCTCCAGTTGATTCATCACTGATGTATAGAAATGCATTTGATTCATGATATTGGTTTTATATCATACCATAATTTCTTTGAATTTCTTTATTAGGTGTCGAAATTTTCTGATGAAGTTTTTGGGTCTTTTAAATGTAGAATTGTGTCTTTGAAAAATAATGATATGTTACATTATTATTTTTCTATTCATGTCCCTTTCATTTCTTTCATCTGTCCAATTGCTATGGCTAGAATTTCAAGGACTATGTCAAAAAGAAGTGAAAGAGGACATTCATTTCCTCTTCTAGATTTTATGGGGAAGGCTTCATATTTTCTCTATTTAGAATGATGTTATCCTTCCACTTAGCATAGAAGGCTTTCACAATTTTGAGCCATCTTCCTACTATCCCTTGTTCTTCTAGTGTCCCCCCCCAGCCTTTTTTTTTTTTTTTTTTTTTTTTTTTGCAGTTCTGGGAATTGAACCCAGGGCCTTGTGCTTGCAAGGCAAGCACTCTACCAACTGAGCTATCTACTCAGCCCATCTTCTAGTGTTTTAAACATGAGTGGTCTGCATTTTGTCAAATGTATTTTCTCCATCTATTGAGATGACCATATGATTCTCAACTTTAAGTCTATTGATGTGACTAATTATGTTTATTGATTTCCATATGTTGAACTAACCTTGCATCTCTGGGAGGAACCCCATTGGATTGTAGAGCACCATCTTTTTAATGTGTTTTTGTATGTGACTTGACAGAATTTTTAAAAAGAATTTTTGGGTCTGGTTCATCAGGAATATTGATCTGAAGTTTTCACTCCTTCATGTGTCTTTGTCTGGTTTTTTTTTTTTTTTGTATCAGCACAATACTCATAGAATGAGTTAGGAAGGGTTCTCTTCTTTTCTATGTAATGGTATAATTTGAGGAATATTGGTGTTAATTCTTCTTTGAAGGCATTGTGGAACTCAGTTGAAAATTCATCTCTGGTACATGGCTTTTCTTGGTTGGTAGAATTTTGATAGCATCTTCAATTTTATTGTTTTTATTGGTTTGTTTACATTGTGCATGTCCTCTTGATTTACTTTCGGTAGTTTGTCTCTAGAAATTTGTCAAGGTCTTCATAATTTTCTATTTCATTGAAGTATACATTTTCAAAATAATTTTATTTTCTTCTCTACTTCAGTAGTGTCCATCATGATATTCCCTTTACATCATAATTTTAGTAATTTGGGTTTTCTCTTTCACTTCAATGTGTAGCTAAGGATTTATCAATTTATCTTCTCAAAGAACCAACTTATAATTTTCTGAATCTTTTCAATTGTTTCTTTTGTTTCAATTTCATTAATTTCAGCTCTGGTTTTAATTACTTCCTGTCTTCTACTACTTTTGGTGTTGATTTTGTTCTTCTTTTTCTAGAAATTTTAGATGTCAGGTTAGGTCATTTATTTGTTGACCTTTAATTCTTTTAATGAGTGAGTTCAATGCAGTGATCTTTACTTTTAGGCCTGCCTTCATAGTGTCCCAGACACTTTGATATTATTTTAGGTGTTGTCACTTACCTCTAAGTACATTTTTATATTTTCTTCCTGATTTCTGTTGCAGTCCATTTGTTATTTAGGATCCAGGTGTTGGGGCAGCTTTTATTTTCATTTTATTATTGATTTTTAGTTTCATTCTGTAATGATCTGATAGAATGCAGGGCAGTATTTCTGTTTTTTGTACTGGATAATTGTTGCTTTGTTTTGTAACATATGGTCTGTCTTAGAAAAGAATCCGTGGCTCCTTTTGTGTATTTGACTGATGATGAATGAAATATTCTATATATGTCTGTTAGGTCTAAATTATTGATTGTATTATTTAATTCTATGGTTTTTTTGCTTAGATTTTGTTTGGAGGATCTATCCAGGGGAAAGAAAGGTGTACTAAAGTAAGTGAATATTATTGTTTTGTATTTTCCTTGATTCTTGAAGTTGAGAAGAGTTTGTATGTAGATGCTCCATTTTGGGGGGAATTTATATTTAGGATTGTTATGTCTTCTTGATGTATTAGTCCCTTAAGCAGTATGAAATGTCCTTCTTTATCCCTTCTAAGTTTGGCTTGAAGTCCACTTGATTGGATATAAGGATGGAAACCCCAACTTGTTTAAGAAGGCCCTATATATGTTTTTTTTTTTTTTTTCCCAAACCTTCACCTTCATCCTGTGAGTGTCTTGGTTGAAAGATCAGTTGAAATCCAAATTGGCTCTTCCCTGTACGTAATTTGATTTGTCTCCATCAAAGATTTTAAAGTCTTATCTTTATTCTCTATGTCAGATATTCTTATAATTTGCTTTGGTGTTAGATCTGTTGTAATTGTGTACACTTGTGGTCCTGTAAGTCTCTTGTATTTGGTTTCCCATATCATTCTTTAGATTTGGGAAATTGTCTATTATGTCATTGAAAAGACTGTTTATTCCTTAGGTTTTTATCTCCATGCCTTCATCTATTCTGATAAATCTTAAATTTGATATTTTTATGTCATTCCATATTTCTCAGAAGTTCTGTTCATGGTTTTCTCCATCTTCTCTGGGTGGTTGAATTTATTTTTAAGGGTATGTATTTTGTCTTCTTTGTCTGAGATTCCAACTTCCAAGTGGTCTAGGCGGTTGGTGATGCTTTCTATTGAATTTGTAATTTGGTTTATTGATTCCTTCATTTCAACGATTTTTGCTTGATATTTTTTTCACAATTTCTAATTCTTTACTGAGGTGATCTTTCATTTCCTGTATTTTTCTTTGATTTTACTCCTTTTCTATACTTTACTTCACAGGTCGGTTTGACTTCTACATTCTAATCTCCTTCTCTGGCATTTCTTCTAATGTGTTGTCAGTTGGTTAAGCAAATAGTGTACAGCCTGCTAACTCAGTTGTCTGTCCTATGCTTTACACAGGATCCCCCTGTGCATAGTAAAATCCTCAGTGGCCAAGATTATTATAATAATTTTATATTTTCTTAGACATTGTCAGAAAGAAAGAGAAAGGCTGTCTCACAAGCAGTGTTAGACCAGGTTATGGTCACTGCTTGGCAGTAGATGAATGGTTAAGATTGAGGTTTGCATCATTCACTGGTGCAGTTGAAGTAACTGAGGTCTTTTGTATCTTCTCTTGATGTCTGCAGTTAGCTGAAGCTGGCTGCTATTGAAGGTGTGTGTGAGGTCAGAAATTATTTCTTTGCAAACTAAACAGCCATAGAATGGTGGACTCTAAGAATGACTTTGTTCCACTTTAGTTGACAATGTAGTGTTTAATGGCAACAGTTTAATATTCTGTGTACCAATTTTTAATTTGAAATAAAATGTCACTTCATTTTACATGCACAGATCTAGTGACAATAAGACATTTTTAAAGAAATATTAGCCTATAACATATCTTAAGTCAGTTGCTCATAATTGCATTTCACCAACTCTATTAATGCTTTAATTAAAATTAGGATAATTAAAATAGAGCTTTAATGAGCAATAAATTTTGAAGTTATCAATCCTGGAATGTTAGTTGAATCATACCTTTCTCTTTTTGAACTCTTAAATTTGTGTCCATGTAATGTTTTGAAATGGCAACAATCATAAGCAAGAAGCATTTTAAGTGCTTTTATTATGTACTATAAAATAGTGCTTCTTTATTGCTGCCCTATCTATGTATGCACGTTGCAATTCTGGGTTAATTGGACTAACTGTAGTCTCTGGAGGCAAAGCCATGGCTCAGAAACTTAGCCACAGTGATTGCTCATACTGAGCAGTGAACATTTATCAGAAGAGTAGTTAAGTATTTCTTGAATTAATAAATAAACAAGATAGCACATGACATCTGGAAATGTGGTGTTGAATGAAGTACACTGGAATAAAATATTCAGTCTCAAACCTGAAAATAGTGACTTTGTGACCTTGGGCAAGTCAGATAATGATCCTCAACAAAGCTGAGATAATGAGATATCTCAGATGAAGGTAGTAGTAGCTGCCCTCCTAAGTTCTTGGAGTTATGATTGCAAGTATTTTTTTGTTGAATAAAATTGTAGGTGGGAAAACATACTTTCACCTGTGAAGTAAACATCATGTGGTGACATTATTATTTCCATGCCCATCTCTGCTGATTCTGATTACACTCTAATTAGACACATGAATATACATTGATATTCAGAGTCACCTGCTTCTTATGTCCTTCAGAACTGTTTTTATGTAGATTTTGCAAAATAAATTTTCAGGCTTTTCTAAGTGCTGCCTACAACTGAGACTGTTAGGAATTGTGCTCTATCAGCCCTCCACTTCCCTTCTCCCACTGTGATGATATTCTTGGGAAACTGAAGCCATTATAATATTGACTGTGTAATTAGGGAGGCATGACAATTGTGCATCTCATGTGCAGTTCATTACCTAGTGAAATATGAGTGACTTTTACTAGTTTCTTTGTTGGACCTTCAGTGTCATATACAGGTCATTTCATCATTTGTTCACTCACTCATTTAAGAAGTAGCTAATTATGCTCATGTAATCTATAAAATTTATCTCTTAAAATTTCAAATTCCCTAAATGGCATATGTGTTTTGATCCTGGCCAGGGACATGTTGTAACAGGGAGTTGGGAAGATTTTGCAAGGCTATGTAGTTGAATCCAGACCTAGGCATGGTCCTTATGCACAACTTCTGATAATGCTCTAAGATGCCTGTCACATCTAAGAAAGAACTAAGGATCACTGGGATTCAGTCTGTACTGGCACTTAAAAGAGTGTTTATCATGATGATCTGATCGTATCTCTTCTTATCCCATGTGTTTGGGGAGAAATATTGGCCACCAAAGTTTCATTCTCATACATAACGAATGTGAGGAGATGCTATTCTCTCATCCCTGGAAAAGAAACCCAAGAGAAGAGCTGTACTTGGAGCTCAAGGTGATGTGTATCACATGCCAGGGCATTGGAATTCTTCATGGTCAGGTCTGCCAGAAGCTTATAGACTGGATAAAAGAAATCATTTGGGCATGGGCAGGGTCAAGTGTGTTAAGGAGATAAAGGTAGGCCACTAAAAGTTGAATGCAACAGCTGATGTATTTGGACACTCTTGTGCAGGACGGGTGGTCACTGAGGTAGAGTCCTTGGAAGTGGATGAGACACATTACTGTCTCAGTGTGAATGGAAGTGTGTGAGATCTGAATAAGTATGGAGAGAATACTGGATTAGAGTGATAAAAGTGACCTTGAGACCCAGTGGTCCTCCTCAAAATTTTTCTGATTTTAGAAAATCCTAACTTAATATTTTGGGGATTTTATTTTTCAGATATGAAGTGAGTATACAGCAGTATTTTGACTGTCTAATGTGAACACATCTTATCTTTTAATTATTTTTTCCAGACTGCATTTTTATTCATTGTACACAAAGGGGGTACATTTTTTGTTTCTATAGTTGTGCACGATGTAGATTCATACAATTCATGTCATCATACATGTACGTAGGGCAATGATGTCTTTCTCATTCCACCATTTTTATAACCCCCTCCTCCCACTCATTTCCATCTACATAGTCTAAAGTAACTCCATTATTCTCTCACCCCATCCCCCACCTCCATTTTATGTCATCATTCACTTATCAGGAAAAACATTTGGCCTTTGTTTTTTGGGGATTGCCTTATTTCACTTAGCATGATATTCTCCAATTCCATTCATTTATCTGCAAATGCCATAATATTCTTCTTTATGGCTGAATATTATTCCATTGTGTATCTGTTTGTTTGATGTTGTGCTGGGGGGTGGCAGTTCCTTAGGAGAATGGAAACTGGAAGCAGGGGTGAGAGACATGCAGCCAATTGGAATTATGTGGAGTCAAACACTTCTTACTCACCTACAGGACCACTCTCATTCTTCATGGCATACTCTGAAGGAAAACAGACGAAGCCTTATCAAACAGATGTTGTGGATAACTGGATAGGGAAAGAAAATGACTAGATGAACTAAAGCCAAATTATATGTTAAAGGTGAATCTTGGGATGAACCTCAGCTCTTGAATGGGAACTTTCTCGTCATTTTTGTAAATGCTTGTGACATGGTTCATCTCCACTTTACACAAGTGTGGCAATGTGGCAGAAGGCACTTTGTGCCAGGTCTCTGGTGTTGTGATGCCATTTGCAGCCAGGGTCCAGTGCAGACTGTTAAGTTCTAGGAAGTTTCTTTGCTCCATTTGTGAAGTTCAGGGATCATGAGCTGGACTGCCCACCACATAAAACTTTTATATATGTGCATAATTTTCAAACACTGGCACAAATCTGGGAGTCTTTTGTGAATTACCAAATTTCTTATCAGGGAAATCATGTCTCATGAGGGCTCATGCTTTGCTGTAATCAGAATGACCAAAGTCTAGCTAGGTCTAATGGTTTGATTATTTGCTTCAAAGATGGTCCCTAGATCCAACCTTTATTCAGTGTGTAAGTCTCACCTGTGTACAAGGCTCTACAGATTAAAAGATCAATAAAATGGAATTATTCTTTAGGACTTGTGGTCTAGTGAGTGGGCTATAGCTTCCTCACAGCAATTCATCTCATGTACTCTTTTTTTAGACAACAGCTTTATTGAGTTGTGATCTTCCCACCATCAAATTGACATTATTAGCACATCCACACTGTTATGCATGTACACAACTGCCTATCAGAAATTTTCCTTTACTCTTAAAGAAAACCCTGTTCCCATTTGTAGTCATTCCCATTTATAACTCTTCTCTAGCTCCAGAAGCCATGAGGCTTTGTCTCAATGATTTGTCCATTCTGAACACTTAATACAGAAGTAATATTCAGTGCATGGCCTTTGGACACCATTCACAACCGTAAGTCAGATCTCTTTTTCTTTCCTCTTGTCTTTTTCTGGTCATCATTATATTTCACTGACTCATTTTATTGGTCCATTTTCTGATCTGAGATCTTTGGAGTAAAGAAAAGGCACTTCTTCCTTCGACAGGTATTTGTCAGATGCCTCCTTTATGTCACATTCCATGGGTTTCTGTTCTCACTAAATTCACAGTCTGCTAAAGGTACAATGAGAAACATGAGCAAAACACACACATGAATGT
Organism: Sciurus vulgaris; assembly: GCF_902686455.1. Classification (NCBI taxonomy): domain Eukaryota; kingdom Metazoa; phylum Chordata; class Mammalia; order Rodentia; family Sciuridae; genus Sciurus; species Sciurus vulgaris. The sequence continues at coordinate 73,410,976 of NC_136477.1, forward strand.
AATCAAATGATCAGAGAAGCACTGTCCAAGGATAAAATATTTATACCAAAATTTGATAGAGGACTCAGTGACACAAAGAGATTGGGCTAAACTTTGGGTAAACCATTTGGAGCCAAGTTTGGCAGGAGTCAGATGAGTTCCAAGGTTTGAAAGGAAGCCAGAATGGCTGCATTGCTATTAGTAGAGTGTCCCAGGTGAGAGGAGCAGGGCCATGGTCACCATGCTCTTTTATGTGTGAAACAGGTTTGGATCCTTCCAGGTGGAGTGCTATGATGTGATTTGGTTTAAGAAAACCTGGCTGCTCTTTGAATAATAAAATGCAAGGGTCAAATTGGAAGAAAATACTTGGAAAGATTCTTCATATGTCCTATCCACTGGCACTGGCAGCCTTGGTTAAGACAGGATAGAAGAAATAAACCAGAGTGGACACATCAAAAAGCTATGCCAAAATGAGAATGGACAGGTATTAAAGATGGGTTGAGTGTAAAGTAGAGTCAGGGCCTAACTTGAGCTCTTTGGTATACATTTATCTAAAGTTAAATCTGGATTCAAATGACTTTGAGACATGTATGAAAACTGAAGGCAGAAAAATTAACTGGACATTTACATACACGCAGGTATAGAGTTCACAGGAAATATGGGACTGGATAAGTAGTTGTGGAATTTATCAGTGTGGAGGGAGTACTTGAAACCATGTTAGACAAACCCTTCTAGGGGGATATTCTAGAGAGAAGAGATGCAAGCTCAAGTAATCTAAATTCATAAAAGAACAGAGATAAGATTTCACAAAAGTGCAGCTGAGAAGGTATCGGGGAGCCTGGTGGCATGCAGTCAACAGGAAGCAGACTTTTCAGATAATTCCAGCTTTATTGAAGAATCTTGAGTCAAAAGGAGGTGAATTCCATATAAAATAAATGAATAAGAAATCAGCAAAACAGGCAGAGTTTGGGAGGTATGAGGAAGAAAAGTGAGAAGAGAGTATGGGACTGGGGAGCCTTTCTTTATAGCATTCATTTTTCTTTGGGTAAAACCTGAATATAACAGACTCAACTCCACAACCTGGTTGAGAAAACGTCCAGCTCCACCCTCAGCAAAGTTATAAATTAAAAAGGCCCCTGGGGAAAACTGTTTTGTAGACTGATTAGAATGGTAAAAATAGACAACCATTGAAACACTAGTTCATGCTTCATCCAGATTGATTTTTCATGTTTAATGGTTTGTTTTATTGCTTGCTGGTGGTATGCACTGTTTTACCTTGGAAGGTTATAAGTGAGGGGGTATCCTTAGAATTTTCTTAGCTTTTGACAGTATGGATCTTTCGTTCTTCAGTCTAGACTTGCCCATTATTAGAAAAGACAAATTATGATATCTGAGAGAGAATTTATGTCCTCTGATGATATATACAATGTTTATATTTTATAGTTGGGGTCTATAACTTAATGCATGAACCAATTTTGAGAATGGTCTATGCTGAGTTATTTTGGTGTTTAGAAAATTCCTTTGTGAAGACTGTGCTCATGGTCTTTTTAACACCTATCCTTCAATCTGTGAAATCATTGAGAAACCATTATTGCCCAATTTAGTGATTTAAGTTATCATTTACCTGTTCTCTGTAGAATTTGGCATTCTCTCTGCAAATCTATCATGCCAAGAACATTGAACAACTAAGTCACTCTCAATACATTTATTAACATTTTCTTAATTTTTAAATGGACAAAGACAAATCATAATCTTGTTTGAAGTTTCTGTATGTGGGTTAACCTTACTGAGTTAAACTTCAGATAAATTTAAGAATTTTATTGCTTTCTACACAGAGCCAGCCACAAGTCCCCGAGCCAATGGAGAGCTCCGACCTGCAGGCAGCCTCTGGGACCAGGGCAGGGCCGCCAGAGAATTCTGGCGGCCCTGCCCCCTCTGGCCACAGACTCTTTCCACAGGGTGATCCAAGATGGTGGACTAGAGGGTGACTGCATCTCCAGTCACTCCAGAATCCAGGATTCAAGAAGGGAAGGCATTGAGAGACTTGGACTAAAATAGAGCCATGGGGTGAGTCTCCCCCACCCGGTGAAGCTAGGCCTGGGCAGCAGGCCCAGATAGGGGCAGCCTATCAGAGTAGGGCAGGGCAGCTAGAGTCTTCCCCAGGCAGCCCTGCGCACACCAGCAGTGGGCTCCTCCAACACGGCCAGCTTCTCCAGCTACTGGGAGCAGGCCCCCAGTGAGAGCCTTTCTGCACAGAACCATCTCCAAGTCCCAGCAAGCTCTGTCCTGCAGGCAGCTTCAGGGACCAGGACAAGGCAGCCAGGGACTTCCCCAAGCAGCCTGGCTCCCTCCAGCAGGAGGTGCCTTTCAAGGCTAGCTTCTTGGAGCAGACCGCCCAGTGAGAGCCTTTCTACATAGAGCCAGCCACAAGTCCCCAAGCCAAGGGATAGCGCTGACCCGCAGGCAACCTCTGGGACCAGGTCAGGGCAGCCAGAGACTTCTCCAGGCGGCACTGCCCCCTCTGGCCACAGGCATTTTACACGGGGTGATCCAAGAAGGCATACTTGAGGGTGACTGCATCTCCAGTCACTCCAGAATCCAGGATTCAAGAAGGGGAGGCATTGAGAGACTCGGACTAAAATAGATTTATGGGGCGAGTCTCCCTCACCGGGTGAAGCTAGGCCTGGGTGGTAGGCCCAGATAGGGGTGGCCCATCAAAGTAGGGCAGGGCAGCTAGAATTTTCCCCAGGTAGCCCTGCTCACTCCGGTGGTGGGATCCTCCCACATGGCCAGCTTCTCAGAGCAGGCCCCTGAGGGAGAGCCTTTTCACACAGAGCCAGCTCCAAGCCCTTGAACTAGTAGCGGGCTAGGGGCAGCTTTCATCAGAAGCACTGCATTATCAAGTTTCTCCAAGACTTCAGGCTACTGAAGGCTGGGAGATGATACACTGGAAATCTACAGGGACACTATAAGCCAATAGAGGAAATCTGCAATATCTCAGAGTCACACTGATATCAGACCAATATGAGAAAAAAAGGGAAAAAAATACCCCAAATAAACCTAGATACTCTATCAATAAAACCCAATGACAGCACAGCAGAAGAAATGTCAGAAAGAGTTCAGAATGTACATAATTTAAACAATCAGGGAAGCAAACGAGGAGATGAAAGAGCAAATGCAGGTATTAAATGATCTCACCAATTGACAGTTAAAAAAGCTAATACAGGAAGCAAGAGACCATTTCAATAAAGAGTTAGAGATACTGAAAAATAAAACAAACAGAAATCCTTGAAATGAAGGAAAAAATAAACCAAGTTAAAAACTCCATAGAAAGCATAACCAATAGGATAGAACACCTGGAAGACAGAACCTCAGACACTGAAGACAAAATATTTAATTGTGGAAACAAAGTTGACCAAACAGAGAAGATGGTAAGAAATCATGAACAGAATCTTCAAGATTTATGGGATATCATGAAAAGTCCAAATTTAAGTATTATTGGGATTGAGGAAGGCTTAGAGAAACAAACCAAACAAACCCTGATACCTAAACAGAAAGAGGCACATCGAGGAAAGAAAACTTCAGACGAATATCCTTAATGAACATCGACGCAAAAATTCTCAACAAAATTTTAGCAAATCGCATCCAAAAATATATTTAAAAGATAGTGCACCACGATCAAGTGGGTTTGTTCCCATGGATGCAAGGTTGGTTCAACATCCGGAAATCAATAAATGACATTCACCATATCAACAGACTTAAAGTTAAGAATCACATGATTATTTCAATAGAGGCAGAAAAAGCTTTTGATAAAATATAGCATTCCTTCATGCTCAAAACCCTAGAAAAAAATAGGGGTAGTGGGAATATTCCTTAACATTGTAAAGGCCATCTACACTAAGCCCATGGCCAATATCATTCTAAATGGTGAAAAACTGAAAACATTCCCCCTAAAAACTGAAACAAGGCAGGGATGCCCTCTTTTACCACTTCTATTCAACCTCCCCCTTCAAACTCTAGCCAGAGCAATTAGACAAAGAAATTAAAGGGATACGAATTGGAAAAAAAGAACTCAAAATATCCCTGTTCACTGATGACATGATTATATATTTAGAGGAACCTGGAAATTCCACCAGAAAACCCTTAGAACTCATAAGTGAATTCAGTAAAGTAGCAGGTTACAAGATCAATGCTCATAAATCCAATACATTTCTGTACGTAAGTGATGAATCTTCAGAAAGAGAAATTAGGAAAACTACCCCATTCACAATAGCATCAAAAAAAAAAAATACTTGGGAATCAATCTCACAAAAGAGGTGAAATACCTCTACAATGAGAACTACAGAACACTAAAGAAAGAAATTAAAGAACACCTTAGAAGATGAAAAAATCTCCCATGTTCATGGATAGGAAGAATTAATATTGTCAAAATGGCCATGCTACCAAAAGTGCTATATAGATTCAATGCAATTGCAATTAAAACCCCAATGATGTACCTTACAGAAATAGAGCAAGCAATCATGAAATTCATCTGCAAGAATAAGAAACCCAGAATAGGTAAAGCAATCCTCAGTAGAAAGAGCGAAGCAGGGGGTATCGCAATACCAGATCTTCAACTCTATTACAAAGCAATAGTAACAAAAATGGCATCGTATTGGTACCAAAATAGACAGGTAGATCAATGGTACAGAATAGAGGACATGGACACAAACCCAAATAAATACAATTTTCTCATACTAGACAAAGGTGCCAAAAATATGCAATGGAGAAAAGATAGCCTCTCCAACAAATGGTGCTAGGAAAACTGAAAAACCATATGCAACAGAATGAACTTAAACCCCTATCTCTCACCATGCTCGAAACTCAACTCAGAATGGATCAAGGACCTCAGAATCAGACCCGAGACCCTGCATCTTATAGAAGAAAAAGTAGGTCCAAACCTTCAACTTGTTAGCTTAGGATCAGACTTCCTTAACAGGACTCTCATAGCACAAGAAATAAAAGCAAGAATCAACAACTGGGATAGATTCAAACTAAAAAGCTTTCTCTCAACAAAGGAAACTATCAGTAATGTGAGGAGAGAGCCTACAGAGTGGGAGAATATCTTTGCCACTCATACTTCAGATAGAGTGCTCATTTCCACAATCTATAAAGAACTCAAAAAGCTCTACACCAAGAATACAAATAATCCAATCAACAATTGGGCTAAGGAAATGAACAGACACTTCATAGAAGAAGATATACAAGCAATCAACAGATGTATGAAAAAATGTTCAACATCTCTAGTCATAAGAGAAATGCAAATCAAAACTACCCTATGATTCCATCTCACCCCAATTAGAATGGCAATTATCAAGAACACAAGCAACAATAGGTGTTGGTGAGGATGTGGGGAAAAAGGTACACTCATACATTGCTGGTGGGGTTGCAAATTAGTGCAGCCACTCTGGAAAGCAGTATGGAGATTCCTCAGAAAGCTTGGAATGGAACCACCATTTGACCCAGCTATCTCACTCCTTGGCCAATATTCAAAGGACTTAAAATCAGCATACTACAGAGATACATCCACATCAATGTTCATTGCTGCTCAATTCACCATAGCCAGTTGTGGAACCCACCTAGATGCCCTTCAGTTGATGAATGGTTAAAGAAATTGTGGCATATATATATATAATGGAATATTAGTCTGTCATGAAGAATGATAAAATTATGGCATTTGCAGGCAAATGGATGAAATTGGAGAATATCATATTAAGTGAGATAAGCCAATCTCAATCTAAAGGATGAATGATCTCGCTGATAAGTGGTTGAGGACATATAATGGGGGGTGGGAGGTGTTAACGTTAGGGTTAGTGTTAGGTTTATGGTTAGGGATATGGAGGGTGGTAAGAATGGAGGATGGAAGGACTGTATAGAGGGAAAAGAGGGGTGGGAGGGGTGGGGGAAGGGAAATATTAAGAGAATGAATCAAACAACATTGCTGTATGTAAATGTATGATTACACAAATGGTATGCCTTGACTCCATGTACAAATAGAGAAACAACAACATGTATCCCATTTGTTTACAATAATAAAAAAATTTTTATCTGTATAAATAAATGTGAAACAATACTCATATTTACTTAATTTGAAGAGAAAGAGGAATTGGTACCCTGGCTTTGGCTTATCTTTGATGCTTTATTTTGGGTAGACTGTCTAGCTGTTTAGTGATTGCCCTTCACCTATTACACTCTTTATGAATTTGAATAAATTGTAAATGCCCTGAGTATAATTTAGTCACATTTTTACATTGTGAAGAAGAAAATAATTGTGGCAGTCATGAAATTTTTGATAGCATCTAGTGATTAAATTTTAAAAAATACTATTTCTGAATTGTTCATGGAAAATGTCCCTGATTTAGTACAATTTTGTTCACTTACTATTCTTCTTAACATCTTTAGTTATACCTAGTAAATATTCAAAAGAGTAAATGATCAAAATGGTAAGCTAAGAATGTGATCTTGGAAATCAGACTGCATGGGTTTGAATTCCTGTCTCTGACACATCACAGCATGTGTCCTTGGGCACATGACTCAGAATCTCAGGATAAAATCTTCCATCTCTTTGAAGACATAAATCATACCTTTGTCTGGTGTCTCCATACTGTATATGCTACCTCCATGTTATTAGATTGTTGCAGTATCACATATTTTTTTAATCAAATAAGCTTGTTTTATTTAATAATGGCTGCAAAGCATATGAATAGTGATGCAAAGGAGACACCAGGGCATAAAACATTAAGAATGCATAAATTTCAGTACTCTGTGGCAACACTGAAGCTACCTAGAAAAAAATTACTGGGGGGTGGTGGTAGTGTTCATAGTTTTAGACATCCATTGGATGTCTTGGAACATATCCCTGGAGTTCTGGGGTTGGGGCTTCTATATTTTTACTTCTTTGCATGTTTCCAACAAAGATAGGGAAATGGTGGAATTATTCTGTTGTTAGTACAAGCAACTCTAAGAAAGAAAAATTTCATTTTGTATATGTGACTACCCTCATGCAATCTGGAAGTGTAAAAAATATTGCCTTAATCCTTTTGTGAACAAGAATCCAAATTCTTAATAACAGTATGTAGAAAGGAACTATTAGTACTGAAATTCTGTGAGATGAGTTGTAGTTTATGCAGGTTTTAAAGATATTATCTGAGCTAGGCTCAGTGGCACACATCTGTAATCCCTGTGGCTCAGGAGGCTGTGGCAGAAGGATCACAAGTTCATAGAAAATTCCTGGTATGTTCCTTCGTATAGAACTGGAAATGAGAACCTTGCCTTCTCTTTGCTTCCTTTCCTTGACTTACACATTAACATTGAAAGTGAAGCAAAAAATATTTTGTCCTCTGTATCCTCCACATGTGTCTCATGCTAACGTGTTAAAGCTATGTAATCTACCTATAAGTGTGTGTGACTGCACAGATGCACATGTATGCATCAGAAAACAACTACACCCATTTGGTTTCTATTTGGACTTTCATAATTAGATGTGACAGTATTAATTTGATAAATAATGTTCACATATTTTAAAACTTATTTGAGTGTAAAATTATTTGACTCTTGCTGTGTCTCAAGTAAAATAATACTAGTTTTTAGTGTATGATTTGTAATGAAAATAAATTTTCTCACATCAGAGAAATGAAAATCCATGTTTTTGTCTCCAAGTGAGTAGTTTCAGGTGGAAAATTAACAAGCTGAAAATTGTTTCATACATACCTTTACCCCTTTTAACATTTTTAACTAAAGAAAATGTTTAAGAAATAGGATTTATTCTTGGGACCAATCTCCTTTGTCTCCTGGTTTTGTTGCTTTACTATGAATCTATTCTATTATAAATTTCTGCTGGTATTGAAGGATTCATTTACCACCAAGAAGGATAAGAGGATGAAAGAAAGACTGTTTAGACCATATGTCTAGAGGGTGTGTGTGTGAGTGCAGGGTAACCAGCTCAGTCTAGTTTGCCCTAGATTGTCTCAGTTTTTACAGTGAATTTTTTCTTAGTCCCTGGGCAAACCAATGTGGTTGGCCAAGCTTCCTGTTTACAACTCCTGGGGGGTACAAAACTTGCCTTATTCTAATTGTGTCTTTTCTTTACTACTGTTAAAGGTTCTACATCTTAAAGGAAGTAGGGGAAGTAAAAAAAATCTAAGATTAGCTAAGTATCCTACAAATGTTAGGTAAGGCTGAAATATTTTGTGAACAGAACTAAATTTATTTTCATTGCATTTCTCTTAGTACTGTATCATTGTCACTAATAAAAGAACTTGCTGTTGATTCCATTTATAGAACATTATTGAAATATGCAAATTGCAGGTTACTGGGCATTAGTGAAGTAATGGAGTGTCAAAGATGAGTGGACTATAGAAAGGCAGATCAAAGGAGCCTTGTGGCCAAGGAAATTCTCTGCCTTTACTCTGTCACAGCAGCCTTCTGATCAGGTGTCAAGTGTTGATTTTACAGGCTGTTAGAGCTTCAGGAAATTGTGTAAATGGAACAAGAATCTGTGAATTATTATTACTTAAAACTGTTTTTCTGTCTGTGAATCTCCCGTTATTCAAGAGCTTAGAGAATGGGAGGAGAAACATGATACCTGCTAACACTATTAGAAAACATTTTATTCCAAAAGACTAGATGTTTTCTAAAAGGGAACTCCTGTAGAAACTATTTGTAGCTGTTCTTGGGGGCAGGCAGTGTATTAAGAGCTTTAAGACCTTAGATGATTATTATGGTGACAGCACAGTCACTGCTTAATTCCTGTTTGATATTGTGCACTCCAAGTTCAGCATATCACTATTTCAAAAGTGCAGATAATTCTGAGTACTCCTTAGGGATGTAATGCAACTCCCTCAATCCCTAAAGTACAGTGAAGTAAACAGGAAGCCGTAGTCAGTACAGTCTGATGGTGCAGAACCTGGGCTTAGAGATCAAACCAGGGTTCACATCTCAGCTCCACCTCCTCTTGTTTATATGATCTTTGGCAAATGAGTTATTGTTTTGGGCTTCATTTCTTACATGTACTATGAGATCAGAGAAGTCAGTTTTGTCTCTATCATAGGATTATTATGAAGAATAAATGGGACATTTAAAGAATGTCATAAGTGCTCTGCAGATGCCAAAATTGCTGCTCTTATTACTGGAGGCATGTGTAGTAGTGGTGCACAGGAACCAAGAGATAGATTTCATTTTGCTTTCAACGATTGATTTTTAAAAAGCCTCTTAGCCTTCCATGACTTTGTCTCCTTCTGTAGAATCTCAGTATGTCTGAGTAGATGACAGGTCAACAATCTTCCAGTTTCCAATTTCTGGATGATGAGGTGAACATTTTAGAGTCAATAAAGGCATGAATAAAATCAGGCTTGATTCTCCCAGGCCTCAATTTAAATTTTACCTCTGCCTGAGTTCTGAGCTCACTTCCCATTCATAACTTGTTCCTTCTACTTTCCTATAAGAGTGGAGTTTTGTTCTGGACAGCATGTGCAAATCACAATTACTACTACTTTTCTACTTCTTTTGTTACTACTACTGCTACTCTACTTAAACTACTGCCCAAAAGGCAAATCTACATTGCTCCACCCTCTGCCTGTCTTGTGTTTCTCTAGTTAAAATTTTACTGGAGTACATCACTGATTGGTTTACATCTTGGCTGAGATTCTTCTTCAGTTCTATGGGCAGAGTTGAGCAGTTGTGGAAGAGACTATGGAGCCTGTAAAACCTACCTCTTTGCTATCTGGTTCTTTGAGAAACATGTTTGCTGAACCCTCATCTCAGGAAATTATAACAGCTGTGTCCTTCACCTTCCTGTTTTCCCTCCCACCTGTGAGGATTATATGGCCTGTGTTTCCCTCCTCCCTTTTCCTGTTGGGTTGTATTAAGTTGTTTATAGATGGCATTGGCATCAGATCTGCCATTTTGCTGCCACCATTGTTCTGCCCC